>NC_143582.1:136077089-136424647 GCF_048544385.1 Mastigoproctus giganteus
GTATTAGTATTAGTCGTGGCAAATGATGCAAGAAAGCAAGCTTACACAGCACCAGCCAAAAAAAAAAAAAAAAAAAAAGCCTTTTCACCTATCCATCCCCTCCAATAGTTTGCCTAGTTCTTCCTAGAATTTATTCCAGCTATCCACTTCCAAAACATGACGGAAGTTTGTTCCAGCAATCAACAACCCATTGGCTAAAGGCAAATTCTGCTCATCTGTTCTGCAACCATTCTTCCTCAATTTGAATTTATGCCCACTCATCTGCATAGTCTGAGCAAGAGAAAGAATCATCATTAGCATTGAGCTTGCTCAATTCATTCAAAACATTAAACATCTGTATATCATGCACAAAACCTCATGTGTTGCCCTGACAGCCTTTCTGCACTTCTCAGATAATTTCATATCTGACTGCACACTTACCCCCAGATCTTTTTCATTTTCCACTACCCTGCATATAGTACCACACAACTGTTAATTAATTTCGGATTACTGTTACCCATATGCAGTATTTTGCATTTTTAAGTTTTAAACCTTAATTGCCATTTATCAGCCCAACCGCCCAATTTTTCTACATCTCGTTGCAGTAGCATACCATCATTACTGTCATTAACCACCCGGCAGCTTTCATATCATCTGAAAACTTAGACATTAAGTCTGATATACCTTCATCAGTATAATTAATAAATACAGAAAACCACTGGTCCAGCACCGAACCCTGTGGGGTGCAACTGATAACATTAGTCCAAGAAGAGCAGTGTCCTTAATAACAACTTTGTCTTCTCCCACTCAACCATCCCATTATCCATAGCAATAACTTGCCTTTAATTCACACTGCTGCGATTTGTACAGCAGTCTGTTATGTGCAACAGTATCAAAAGCTTTCCTGAAATCCAAGTACACAATATCAAAATTAATTTTTGCTTCCAGTTCCTTTGTTGCTGCATCATAGTATCCAATAAGATTGGTCAGGCAAGATAATGCCTTAAAAAATCCATGCTAAAACATTAATGTAGCTAGACTAGTTTATATTTACCATAGGCTTCTGTAGCACCTGATAATTTATATGCAGCCCATGTATTTTTATTCTCAGTGCCTCTGTAGCCAGGTGGGAAGGAGCAGCAGTGTGTAGCACACGCTTCTTGATTAGACCGGGGTTCGAGCCCATTACCACCAAATATGGAGGATGCGGAAAGGTCAGGGAATGACCACCACATATCCCAGAGCAATATGGCCTTAGTTGCTAATGCTCCTAAAAACCAAATAACAAACAAGCATTTTTATTCTCTGTCACATGTCTCAACAATTCATCTGATATCCAAGTCTTGAACTGTATTTCTTGGTATGAAATTTGTTATTGGTGTCAGAATTTGTTGTTGGTAACATTATTAGTTATTTCCCACTGTATAGAATTTTAAAGCTGTCTGAGACCCCTCTAGTCTCTTTTATGAAAGCAAAAAAATCCTTCCCTTTTACCCTTGATGATAGTTGCATCTTCAGGTGAATTCTACATCAATACACTGATCACTGCCACCTAGTGTGTGGTTTCTTTATCTGCAGATTCTTAATGCATGAAGAATCACTGCTGATAATCAGATCAAGGGTATTGCTCTCTCTAACATGTTATAGAAAAGTCATCCAGTAAATCCAAAAATTGTTAAATCTACTACTGATACTATTTGTACAAGACTATTAGTAGTAGTGTGGAGAGTAGTCCCAATGCTATGTAAATGATTAAGCTGATTAAATAAATAGAATTATTAGGTAAGGTACCTGAATGTATGCAATACAACTGTATATTTGTATTGTTGGTATCTGCAGTGTGCTCTTACCTCATTCTTTGCCTTGTCTCGCCATGCACTCGTTCTCTCTCTCTCAACATTGAGGGGAGAGGCAGAAAACCAAGGTTTTCTGTCTCTTAGAAAAGACAAAGAATAAGATTATACCATACTGCAAAAATATTCAAGATGGTAGATTCTCTTCATCATTTCACTTTTGGTAATATCACAAGAATTTACCTATCTATGTGCTTGCCAATTCTGTATCACCAGCTGGCAATGGACTGCTACCACAAATCCATTACAGAATGATGGATTTGTGGTAGCAGTCAATTTCCAATTATCAGGTTCCAATTATGTAATAATATGATATAGGTGCAGAAGCTGTATGTCGTATGTAACTGAAATAATATTATAAACAGTGGAAAAATTATTCTCATGTCCTCTGAAAATTTATGGGTTGATTCAAAAGTTTGGTGGAATAATGAATGTCGAGAAGGAAAAAAGAACAAAATCGTGTCGAATCAATTCCATCATAATCCCTATTCTTCTATGATTATTCCTTCTGCTAGGCAAGGTTTTTGTTTATTCTTTATATATTTATCTTGCTTGCATATTATGGTTTATCAACTGATAATTGTATGACCTAAACATATTCCAATTTTCTAGTCACCTGATAATATTCTGTTATAAAATGGGTTTTCACTGGATTTATTTAGTCTTTTATCATTTTCTCTTACTTTCTTATAACAAATGCACTTTTGTCATCTTTTTAAATTTTCTTTAATTCTATATTTCTAATTGTAACATTCATTAAGGCTTATTGATTATAGTAATGTTTAATTACTTAGTTTTATTTCTTATAAACTTTTGATTCTATATATTGTTGTTTTCATGGTTTTGAGTATTAAATTATGGTCTTTTGTTTTTCTTCCTTTCATATATCAAATGCAATTTGCTTATTTTTAATTTTTTATTTTTAACATGCTACTTAACTTCTCACTATTTCTCATGCTCTTATTCAATATATGTAATTGTAACTTTTTGAAATTATATATGGATATTGCAGCTTTCTACTTAGTTCTTGTTAACTTAATTATTAAACATCTGGCTCCTTTTACGTTTTTCCCTTATTGATATTTGGTATTAAACTTATTTGCTGGCATATAAATTTATTGGCTTATTTAACAAATTGTATTAGGGAACAGCTTTCCAGTTCCCTACTATTGTCTTCTCTTTTTCTGTGTACTGTCTCAATTTCCTTCCTTTTCTGAATTTTAGAATAACTTCAAGGGCACTTTGACACTGTTTCTATACTTCTTTTTTCCCCACTGTCTTTTAACCCTTTTTAATCCCAAAATTATCTCTTATACCTTATACCTATACATGATTAACATTAACTTGGTCATGATTAACTGCCTTCATTTTTTCTTATTTAATTCATTGCCAAGACCTGTTTAGAGGTGGGATCTTATATCCAGCATACTTAAGTACTTATCTTTATTAGTAGTGGTTCCTACCTACTATCATGATATTTTTATTTTTGCAGAGTCTGCTATAACTTCATTCTTTGCCTTTTCTTGCCATATCTTGACTTTTCTTTCTTTCCACCATCTACCAACAATACAAATGCACAATTGTATGGCATACATTCAGATACCTTAATTAATCATTGTATTTAATTAATCAATCTAAAAATTTATTATCATTTACATATCATTAGGACTACTAGCCTTTGCTAGTTTTCCCTTACCTATTTAGACACTCAGGATGTTCAAAACACCCTGTTGTCCATTTTTTTAAAACACCATGTTGTCCATTCATTCTTTGCCTTTTCTTGCCATATCTTGACTTTTCTTTCTTTCCACCATCTATCAACAATACAAATGCACAATTGTATGGCATACATTCAGATACCTTAATTAATCATTGTATTTAATTAATCAATCTAAAAATTTATTATCATTTACATATCATTAGGACTACTAGCCTTTGCTAGTTTTCCCTTACCTATTTAGACACTCAGGATGTTCAAAACACCATGTTGTCCAAGATAGATTGATGGTTGTAGTTCTGAAGATATTGGCTATGATAAGTTATCTTACTAATTATTCCTGGTATTATTCACAGTATCTTTTATGCTTCCCTAAATATTTTTGGCCTCAGTTGAACAACAAATTTAAATAGTTCTCTATGATATAAGGATATTATCTTTAAATTATGATATAAGGATATTATCTATGAAGTTTAACTAGATAGTATGAATCAGAGCTGTAATAACTCAATATGTTCTACGTTGATAATAATATTAGTAAATAAATAAGAGGAGTTAACCTCAATATAGTACGTGGAACACTTCCGTATGATACCCTCCAGAAATTAAAACGGAAAAAATCGACAACTTACCGGAACATTAAAGTAAAATATAAATAATTAAATAATCAATTTAACACAATTCAAAATCAATTTAAAACAATTAAAATTCAAATTAACGCAATTAAAAGAATCTAACGAAAATATTCAAAACGATTTTCCTTCCTGAAGCTGACAATGCTTTTCGACCGACTGTCGTGATCACAGGAACGAAAATTACCGAATCAGGCTAAACCTGCAACTTAAATAGTGATTATATGTCTTCGCGCATGCGCGTAAAGGTCCACGCATCGGAGAACATTAACAGAATTCTCATGTAATTTAATTTCAACGGTTTCTGCAATTAATAGTCGCGTATAATTACGTTGAACATTAAGTATTTTGGCCTCGTTAAATAAAAAAGTATGTTTTTCGTTAATGGCATGAAAGGCTAATTCTGACGCTGCTGAACGAGAAGCACGAACAGAGGCTTCGTGTTGATTAACACGGATATTAAGAGAAAACCGGGTCGAACCCTGGTAAGACGAGTCGCAATCACCGCAAGAAATGTTGTATACTAGATCATTGATTTGTGTTGCGAACGCGGAAAGAACCGAGCGATTGTTCAGTATAGTGTGTAACTTCCGTATGGGCCTAGCTATAATTTTAAATTCGGTATCTTTAAAGAATCTGTTAAGCTGTTTGTGCCACTGTTCAACATATGGGACAGAAATAAAGTATTTTTTGATATTTCTATTGTTGATTGGTGTAGTATTTTGTATCCTATCCTTAGCTTGTACCCTAATTCGATTTATTGTGTTAATGGGATAACCCCTGTTTAAGAATCTGCTAGTTAATATTTGTATTTCTGAGTCCAAAGCAGAATCCGTCGTTGAATATTTATAGGCATTTAGAAATTGATTAAAGATAATCGATCTTTTGTAGGTGAACGGGTGGTAGCTATTATAATGTAGAAGCATACCGGTGTTTGTGGGTTTTCGATAGATGCTAAATTGTATTTTGTTCGAGTCCCGGGTAAGCGTGAAATTTAGAAAGTTTAATGACTTTGTATCCGTATCTTCCCTTTCCAATGTAAATTTGAGTCTAGAATGAATATTATTAAACGAATGTAAAATGTCTTGGATAGTAGTACTATCGGTAATAACTAGAACATCGTCCAAATACCTCCCATAGTATGTGATACGGGGACGAAAAGGTGTCAAATGTATCTGTTCAATCGTTGAGAGATAGATCTCTGACATTAAGCCACTCAGGCTCAAACCCATTGGTAATCCAAAAATTTGTTTGTACACCTTGTCTCGAAAGGTGATGTAGTTAGCTTCAACTAACAGTTTAATTAAGTGAAAAATTTCCTTAATAGGCAGCTTCGTATAATTAATCGGTGTCGAGTTTTTATTTAACATATCCCAAATAATATCTAATGTGTATTCAACGTTTACATTCGTATATAATGAGGTAACAGCTAATGAGAATAAATTGTCATTGTCGCCGAGTCTACAGTCTTTCAGATTATTAAATAATGTATCGTAATTCTTAATCCCAAATTGTATAACCTGTCTAAAAGGTTTTATAATGTTATATACATGTGTGGCTAAGGTTGAAAATGCCGAGTTCCTGTAGGAAACAATAGGTCGAATCGGAAATCCAGGCTTGTGTAATTTTACCTGACCGAAAAGTGCAGGAATATTGTATGTTCTGGACTTCAATTCCTTCAACTGAACCATAGTAATGTAGTCGTTTTTACGATATGTGGTTAACGTTTTATTGTATTGATTTACCAAATTGGTAAACAGTGCCTGGTCCACTTCACGATAAGTGGAGGTATCAGACACAACTGAATCTAACTTATTAATATAATCATGTTTATCTAGTATTACCACTGTATCTCCTTTATCAGCCCTCTGTATAATAATGTCCTTATTTTCTTGAAGTTCTCGTAAAGCTGAACTTTCATGTGTATTCAATTTAGGAAGTCGCGTTTCTTTTATGTTATTCACTACTTGGTTAACTTGTTGAATAAATACATCTTTTTGTGGAACGCTACGAAGTCCAAATTCAATATCAATTACGCATTGTTTTTTTGGCAGCTTTCGAGGTGGTAAATTATAATTTAATCCTTTGGATAAAAGTGAAATCTGGTCCTGCGATAGTGTACACGAGGAAAGATTTGTAACCTGTTGATATGTCGGTTCGTTGGATACTGGGTGAGGGGGTGTTCGTGAACTAGCCGACATATTCTGAGGTAGTGCGTTATGTGTCTGTGGGGGGGATGTCACCCAACTCGTGTGAACTTGGTCGCAGGCTCGCGACAATGTGTTAGAATTCGCATAAACGTGTCTTGAACTATTCGATAATGTTTGCAACTTATTAACGTGTCTGTTTTTTATTTCTGAGGCTTGTGCTTCCCGTCGCAAATCTATGGAGGTCTTCAATACAGACCAATCATTCGGGTGTAGATAATTTTTTACTTTATCGCGAAGCTTCCTAACCTGGGAAAGGTATTTTTGTTTATTCGAATATCTAGATTTTAAGGCAAGCTTAACAATATTACGTGATGTCGCCAGTGTTAGTTGTTTTATGCCTGAAATTTTTTGATTTAAATTCACCCTGGCAAACTTCGGAACGATGTTGTTTTGAAGGCAATATTTTAGGAAAGAAATATGGTAATTTTGGGCCGAGTACTTTAGTGTAGATTTAATGTAATTTTGTACCAAGCCATTCAAAAAATCTCCCATAATTGTGTGTATCGATTGTATACTACTGGAGAGACAGGAAGTGAATGAAATAGTCAATAAGAGTTTTAAAATAATTAGATAGTATGAATCAGAGCTGTAATAACTCAATATGTTCTACGTTGATAATAATATTAGTAAATAAATAAGAGGAGTTAACCTCAATATAGTACGTGGAACACTTCCGTATGATACCCTCCAGAAATTAAAACGGAAAAAATCGACAACTTACCGGAACATTAAAGTAAAATATAAATAATTAAATAATCAATTTAACACAATTCAAAATCAATTTAAAACAATTAAAATTCAAATTAACGCAATTAAAAGAATCTAACGAAAATATTCAAAACGATTTTCCTTCCTGAAGCTGACAATGCTTTTCGACCGACTGTCATGATCACAGGAACGAAAATTACCGAATCAGGCTAAACCTGCAACTTAAATAGTGATTATATGTCTTCGCGCATGCGCGTAAAGGTCCACGCATCGGAGATCAAATATGGCCGCCGAACATTAACAGAATTCTCATGTAATTTAATTTCAACGGTTTCTGCAATTAATAGTCGCGTATAATTACGTTGAACATTAAGTATTTTGGCCTCGTTAAATAAAAAAGTATGTTTTTCGTTAATGGCATGAAAGGCTAATTCTGACGCTGCTGAACGAGAAGCACGAACAGAGGCTTCGTGTTGATTAACACGGATATTAAGAGAAAACCGGGTCGAACCCTGGTAAGACGAGTCGCAATCACCGCAAGAAATGTTGTATACTAGATCATTGATTTGTGTTGCGAACGCGGAAAGAACCGAGCGATTGTTCAGTATAGTGTGTAACTTCCGTATGGGCCTAGCTATAATTTTAAATTCGGTATCTTTAAAGAATCTGTTAAGCTGTTTGTGCCACTGTTCAACATATGGGACAGAAATAAAGTATTTTTTGATATTTCTATTGTTGATTGGTGTAGTATTTTGTATCCTATCCTTAGCTTGTACCCTAATTCGATTTATTGTGTTAATGGGATAACCCCTGTTTAAGAATCTGCTAGTTAATATTTGTATTTCTGAGTCCAAAGCAGAATCCGTCGTTGAATATTTATAGGCATTTAGAAATTGATTAAAGATAATCGATCTTTTGTAGGTGAATGGGTGGTAGCTATTATAATGTAGAAGCATACCGGTGTTTGTGGGTTTTCGATAGATGCTAAATTGTATTTTGTTCGAGTCCCGGGAAGTTTAACATTGACAAATGTAAAGTACTACATATGGGAAGCAGTAATCCCAGAGTAACGTATCAACTCTGTGGTACCACACTGACAGTGGTAGAGAATGAAAAGGACCTGGGGATAACTGCGCAGGCAGATATGAAGTTTTCTGAGCAGTGCAGACAATCTGCAAGATTAGTTCATGGTGTCTTGTCAATGATATACAGGAATTTTCTAGCAGGGATAAGGAGCTGATTATCCCCTTGTATGAGGCAATGGTTAGGCCACACCTTGAGTACTGTATACAGGTCTGGAGGCCTCATTTTAAGGAGGATGTAGAGCTGTTGGAACGCGTACAGAGAAGGGCAACAAGATTAGTAAATGTAATAAAGGGTTGCTCTAACGAATAAAGGATTAAGTTTTGTAAATTACAGTGTCTGGAGACTAGGCACCTGCGAGGTGATCTGATTGAGGTGTATAAAGCCTTGAATGGTTTGAGCATGCTCACTGCGGATGGGATTCTTCCTCTTGCTAAGAATAATCGCCTGAGAGGACATAAATTCAAATTGAGGAAAGACGGTTGTAGGATAAATGTGCGGAAGTTTGCCTTTAGCCAGAGGGTTTGTTGACTGGTGGAACAAACTTCCATCTGTCATTGTAGTTGATAGCTTAATTAGATTCAAGGCAGAACTTGACAAGCATTTGGAGTGAGTGGATGGGTGAAATAAGGGTTTTTTTTTTGGCTGATGCTATATAAGCTTGCTTCCTTGCATCATGTGCCTTTGCTAATGCTAAATTATTTCTAATTTATTCTTTCTTAATTACTGTCTGCAATTCAGTTTTATTTATATATGTTTTTCAAGTGTATTAATTTCTCACCTTCTTTAAACGTTCTTCTTTTCTTATTATTCTTCCTACTTTCCTTTACTTATTCTTAGTTTGGCAATCTTTACAAATCCATCACATCTACTTATTCTCACATTAAATTCATCCTTAAGTACATATTTTAACATTATGTTCTTCTAAGCTGCTTTGTATACAGAGTGAAGAAATATTGCTTTCGGTATGGTCTGTCCTTCATTTATGCAAGATGTCCTGTATACATTTTGCAGGCTTTTCACCTTTATCATAAATGTTCAATGAGTTTTAGATCCAAAAATTTAACTTCCAATTACTTAAATAATAATTATTTACAAAACAAAACACTGTTGTACAATACATGAACTTCCTGACTTACATAAGGGTTGCAATCTGCGGGATGCTACGTAAGTTGGAATTTCCCTCATGCTCGTGCAGCACTCACAACTGTGCTCGCTGAATTGATTGAATGGAAAAAGAAACATTCGACAAACATGTAAATAGAATTATTTATTGTATTTATTCAGTTGATTATCTCATGTGGGGGAAAAATTACAAAAGCGTGCAATTTTAAAAAAATTCAAAATCATAAAATTATAAAAAAAAGAGAGGAGGCAGGCATAACATCAGAAAATTTTATCTCTCGAGCATCATTACCAGAATCAAAGTCTTCAGCTGATAAGTATGCTGCTGCGGAGTTTTAGAAGGGGTTAGCCGCTCAACCTTATGATTGTTTGTTTGTTTGTTTGTTTGTTGTTGGGTTTTATTGGTGCATTAGCAACTAAGGCTATAATGCACCAAAACCTGGTCATTATAAAATAAAAATTTTTTTTTTTCAGTGGCCTAAAGAATTAGGTCACCAAGTCAAAGTATAAAAAAACAAGTATAAACGGTAAAAAACAAATATCAATAATCAAGTAACAATAACAAAGTAGATATTTTAAATATGAGTAAAATGGTTTACTGATTTCAAAAAGCTAAAAATAGCAGATACATGGTCATTGTCAGATAAAATCTGACTGAGTGTATAAGGCTCAGGCAGATGATTAAAAGCAGTAAAATGGATATTACTGAAATCTGGACAATCAATTAAAATGTGTCTAATTGATAAAATTGTGCCACAAGACTCACACATAGGAGGGTCATCAACCCTCAGCAATCAACCTTATGATAGAACATATTAATGGATAACTGGACGGTGGCTTTTTTCTTTTCATTGTAGATGTCTTTGTAGCAAGCAAGCATATCATTCACCCCTCAGTTAACTTTTAAGAATTGTTCACTGTCAGGATCCATTTTCTCAAACCTCGCCATTGCCGATGCAATTTCACGAAATGCCACTGCCATCTCTCTGGTGATGAAACGACTTGGCTCCTCATTTGGTTCATCTTGAGCTTCATCAGCATTTTCTTCTTTCACTATTGCTGCCTGCAAATCACAAAATTTCTCTGCAGCTGCAGAATCGGTACTGGCAACTTTACCGCATACTTTAACGTTGTGGAAACAGCACGATTCTTGAACCTATTAAACCACCCGTTGTTTGCCATGAACTTGGGTTGGGGTTCACCCTACTTATCCTTAATATCTTTATAAATACTTGTTGCTTTTGCTTGAATGGTCATTAGACTCAGAGGCACTCACTTCTGAATCTGATTTTCCATCCATATTATTAACAGCTGTTCCATCTTTGATGTAGCACCTGAATGCTGTTTTGTGATCACCATTGATCTTAAGTGCATTGATCCTTTGACATGTTCTTTTATATGCACACTCTCCTTTAAAATAGTATTCACTGTTGAAACAGTGAGATCTAATTCCCTTGCAATAGATGACAAACTTTATCCTGCTTTGTACTTCTTAATCATTTTCATCTTCATTTCTAAATCAATTTTGTTTCATTTCCTGGCACTATCACCACTTGCACTTTTCGTTGGTTGCTTTCCCTTCATCATTGTAATATGTAAATAGGAATGAAGAGAAGTTTCTGAAGATTTGTTTTTTTATATGATTGAAGATTTCATTGAAGGGGGAACACATTTCACCATAATAACGTAAAAACCCACACAATTGCAGTTATTGGTATTATCACAAATGCAATAAGATCGAGTTTACTACCCATTTATAATTTGATGCACTAACAGGAAAGCCCAATAAATGAGAAAGTGCAAATTGTTTTTATTGTTTTATGGTCATGACCTCCAGAAACGTGCTTTAGAAAAATATCATAAAGGCGTTCAAAATTGATTCTTATAACAGGAACATATGATAAAAGTGTAGTGCAATTTCCATTATAAATATGACCTTTTAGAGAGATAAACAGCTTAGTAATATAGCAAAATTTTCAATTTTAAAGGACTTGGAACAATTACAAAAAAAAAAAAAAAAATGTGTTATTGGGTTTACATTACAATATTTTCACGATACCTCCATTTATTTCTACGGTACTTTCACAATACCTCCATTTATTTCTCCATTTATTCCAACTGTAATCAAAAGCCTTTTAAGATTTTTTTAAGTTTGCACCGGCCAACAAAAACTTACATAAAGTTGAATTTCCGTAAGTTGAGTAATACGTAAGTCGGAGTGTTCCTGTATTAAAGGAATTGTTTCAAAGTGCAACAAGCAGTGCTGCTTCTGCCTACATACATGCAAAAATTAAATGAAATTCAGGCTACCAAATGAAAATTAATAAATTCCTGAATAGATTAATAGGGATTAACACTCATCCAGGGAAGGACGGCAGCACAATATCCTACAAAAAATATGGCTCACCGCTGCCTGAAACACACAAGAAAACCACCTGCTACTCCAGCCTTCAGGGTGAAATTCACCCTGAAGACTGGAAAATTCCCAAAATACTCTCATTTTTTTCATAGCAAAAGAATCTTGGATGCTTCTGTACTATCAAGACAGACTCAACAGAAGACATGCCTTAAATATAGTTAACTGAATATGAAACATCTCAGACTGAAAGACAATGTGAATTTTCAGGTTGACTGAAGTTAATCAACAGGCCAAAATATAATAGACTCACTTAGTCTGCAACGAAGTTCAGGTAGTCCACAACTATCTGGCATCCTTGCACGTGTATTGGGGATTTACAAGAAAAGCCTCTATCAGTGGCAGTGTGATATTTCTGGCACTGAGTTTTCATTTCAAAAGCCTTTTAAAGCATGGTACTTGCCTGTGGTTGCTACTGCTGAATTCTGCTTACATTGGTCACATCAGTCAAATATATTCACCAAATGAATATTCAGTATGCATATTCATTTGGTGAATGTATTTGCATTGTTCACTGTGTAGGTAATATAAATTATTCTTTGTTACTGTTATAATTCAAAACTAGCATTCCACTGCATAAAAATATAGCATTTGACAGTCACCATCCCTTTTGCATGATAGGCTACTCTAAGGCTGTCTCATCAGCTTATTTAGAGACAACTTTTACTTTTGTCATTGGCATTACTTTTACTATCACAATATTTTATTGAAAATAATTTTTCTTCTTTACTTTCTTAGCATACTCAAGCAAAAAAAAAAAAAAAAAAAAAACCTTTAAGCAAGTTGTTGTTGGGAGTGCTATTATAATTGTAAACATTTCCATTTTGTCTTGTATTAGCCAACTATGTATACTTTTTTCCAACTATTTGTAGGAGGATATAATACTGATAAAAGCCACGGTATTTGTTGACCCCTACGAGGAAGTAGATGAATTGGTAAGTTTTAATTAATTAACTTGATACCATTTGACATCAAACTTCCACATATACAGAAAAAAAAATATGACATTATGTTCAGGACCTAAGCTTACCCTTGCAAAAGAACATTCTTTTGCAAGGGTAACATTCTGCACTATCATATAGTTCCGATTCTGACTATTTTACTGTTGTATGAACATGAATTTCAGCTGATATACTTTGCTTAAGTTGAAATACTATGAATTTATTTTGTGAGGAAAAAAAATTTTTTTTTTTTATGAACAAAGAGTTAATTGAAAACAAGCAAAAGAATTGCATTTTTGCAAAAGGCCAAAAATGAATATTTAAGCTTAGCTACATTTTTATTGTCACTTTGACATACACCAATGAGCCAAAACATTAGACCAGAAAGTCGTTATGCAAATCGAAGCAGCTGCAGGTGAACTACGGCACATGCGCAGGTAGGGACACTGTATAAAAAACATCAGTCTGATACTGAGCTCCGTTAAACCCCAGGGACTCGCATCTGTTGTAATGGCACACCCAGGGTCCCGAGCTGGATATCACCATTCTTCTGTTTCTTGGTGATTCCCTTCTACTTCTCTCTCTCTGGGTAACTCGGAAATTTTTTTTTTTTTGGCTGGTGCAGCATAAGCCTCAGGTTTCCTTGCACTATATGGCTAGTAATGATAATAATAATCAGTGTTACTCTGTGGGCAAACCCATGAACCGCCAGCAAGGTGTTGGACGACCACAGCTCATTGATGCTCGAGGTGAGCAAAGGCTCTCCCGGATGTATGTGGCAACAGAAGGGTGACTATGGCACAACTCGCTGTTGATTGGAATTCTGGTGATGGGAGTAATGTGTCAAAACACACAATACATCAAACCCTACTGAAAATGGGGCTGTGTAGCTGCAGGCCGCTCAGTGCCCATGCTAACCATAGTTCACTGGCGACAGTGCCTACAATGGGCACACGAGCATCGAAACTGGACCTTGAGTGATTGGAAGAAGGTAGTCTGGTCTGATGAATCATGTTTCCTTTTGCACCATGTGGATAGCCAGGTATGTGTGCTTTGTTTACCTTGGGAAGTGATGGCGCCTGGATGCACCGTGGGACGAAAAAATGCCGGTGGTGATGTTCTGCTGGGATACCCTGGGTCCAGTCATCCACGTGCCGGGGAGCACTCTGATGTCTACCACTTACCTAAATGTCATTGCTGACCAGGTACACCCTTTCGGGGCAGCGGTCTTCCCCTCTGGCAGTGCCATCTTTCAGCAGGATAATGTGCCATGCCACACTGCCCAGATTGTTCGAGACTGGTTCGTGGAGCATGAGGAAGATTACCAGGTATTGCCCTAGCCTTCAAATTCCCTAGACATCAGTCCCATCAAGCATCTGTGGTATGTGTTGGAACAGCAAACTCCGATCTGTGGCATCTCAACCACTGACCTTACAGGAGTTAAAAGATCTGCTGGTTATGTATTGGTACCAGATACTACAAGACACATTTAGAAATCTTGTAGCATCCATGCCTTGCTGGGTACAAGCTGTTTTGGCTGCATGTGGAGGACTAACATCATATTAGGTGGTCATAATGTTTTGGCTCATTGATGTATATTCACAGTTATTATTCATAGACTTGAATTGTCTGCAGTGTCAATTTAACATGCTGATCAGACAAGACCAAAGCTAGATCTTGAGAGAAACTTCACAGAATTATTCACTTTCTGTGTGTAAAGCAACAGAAATTTATTGCTAAATTAAAATTTTTGATGTAATATCACATCAACATGTGACTAAATGATACAGATGGTAGCAAAGGATTTTCAACAAATAATTGTACCCAAATGCAGCAGCATACCAAGAACATCACCAATCAAGATGAATGTAGTGTGAAACCGGTTTGGTTTGGATTTAAGAAGTCCCAAATGATAGTGACTGAGTGATTTGAAAGGCCACTTATATTCTTTTTAGAGAAGTCTAGAGAACTCTTTTTTCTAAAGAAGTACTGGATCTTATCTCGTGTTCCACTTATAGCATTGCTGCTGACCACTAGAATTGTACTGCTATCTGCTAGTAACATAATGCCATTTAGTGTGTGGCTCCCCCCCCCCCACCACCACCACCATTACCACTTGATCACTGACTAGCACCATTCTTTCTTTCTTTCTGTAATGGGGCTTGAAACCTAAGTAATCACACAGGTTTCACCAGTAAGTTGAAACCTGTGCAAAAAAGACCACATGACTTGCAGCACAAACAAATCAAACAGATGAGATTGAGTGAGATTATCTAGCCATCCAGGGGGGGAAAAAACAAGACATGTAATAGAAGAGGCATGTGATGCAAGAAAGCAAGCTTATGTAGCATCAGCAAAAAAAAAAAAAAAAAAACATTTCACACATCCATTCCCTCTAAACATTTGTCCAGTTACTCCTTGCTCCTTGAATTTATTTAAGCTATCAACTTCCACAACTACAGATGGAAGCTTGTTCCAGCAATCAATTACCCGCTGGCTAAAGGCAAATTTCCACACATCTATCTACAACTGTCTTTCCTCAATTTGAATTTATGCCCCCTCAAATTCGTAATCTGAGGAAGAATCCCATCAGAACTGAGACCTGCTCAACCTATTCGGTGCCTGATATACCTCAATCAGATCACCTCGCAGATGCCTAGTCTCCAGATGCTACAATTTGCAGAACTTAAGCCTTTCTTGGTAAGGCTACCCATTCATTTCCCTCACCAATCTTGTTGCTCTTCTCTATACATGCTCAAGCAACTCTACATCCTTCCTAAAATGAGGCCTCCAGACCTGTATGCAGTACTCAAAGTGTGACCTGACCATTGCCTTATACCAGTGGTTCCCAAACTACTGAGATTTACAGACCCTTTCAAAAATCAAAAAAGTTTGCGGACCCCTATATGCCTGTTTCACCAAATATTTCTCTGTGCGTATATATTTATGAATACTGGGTTTTCTGAAAAGAAAATTCAGTTTTATATTTAAAACAACTCGACTTCGTTCTTATTTTTACATAAATACAGGGTGTTTATAAAGTCCTTCTGCAGTTTTAAATTTTCATAATTCCGTTCTATATATATATGATAAAAGCAACTGTAAAAAGAGTAAGGGAAAGAATTTATTACAGTTTTACATACATTTATTCTTGGGATTGTTAATTCTCAACGTGTCCACCGTCATTACGTATACAAACTGAGATACGATTTGCAGTTGATTTTCAGTAATACTGAAATCCCGTTAGTTATCCTAGTCCAAAGATCGTCTAAAGAGTGAAGTTTTGTTGAATAAACAAGTCTTAACATTTCCCCATAGAAAAAAATCGAATGGGCTCAAATCTGTTGAACGTAGTGGCCAAGAGATCAGTCCACCTCTTCTAATCCATTTGTTAGGAAATTTTTCATTCAGAAACTGCCCAACACTGAGAGCAAAGTGACAGGGTGCACTATCTTGCTGAAACACTATGACCTATAAGTCCTAAACGATAGTTCAGGAATAAAGTAATTCTGCAGCATTTCCAAATAACTCATTTCCATATAACCTGCCTTATTAATAATGAGTTAATAAACCATGATCTGTGGCCAGGTTCCAGATCGTGGTTTATCATTGACAGAACCTGTTTCTTTAAAAATTTTCATCCAGTTAGTTATGGAATTCCTGTGTGATGCATCTTTGTTGTAATGGGTTCTAAATCTTTTTTGTACTGCGATTTCAGACTTCAACTCAGCCAACCACAACACACAATTTACTTTCTCTTCTATTGAAGCCATTTGGTCAAGCCTAATTCTGCAAAAAATAATAATAATAATAAAATTTTTGCTAAACTACAATAAAATAAATGAATTACTCTTAGTACATACTAAACTTCACTAAATTACATTTCCAACATTTTTTACGGATTGATTTTATCATGTATAGAATGGAAGTTATGAAAATTTAAAATCGCACAAGGAATTTATGACCCTGTATATAATAATAAATTTATTTAACATCAATTTGCTATACACAGAGTGTCCGTTTCACAGATGCCAAGGGGTCTGCAGACCCCAGTTTGGGAAACACTGCCTTATACAAAGGGATAATCACCTTTTCCCTACTAGCAAAATTTCTGTATATCATTGACAATATCTCATGACCTGCTCTGGCAGTCTATCTGCACTGCTCAGAAAATTTCATATCTGACTGCACAATTATTCTCATGTCTCTTTCATTTTCTACCACCCTAAGTGTAGTACCATACACGCACAGTTGATATGTTTTGCTGGTTGTTGTTATTGGGTTTTTAGGAGCATTAGCAACTAAGGCCATATTACTCCGGGGATGTGTAGTGGTCATTCCCTGACCTTTCCGTATTTGGTGGATCACTGGCTCGAACCCTGGTCTAATCAAGAAGCGTGTGCTACGCACTGCTGCTCCTGCCCACCTGGCTACGGAGGCGCCATCGTTTTGCTGGGGTTACTTCTATCCATATGCAGTACTTTGCATTTGTCAATGTTAAACTTAAGTTGCCACTTCTCAGGACATCTGCCTACATTTTCTAGATCCTGCTGCAGTAGCACACCGCCATTACTGTCATTAATAAACGTGCCAATCTTTGTATCATCTGCAAACTTCAACATTAAGCCTGATATACCTTCATTGTTTTCTGCAGCAGCATATTCAAGAGGCAACCAGAGAGGGTAATACTCTTGATCTGGTTATCAGCAGTGATCATTCGTGTATTAAGAATTTGCAGATAAAGGAACCACTAGGTCGCAGTGATCACAGTGTACTGATGTGGGATTTACGAAAGATATAATTACCATCAGGGGTAAAGGAAAGGGTTTTTGCTTCCATAAAGAGAACTACAGTGGTCGCAGACAGTTTTTAAATTCTGTACAGTGGGACCAACTGATGAAGTTACCAACAGCAAATTCTAAGTGGGAAGCATTCAAGGAATTAATAATAGAAGCTACTAAATGTTTCATACCTGTTAAGAAATATTGTTCAATGTTTAGGCCTAAATGGTTGTCAAATGAACTAATGAGACTCGTGGCAGAGAAGAAAAATGCATGGGATGCATATAACTTATCAGGCGACACAGAAGCCTATGGCAGATATAAGCTAGTCTGTAATCAAGTCAAAAAGGAGGTTAGGCAGGGGAAGGTAGATTACGAGAAATCTTTGGCAAAGGATGATAAGAAAACAGCAAGGAATTCTTTACTTATATAAACTCTAAAAGGAAGGGGATTAATCAGATTGGTCCACTTCATATCGATGTTTCAACTGTTGATGATCCTGCTAAGGTATCAAACAAACTTATTTTGTATCTACATTCACACATGAGGAGTTATTAAGAATTGAAAATGTCAGAAGGTTATGAAATTGTAGCAGGGTGCTTAATGATTTTGTAATAACTGAGAGCAAAGTGGAGGAGAAATTGTTGAAGATAAACATAAGAAAGGCACCTGGACTCGATGGGATCTATCCAGTTATATTAAAGGAGGCGGCAAAGGAACTAAGCAATCCCTTAGCCATAATTATGAGAGCATCCTTGGAATCAGGGGAGGTCCCCACGGATTGGAGGTGTACAAATGTATCCCCAATTCACAAAGGGGGATCCGAAGGGTGACATGAGTAATTACAGACCAGTTAGTTTAACTTCTGTTCCGGGTAAAATAATGGAGTCATTGATTAAAGATGCATTGCAGGATCTCATCTAGACAAGACTGCAGCAATAATTCAGTCACAGCATGGGTTTGTTAAGGGGAAGTCTTGTCTGACAAATTTGATTGGATATTATGATGTGGTTACAAAGGAACTGGATGCAAAAAATGATTTTGATATCATATACTTGGATTTCAGGAAAGCTTTTGACACTGTTGCGCATGGAAGATTACTGTACAAATTGGAGCAGAATGGCATTAAGGGTAAGTTGCTACAATGGATAAAAGGATGGTTGCGTGGTAGAAGACAGAGGGTAGAAATCAATGGGCACTGCTCTTCGTGGACTAATGTTATTAGTGGAGTCCCTCAGGGTTAAGTGTTGGGTCCACTGTTGTTTTGTATATTTATCAATGATATTGATGTAGGTATATCAGGCTTAGTGTCGAAGTTTGCAGATGATACAAAGGTTGGTCAGGGTTGTTGATCACAGTAATGGCAGTGTGCTACTGCAACAGGATCTAGAAAATTTGAGAAGTGGTAACTGAACTTTAACATTGACAAATGCAAAGTACTGCATATGGGTAGAAGTAAGCCCAGAGGAATGTACCAACTCTGTGGTACATTCATTTTCTACCACCCTACACTTAGGGTGGTAGAAAATGAAAAAGATCTGGGAGTAATTGTGCAGTCAGATATGACGTTTTCTGAACAATGCAGACAGGCTGCAAGAGCAGGTCATGGGGTTTTGTCAATGATATACAGGAATTTTGCTAGCAGGGGAAAAGGAGGTGATTGTCCATTTCTTTCACCAATTCCAAAATTTCCTATAGTTCCCCTTTCTGTGCTGTTTTGTCCCTTTCCAACCTTAGCATTGAAGTCCCTCATAATGATGGTGTAGTGAATTTTCTGTTCATCTAGAAGTCTTTCAATTTCGGCGTACATTTCTTCAGCCTCTTCATCATCATGGCTCAATGTTGGTGCATTTATCCTTATAATGTTTAGTTTGTACATCTTAGAAATCCTGAGTAGTAATCTTGAAACCCTTGGTGATATACTTTTGAACTCCAAAATGCTGTTTTTTAAATCTTTATAGACTAAAAAGCCAATTACGATTATGAGTTGTTACCAATCATGTGCTGCTTGGGATATTGCTAATTGGAGACTACCATGAAACATTTCTATGTCAAAAATTATGCACAAAAATTTATCAGATGTGACCACATTTGTTGGAAGCTTGTCCATTTCTGATTAGTATTCTTCTGATTTTGTCTATATAACCCCTTCTCAGACACTATTTTGTGAGAAATGTTTTTGTAGATTTTCCTTGCATAAACAGGAAGAACTAGCCTTTACTACATGTGTAACTAATTAGGAGATTGATAAGATCACAGAGAAGTAAGTTATGTTACTACTCTGTGGATAAGATGGTGCTGCTGTAAGTGGTAACTTTTCCGTTTTATGTGCCGTGCTCCATTCCGAGGCGTTTTAAATTGATTATGTGGTGTTGTGTTTATTCTAGGTTATGTGTTTTGCAATTAAATTTTGTATAGCTTACCATTATTTCTTATTTTGGTTGGTTAATTACATGACCAGTTGTAGTACGTGACTGCTTAATCTTTGGTAAGTTGCTACTCACGATTTCATTGTTCTATTAGAATATTTTGATTCAATAATAAAGATTTTGATTGACATGTATTAACCATCGGGTGTAAATATACAATAGGATGCCCCTACCCTGATTTCCCTAGGGCGTGCTCCTCCGAAGTAGTCATGTGACAATATGACGTCATAAGTAATACCTAATAATTTGGCCAGACATTCGTTAATCTCCTAAGCTATATTTATAAGATTGCACTCATATGTGCCAGTTGCAATTAACATTGGTGAATAAAGATTTTTATGTACACACTGCTGGGTTCAGGTGGCTCATTATAGCAGGTTTCAGTACAATTTTGTGAGTACAATGAGGCCAGTCACCTGTCTCACTGTATTGAAACCTTTTACTATCACCCACCTGAACCCAGTAGTGTCTGCATAAGATTCTGTATTTGTTGATGTTTGTTGCAACTGGTACACATCACTGTCATCATAATATCCTTTTAAACTGCATTTTAAGGAATGTCTGGCCATTATATTTTTAATTATTACTTATTTGACCATAAATTTATGTTTGTCATTTTGAATAATCTCAGCTGTTGTTTTAGGTTTCGATGTAATGAATGAATTGAACTGCTTTTGACTTCAGTTCTAATTTTTATTTAATTCTTTTCCTTTAATTTATTTTTATGTTTGGCATCCTATGAACACTATCATTTACCTGCTAACCAGAGCCACTAATACATTTTTTTTTTTTTATACTTCATAGAAATATAAAGAATCTGAAATCAATGAAAAATTTGGAAGACAATTCCTGTGACTAAATTCTGACTTTTTTTTGCTGAATTAGTTATTTTCTTTAACAAAAGTAATTTGTCATTCTTTCATTTAGACCACTATATGAGTTAGCATTACAATAACAACAAAAAAACAAAACAAAAAACATTACACTATATAATGAAATGCTTTTTATTTATGAATTTTCTCATTACATATGAAAAATATTTGAATTACATGTAGTCCAATGCAAATTGATTTAGTAATATCTTCGTAAAATGTCCTGTAATATATATAAAAAAGGCATGCTGGTTTAATTCTTAAAATTTAAAGCAAGGCTAAAGACTTGTATGCCCAGTACAAGAAACAAAAACAAATAAGTTAGTAATAAAAATAATAACCCCACAGAGACCAAATAGAATCCATACAGGCCTATCAGTTGTCTCCCAATGATATACAATATTATAACCAGCTGCATAACCAAGAACATAATTATGGCTAAGGTTTTTCTTACTTCCTTTGCTGCCTCCTTTAATATAACTGGATAGATCCCATCCACCACGGGTGCCTTTTTTATGGTTATCCTCAACAATTTTTCCTCCACTTTCCTCTCAGTTATTACAAAATCATCTAGCTCACTGCCAGAGTTTATTTCACCTCTGGCATTCCCCTTCCTGTTGAAAAAAAAAAGCCTTGAATTAGGATTGAATTTGAAAATGTCTGCAATTCTGCCCAGACACGATAGGAAGGAGTATATGATGAGAGCCTTGTCGATCAATTCGGTCCTGGAAAGATTGTGCAAGGCTCAAGGGGTAGAATTTTTTTCAGCCTGGTCTGTACTTGTTAACAGGAGACACTGCTTCTACAGGGATGGGATACACTTAAATAGAAAGGGTGCAAGAATATTTGCTGAAGCTATCGAGGCAGTGTTAGGTGGGTCGGAAAACTGCTAGCTTGGGGGCGATACAAGGATACAATTACGTGACTGCTTAATCTTTGGTAAGTTGCTACTCACGATTTCATTGTTCTATTAGAATATTTTCCAGCATTCATTGTTCATTCATTTTCATTGTTCTATTAGAATATTCTGCATCTTGTTTTCCAGCCTGGAAAACAAGATGCAGGATATTTCAGAGTTGTGCAAACTGGAGATGTGCAAATGTGACTCCAATTCACAAAGGAGGATCAAAAGCTGACACAAGTAATTATAGACCTGTGAGTTTAACTTCTGTTCCAGGAAAATTAATGGAGGCACTGGTTAAAGAAGCACTGCAGGATCATCTAGACAAGATTTCAGTTATAGCTCAGACACAGCATGGTTTTGTTAAGGCAAGAAAGTCTTGCCTGACCAATTTGATTGGATACTATGATGCAGTCACAAAAGAACTGGATGCAAGGAATAACTTTGATATTATATATTTCGATCTTAGAAAGGCTTTTGATATTATTGCACATGGAAGACTGCTGCACAAATTGGAACAGTGTGACATTGGAGGCAAATTGCTGCTATGGATAAAGGGATGGTTGAGAGGGAGAAGACAGAGAGTAGTAATCAATGGACACTGCTCATCGTGGACTAATGTTATTAGTGGAGTCCCTCGGGGTTCAGTGTTGGGTCCATTGTTTTTTGTATTTATAAATGATATTGATGATGGTATATCAAGCTTAATGTCCAAGTTTGCAGACGATACAAAAGTTGGCAGGCTTGTTAAGGACACTACTGTCGCTATGCTGCTGCAACAGGATCTGGAAAGGTTGAGCAGATGGGCTGAGAGGTGGCAAATGAAGTTTAACATTGACAAATGTAAAGTACTACATATGGGAAACAAACTCCAGAGCAACGTATCAATTCTGTGGTACTACGCTAACAGTGGTAGAGAATGAAAAGGACCTGGGGGTAATTGTGCAGATAGATATGAAGTTCTCTGAGCAGTGCAGATGGGCTGCAAGAGTAGCTCATGGTGTCTTGTCAATGATATACAGGAATTTTTCTAGCAGGGATAAGGAGGTGATTATTCCCTTGTATAAGGCAATGGTCAGGCCACACCTTGAGTACTGTATACAGGTCTGGAGGCCTCATTTGAAGAAGGATATAGAGCTGCTGGAACGAGTACAGAGAAGGGCAACAAGATTAGTGAATGGAACAAAGGGTTGCTCTTACAAAGAAAGGCTTAAGTTTTGCAAATTACAGTGTCTGGCGACTAGGCACCGGCTAGGTGATCTGATAGAGGTGTATAAAGCCTTGAATGGTTTGAGCATGCTCAGTGCCGAAGGGATTCTTCCTCTTGCTCAGAATAATCATCTGAGAGGGCATAAATTCAAATTGAGGAAAGACAGATGTAGGATAGATGTGGGGAAATTTGCCTTTAGCCAGCAGGTAGTTGGTTGGTGGAACAGACTTCCATCCCTTGTTGTGGAAGTTGAAAGCCTAAATAAATTTAAGGCTCAGCTGGACAGGTATTTCAAACGAACGGAGGGGTGAAATGGAAGTGTTTTTTTTTTTTTTTTTTTTTTTTTGGCTGATGCTGCATAAGCTTGCTTTCTTGCATCATATGCCTCTGCTAATGCTAAAGTATGGAATTAGGATTAGGTTGTTTTATGCATCCTAGTTCTGAAGAGACTTGAGCTGATCAGATGTTAAATTTGATTTATGTTAAAAAAAAATTTAAGTGATTTATATTTTTAAGCATTTCACTGTTTTCAAAGAAGATGCTATGTGGCAAGTTTGAAGTACATGTGACACATGAATCTATTTTAAATAACCACAGTAGCATGAGAAGCTGTTTTAAAGAGAACTAAAAGATAAACAAATGACACTTTCTTTAAATAATATTTATCATCTATGGACTGAAGTGACCTCAGATAATGGAGATGGTAGTTGATAGTAGTATTTTAAGCAAATCTGAACTTTTTAGATTACTTAACATCAGAGAAATTAATAAAATTAATAAGAGAAAGGGAAATTAATAAGTATTACAAATATGTTTGTACTGCAGCTGGCTAAAGAACGGGAGGATGAGAAAAAAAAGCAGGAGGAGATTACATCCATATCTCAAAAGCATCTTTCAAATAAGAGCACAGAACCGAGAATGTATCGTGCAGGTGTGGGAAAATATGTTAATATAACAGCTGTGTAAGTGTATTTTATGGAAAGAAAACTAAAAACTATTTGTCAGTGATTTGTTTTACAGTTTTTTTTTTTTTTTCTGGTTTTATTTTTTAGTTCAGCAATTTATCATTGTTTCTTATTGCATTTTGATCTTTTATGTGTCATATATTAATTAGAAATTAATTCTTTTGGTTGAAATTCACTTTATGGTGCTTTCCCATGAAACTCTGTGACAAGGAGTGAACAGCTGGTGTAGGTCTGCCTACTGGTTTGCAGTGATTGGACAATCAGCTCTTCATTCCTTGTTGCAATGATCCATGGGTAAGCACCATAAATTAAATTTCAACCATTGTTTTTTTGTTACTGATAAATAACATCAAAATTATGGAAAAAAGTTTATTTTCATGTTTGGATTAAAGTTTGCTTGTAATATTTGCTGAAGGGTTTAATAAAGATTACCAAACCAGTACATTAGATAATTTTCATTACTAATTTCATTATGTATTGATTTTGTTTCCCAAAGACAGTGGTGTTTTCCAAGAACAGCACTTACAATGATCATAATTAAATTTGCCTGTCAAAACTTCTGTTGGAGAGCCAAAATATTCACATATAATAGTCTCTTTCTGAGATGAATTGCCTTCTCTACCCTAGCATCTAAGCCAAACTACTTTATGAATGGGAAAAAGTTATAAAAATGTATGAGTTATTGGGTCTCAATTTTGATAGCAAGTTCTACTCTCAAAACTGTTGGCTTTGTCTATTTAATGCAACGGACAACAAGATCATGAACTTTGGTGAAAACAACTCATATATATCAAGCTTCTGGTATATACAAAAAATTATAGAATAAATGGAGGTCTCTGAATTGCTGAGCTTGTTTTCAGTGGCTAACCATGAAACTCTGTGACATTTTCTTCAGTTTCCTGCACAAATCTTACATGGTATTGTGTAAATTACATGGTAATTTTGAATTCTGTGAACGTTTTTCAACCTTTGAATTGATTATTTTTAAATCACATTACAGATGCTTAACTACTAACTACTCTAAGATTGCTTGCCTTCTCGTAATTCATAGATATATTTTCAATTCTCATAGAAGAAAATATATTTTAATTCAGCCTTTACTTAACATTTAAATCAAGTAAATCTTTTTTATTCCATATCTTCTCTCTCCCCTTGTTACTGCTTTAGCCATTCTTGCAATGTCAATGAATATTAAGCAACCTACATTATTATTATTAGCCATATAGTGCAAGGAAGCTTGAGGCTATGCTGCACCAGCCAAAAAAAAAATATTTCCGTGTTACCCTAAGAGAGGGGGGAATCACGAAGAATGATGATATCCAGCTCAGGACTCTGTGTGTGCCAAGCCCATACTCACCAGATGTGAGCCCCTGGATTAAACTGCATGCCAAATTGTTGCAGTAACATCTTGCATATTAATTAGAGAGAGAGAGAGAGAGAGAGAGAGAGAGAGAGAGAGAGAGAGAGAGAGAGAGAGAGAGAGAGAGAGAGGTGGAAGCTTGTTTGACAAAGTAAAAGAGCAAATTAATATTTGAAAAATATATTTATAAGTAAAATAACTTTCTTTCAGCATTAACCTTTTTTCCTGATGGAAATTTCTCAGTGGTGTGTCAACCAATAGTTTGCATTATCAGACAGTAGTTTGCATTATCAAGTTTGATAAACAATAGTACAAGTTTTATCCATTGCACAGTTAATACCAAAACATCAAATTGACAGTATACCTTACCTTATCATAAAGATCCAGATCTACATGGAAAAATCTTTCTGAGATGTAGTGCCTTCATTCCCATAGTAACTAAACCAAACCACTTCATGGAAAGAGAAAAAGTTATAGAGTTATGAGATATAAGATAACACTCCATCATAAGAAAAATTTGATGACTTGAAGAGCAGTTGATGTTTTCAGTGAATTTGGTAATTGAAAATGAGAAAAAAATATGGCACTCAATGCTTTTTTCATATGACTTCAAGTTTAACCTAGTTATTGTGTATCACTTGCTCATTTCTCCTAAAGACATTGAATAAAAAATGCATGTGCTGTTATTTCAAACTTTATATCCAACTAAATATACGAGGCTGTTCTACGTGGACTGAGATCATTGCTCCGAGTCTGAGTGATTTTGGAGATTTGTATGGGTCTCCTTTTTGAAATAGTGTCCTTCACATACACCGTTTACAGTGGTTCACTAGATTCTGAAACACGTTCTGCAGCCCATTTTCTGAAAGGTGTTGCAGGATAGCGGATGTGGCAGATTTAACTTCTTCATTTGTGTTAAATTTTTTTCCTTTCAACTCTTTTTTTTGAGGCTCAGGAAAGCCCAGAAATCGCATGGTGCGAGATCTGGGCTGTAAGAAGAGTGGTCTAGTGGTTGACCACCAATTTTCGTTAAAGCTTGCATTGCTGGTTGTGCGACATGTGGTTTAGCATTTTCTTGATTAAGCAGTTCTGGTCTTTTTTTGCGAATTGCTCCTTTGAGGTTAACTCACGTGTTAGCATAATATTCTCCATTTACAGTTTGTTTCTCAGGAACCCAGTGCTGCAGTATTATTCCACAGGTGTCAGAAAACAAAATCAACATCAGTTTTTTTGATGAACCAAAACTCAGTTTTTTTGGAGGTGGTGAATCATGGTGTTTCCATATGCTTGACTGCTGTTTTGACTCTGGATCAAAATGTTCAATCCATGACTCGTTATACGTGATTATTTGATTCAAAAAGTCAGGCTCTTCTTCCACCTTGTCAATAAAGGCTTGACAAAGTTCAATGCAGCGTTCTTTTTGTTCAGTGGTAAGATCACGTGGTACCCATCTTGCACAAACACGTGACATGTTAAGGTGTGACATCTTGCTACACCAACATTCAACTGAACTGCCAGATCACGAATCGATGAACATCTATTTTCTTTCAATAGAGATTCAGTTTCCTCAATGTTTTCATCGTTCACTGAGGTTGGCAGACGCCCTTTTCTTTGTTCATCTTGTATGCTTTTTTCCCTTCCTGCTTCCACCATTTAAATATGGCTGCTCTGCCCAAGACTTCTTCACTGTATGCTTCTTGAATCATCTCAAACGTATTCTGACCACTTATGCTTAACTTTACACAAAATTCCATCACGATTCTTTGTCTAATAATTAACAAAATATCTCTCACCCCCATCAGAAAACACACTTCACATAAATTGTTATAATGAACACAAAAAGGAATACTATGTGATATGCTTGCACAGACTAAGAAAAGGTGGAGGAAAAGATGGATTCATAGACCGCAAACTCTTCACTCGTTTCCATAGCAACGAAGCGGTGTTGCCAGTCCATGTACTTTCAGAACAGCCCTCGTACTTTAGACAAGCCTAGAGATCAAGATTCACTAACCTGGTGGGTTAGTGGGTCTTGATCTCTGGGCTATTTGGTGTTCCTGATTTAACCTGTCTTGACTGGCTTGTCCAAAGTATATTTAGTTGCTCTCTTCTGATAAAGGAATTAATGCATATATTATTTTATAGAAGGTGCATTTGAGTTACAAGGCCTAATTTGCATTTTACAAATGTCTTTATGAATTATAAATGATATTAGTTGTATAATATGTATTGCGTATTTGAAGTGGCAGTACTTCACCACAGAACATTTTTAGCAGTGTTTCAAATGGAATTAGATGTGATGTGAAATTATTCACTTCCTTACAAGAGCAGATATCATTAACTGATAACTGCTCTTGCAATCAATTAATTTTGTTAATTTAACATGACAATTAACATTATCATAATCATGGCAACATGCAAAAATATCAGTATGAACTATATATTTGTTTTTCTAATGCACTATTTATTGATATGGGTTGTTTTTGAGCCTAGAATAATCATAAGTAGAAGCATTTTGGAATTATTATGAAAAAAAATTAGAATAGTGAATATTCTGCTTTCTCCCAATTCAGTATAATGCTTATGTAAATGCTTTTATAAGGAGGTATATCTGAAGGAATGGACATTTATCCAAGAAAAAAGATTGCTTGATAATGAAGATGAATCCCGTATGCATCATTAGTGCACCCAGAATATTTCTTTTGGGAGATGAGCATTAGTACTGCTGCTGCTTTGACCTAGGGAAAATTACTCAGTTTGTTCTTTTAATTTGTTTTGAGTCTCTTTAGGAAGGAAGAAGTCTGAAGCCTGGCACTCATTCTTTTGGGTATGTGTGCATTTTTTTTAAGGATTGGGCACAGTAGTCATTCTGATATGAAAGTTCACTTAAAATAAACTTAAGCAAAATTACCACCGAAAGCAGGACTGTGTCAAGTCTTGTATATGCTTAGATGCAAACAGGAAAATGCTGCCTGCCAAAGAATGAAATTGTATCAAACAATATGTCATGTGATTCTGATATATATATACACAAATTTTTGGGATGTGTTTTTTTTTTTTTTTTTTTCTTCAGAAATTTCTCTGAATGGCTTTCCTTTTGCTGGCATATACACTGAAAGGACAAAATTCATGGGATACCCGATCCCTTGGCAACGCGCTGCTAATGGACAAACCCACCACTTGGCAGGTATATAGGTACACAGCATCAGCGCATCCATGTAGATGGTAATTCGATGTCAGTGTGGTGTGGATAAACATCGTGAGTTAACCAACTTTTAAAGAGGGATGATAGTGGGTGCCCGATGCATGGATCACTCTATCGCAGAGGTGGTACAGAAATTGCACTATCCATGTTCTACAGTATCAAGAGTGTATCGGAAATACAGCATTTCTGGAATAACATCTCATTGTGGGGACAGCGCTGAGAGCAGAGAAAGGTAGTGGATGAACGTGGCCGTTGATGTCTGTCTTGCATGGGTTTCTGCCTACCGGAGAGCAGCAGTGGCACAAATCATTGCTGACTTCAACAGGGAAGGTGCCAGAAACGTCTCCACCAAGACCATCAGGCCACAATATATAAGCCACAATAGGTTATGGGAGCTGCCAACCCACCAGAGTCCCATTGCTAACACCACGACACGGATCTCTATGCCTAAATTGGGCAAAAGAACATCAGCACTGGACCTTGGATGATTGGAGACGGGTCTCCTGGTTCGATGAGTCCAGTTATTTTGAGCAGACGGGAGGGTGCATATCTGGTGGAAACCGCATGAAGCTATGAACCCATCATGTCAACAAAGAACTGTTCAGGCGGTCAGTAATGGTCTGGGGCATGTTCAACTGGCACACGTTGGGACCTGTGATACGTCTAGATGCATCTCTGAATGGTCTGGGCTATGTGTGTCCATCCTTGCAGACCATCTGCATCCCTTCATGGTCATCATGCACTCACAGGCCAATGCTCCTCCCCAAAGCCATGGTGACTAGAAAATGGTTCAAAGAGCATTCCACAGATTTTACCACCATGGAATGGTCTCCCCGTTCACTGTACTTGAACCCTGTGGCACATCTTTGGGATGCTGTGGAAAGGTCCGTTCGAGCTTTGGATCCTCCATCCAAAATACAAATTTTGGCAGCACTTTCATATGGTTTTTATGGATTTAGAAATTGTTTTATAAGTTTTTTCTAAAAATATTTTACAAACATTTCCATTAATATATGAATTATCTCTACCTGAAGGGAGGGATTAAGAGTATACTTTACTAATATGCGCAGAAATAGAGAGTGAAATAGCAACCCCTATCTCTGATCATGAATATAATGGAAGCAATAGCACTGTTGCCCACAGAAATTCTTAATAACTTATCTTGTGGCTATTAGTAGATAATGAGGCATCCAGAGAGAATTGAAATTCAGTTCGGTGATTATGTTTTTCTTTGTCCTCAACAACCTGAAATCTCTTTCCTTTGAAGGCAGTTTTCACCTTGGGAAGAAAGAAGAAATCCACTGGTCATGAAATTCTCTCTGCAGAGCAAACAAGCTACTGGAACAGCTTGTGGGATTCTGTCATTGATATATGGCAACTTTGTCAGCAGGGACAAAGAGGTGATAATGCCATTGTATAAAGCAATGGTTACGCCACACCTAGAATAATGCATACAGGTTTGGAACCCTCATTTTAGGAAGGACATAGGCAATTCAAAAGTGTACAGAGATGAGCAACAAGATTAGTTGAGGGCACAAAAGGATATTCTTACCAAGAATGACAGGTTCTGTTAATTGTATTCTCTGGAAGCTAAGTATGTGTGTGTGTGATCTAATCAATATCTGTAAAGCTTTAAAAGGGCTGAGTAAACTATGCTCGGTTGTTGACATATATTTCCATCTAGTGTCATGGATGTGGGTAGTTCTAGTAAATTAAAGGAAAGTTATTATAAATTATTGGAAGTAATGAGCAATAAAGTTTGTTTTTTTTTTTTTTTTTGCTGGGGTTGTTATTAGTCTGCTTCCTTGCATCACTTCCTAATATTAATATTAAACTATTAAATATTGTACTTGTGCACATATTTTTATTTATAATATATATAAATATTAAAAATATTAGACATATTAGATATTATTAGTAAAGTCCATTTTCAAGTTTATTGCAAATTTCAAAATGATCCATTCACATTTTTTTTAGTTTATGGATTATGTATACAAATACAGTATTGAAAAATATAAACAATCAATTAATTACTTCTTGATCAGACCTGGTTTCGTGCCATGACCACCAAATACGGAGGATGCGGAAAGGTCAGGGAATGACCACTGCATATCTCCAGAGCAATATGGCCGTAGTTGCTAATGCTCCTAAAAACCAAATAACAATACCAATTACTTACTGAAATCCAGTAATTCATTTTCTTACTACCCATTTACCAGCTATATTTAAGAAAATGGGAAAATCCAGCAAATCACCTGAGGATCTGGTCCCTGCGGTTTCTCATAATTTCAGAGGCTTTGGCTGCTACCTGGATCTATAAAATGCTAATGGAGTTTAGCATTAGTAGAGGCATATGATGCAAGAAAGCAAGCATATGCAGCATCAGCAAAAAAAAAAAAAAAAAAAAACCCTTCCCATTTCACCATCCATTCGCTCCAAAAATTTGTTCAGTGCTTGCTTGAATTTATTTAAACTATCAACTTCCACGACAACAGATGGAAGTTTGTTCCAGTAATCAATACCTGCTGGTTAATGGAAAATTTCCACACATCTGTTCTACAACTATCTTTCCTCAATTTGAATTAAAGCCCCCTCAGGTTCGTAATCTGAGCAAGAGGAAGAATCCCATCACCATTGAGTTGCTCAAACCATTCAAGACCTTATACACCTCAATCAGATTACCTCGCAGGTACCTAGTTCTCCAGACACTGCAATTTGCAGAACTTAAGCCTTTCTTGGTAAGAGCACCCCTTTGTTCCACCTCATCAATCTCATTGCTCTTCTCTGTATCCGCACTAACAACTCTACATCCTCCCTAAAATGAGACCTCCAGACTTGTATGCAGTTCTCAAGGCATGTGGTCTGACAATTTTCTTATACAGCCACTCCCTGACTTACGTAAGAGTTGCGTTCCATGGAACTCTACGTAAGTCGAATTTTACATAAGTCGGAATTTTCCTAAATGCTTATGCAGCACTCACAACTATGGGCACTGAATTTGATGAAACAAAAAAGAAATATTCTACCAACATGTAAATAGAATTATTTATTAAATTTTTTTTATCTCATACGCAGGAAAAATTACAAGTGTACAAAATTACAAAAATTTCAAAATTATTAAATTACAAAACGAGATAGACAGGCATAACATCAGAAAGTTTTACCTTTTGAGCATCGTTACCAGAATTAACTCTCCAGCTGATAAGCACCCCACTGTGGAAGTTGAGGAGATTTAGAAGGGGTTTTTTCCAACACATCACAATTTCTCTGCAGCTGCAGAATCAGAACTGGCAACCTTCACCGCATACTTTAAATGTTTTGGAAACCAGCACGATGCTTTAACCTATTAAACCACCCGTTGCTTGCCACGAACTTGGCATGGGGTTCATCGTACTTATCCTTAATGTCTTCATAAATACTTTTGTCTTTTCTTGAATGGCCATTAGACTCGGGCACTCGCTTCTGAATCTGATTTTCCATCCATATTATTATTAGCTTTTCCATCTTCGATATGGCACCTGAACACTATTGATCTTAAATGCATTGATCCTTTAACATGTTCTTCTAAATGCGCACTGTCCCTTAATATAGTATTCACTGTTGAAGCAGCAAGACCTAATTCCTTGCAATAGATGACAAACTTTGTCCTGCTTTGTACTTCTTATTTAATCATTTTCGTTTCTAAATCAATTTTGTTTCGTTTCCTAGCTCTACCAGCACTTGCACACTCCGTTAGTCCCTTTCCCTTCGCCATTGTAATAAGCAAATAGGAATGAAGAGAAGATTCCGAAAATTTATTTGTTTTTTACATGATTGACGATTTCAGTGAAAGGAAATTAATTTCACAATACTGTAACATAAAAACCCGCAGAATTCCAGTTATCGGTATTAACGCAAATGCAATAAGATCAAGTTTACTACCCGTTTATAATAGATTGCTATAACAGAAAAGCCCAGTAAACTAGAAAGTACAAATTGTTTTTATTGTTTTATGGTAGTGACCTCCAGAAATGTGTTTTAGAAAAATATCACAAAGGTGTTCAGAATTGATTCTTATAATGGAACATATGATAACGATGAAAGTGTAGTGCAATTTCCATTATAAAAATGACCTTTTAGAGAGATAAATAGCTTAGTTATATAGCGAAAATTTCAACTTCCAAGGCCTTGGAACGAATTACCAAAAAAATAAATAATAAATAACAATGTGTTATTGGGTTCACATTATGATATTTTCACGATAGCTTCATTTATTCCTACAGGATGCAAAATACATTTCCATGATTTTTTTTAAGTTTGCACCGGCCAGCAAAAACTTACGTAAAGTCGAATTTCCGTAAGTCAAGTATTAAGTAAGCCGGGGAGTGCCTTTACAGGGGGATAAACTAGCAACATTCCTATATATCATTGACAATACCACATGATATACTCTTGCAGCCTGTCTGCACTGCTCAGAAAACTTCATATCTGACTGCACAATTACCCCCAGGTCTCTTTAATTCTCCATTACCTTGAGTGCAGTACTGCACAGTTAGCATGTTACTCTGGGGTTACTGCTACCCATATGCAGTGACTTGCATTTGTCAATGTTAAACTTCGGTTGCCACTTCTCAGCCCATCTGCCCAACTTTTCTAGATTTTGTTGCAGCAACATATTGTCATTACTGTCACTGCCAACCTTTGTGTCATCTGCAAACTTTGACATTAAGCCTGATATACCTTCATCACTATGATTTCTAAATATAGAAAATGACAATGAGCCCAACACCGAAACCTGGGGGACTCCACTAATAACATTAGTCCTCAAAGAGCAGTGTCCATTAATTACAACTCTCTCTTGTCCTACTCGACAATTCCATTACCCATAGCAACAGCTTGCCCTTAATGCCATACTGCTCCAATTTTTACAGCAGTCTTTTGTGTGCAAACAGTATCAAAAGCTTTCCTGAAATCCAAATATATGATATCAAAATTATTTTTTGCATCCAGTTCCTTTGTGACCACATTATAGTATCCAATAAAATTAGTCAGACAAGATTTCCCCTTAACAAACCCATGTCATGTCTGAATTATTACTTGTCTAGATGATTGTGTAATGCTTCTTTAACCAGCGACTCCATTATTTTCCCGGAACAGAAGTTAAACTAACAGGTCTGTAATTACTTGACACCTTTGGATCCCCCATTTGTGAATTGGGGATACATTTGCACATCTCTAGTCCACAGAGACCTCCCCTGAGTCTAAGGATGCTCTCATAATCATGGCTAAGGGTTTGCTTACTGTCTTTGCTGCCACCTTTAATACAACTGGATAGATCCCATCCACCATCGCACCTTTCTTATGTTTAACTTCAATAATTTCTCCTCAAGTAATTCTCTCCAATTAATAACTCTCAGTTATTACAAAATCATTTAACCCCCCCCCCCCCCGGCTAAAGTCTGAAAAAGTTCTGGCTTCCACTTCACTACTACAGAATTCCTCATGTGCAAATAACGATGCAAAATTCATTCAGTTCGTCAGCTTTCTGAGCAGAATCATCAACAACCGAACAATCAATATCAAGATGATGCCTTTCCTCATAGAGTTTACATAAGTAAAGAAGTATTTGCTGTTTTTCTATGCATCCTTTACCAAAGATTTCTCTTAATCTGCCTTAGTTTGCCTAATCTCCTTTGTGGCTTGATTACAGACCAGCTTGTATCTACCATAGGCTTCTGTCTCCTGATAATTTATATCTATCCCATGCATTTTTCTTCTCTGCCACGAGTTTCATTAGTTCACGTGGCATCCATTTATGCATCAACCTTAAACAGCATTAGTATTGGTAGAGGCATATGATGCAAAAAAGCAAGCTTATGCAGCATCAGCGGAAAAAAAAAAAAAAAAAAACCACTCCCATTTCACCCCTTCGTTCGTTCGAAATACCGGTCCAGCTGAGCCTTAAATTTATTTAGGCTATCAACTTCCACAACAAGGGATGGAAATCTGTTCCACCAACCAACTACCCGCTGGCTAAAGGCAAATTTCTGCACATCTATCCTGCATATGTCTTTCCTCAATTTGAATTTATGCCTTCTCAGGTGATTATTCTGAGCAAGAGGAAGGAAGAATCCCATCAGCATTGAGCATGCTCAAACCATTCAAAGCTTTATACACCTCTCTCAGATCACCTCGCCGGTGCCTAGTCTCCAGACACTGTAATTTGCAAAACTTAAGCCTTTCTTCATAAGAGCAACCCTTTGTTCCATTCACTAATCTTGTTGCCCTTTTCTGTACTCGTTCCAGCAGCTCTACATCTTTCTTTAAATGAGGCCTCCAGACCTGTATACAGTACTTAAGGTGTGGCCTGACCATTACCTTATACAAGGGAATAATCACCTCCTTATCCCGGCTAGAAAAATTCCTGTATATCATTAACAAGACACCATGAGCTACTCTTGCAGCCCGTCTGCACTGCTCAGAAAACTTCATATCTGCCAGCACAATTACCCCCAAGTCCTTTTCATTCTCTACCACTGTCAGTGTAGTACCACAGAGTTGATACGTTGCTCTGGGGTTACTGCTTCCGATATGTAGTACTTTACATTTGTGAATGTTTAACTTAATTTGCCACCTCTCAGCCCATCTGCTCAACCTTTCCAGTTCCTGTTGCAGCAGCATACTGTCATTAGTGTCCTTAACAATCCTGCCAACCTTTGTATCATCTGCAAATTTGGACATTAAGCTTGATATACCATCATCAGTATCATTTATAAATACAGAAAACAACAATGGACCCAACACTGAACCCTGAGGGACTCCACTAATAATATTAGTCCACGATGAGCAGTGTTCATCGATTACCACTCTCTGTCTTCTCCCCCTCAACCATCCCTTCATCCATAGCAGCAATTTGCATCCAGTGCCACACTGCTCCAATTTGTGCAGCAGTCTTCCATGTGCAACAGTATCAAAAGCCTTTCTAAGATCCAAATATATGATATCAGATTTATTCCCTGCATCCAATTCTTTTGTGACTGCATCATAGTATCCATTAAAATTTGTCAGGCAAGACTTTCCCTTAACAAAACCATGCTGTGTCCGAGCTATAACTGAAGTCTTGTCTAGATGATCCTGCAGTGCTTCTTTAACCAGTGCCTCCATTAATTTTTGTGGAACAGAAGTTAAACTAACAGGTCTATAATTACTTGTGTCAGCCTTTAATCCTCCTTTGTGGATTGGGGTCACATTTGCACATCTCCTATCCATGGGTACCTCCCCTGAGTCCAAAGAAGCTCTCATAATTATGGCTTTTGGTTTGCTTACTTCCTTTGCTGCCTCCTTCAATATAACTGGATAGATCCTATCCACCACGGGTGCCTTTTTTATGTTTAACCTCAACAATTTCTCCTCCACTTTCTTCTCAGTTATTACAAAATCATCTAGCTCACTGCCAGAGTTTACTTCACCTCTGGCATTCCCCTTCCTGTATAACTTCTCATGTGTGAATGTAGATGCAAAATACTGGTTTAATTTGTTAGCCACCTGAGCAGGATCATCAACAGTTGAACCATCAATATCCAGTGGACCAATCTGATTCATCGCTTTCCTTCTAGAGGTTACATAGGTAAAGAACTCTTTTCTGTTTTTCTTTGCATCCTTTGCCAAGGATTTCTCATAATCTGCCTTTGCCTGCCTAATCTCCTTTGTGACTTGGTTACAGACTAGCTTATATCTATCATAGGCTTTCATGTCACTCTTTAATTTATATGTATCCCATGCATTTTTCTTCTCTGCCATATGTCTCATTAGTTCATCTGACAACCATTTAGGCCTAAGGCCTTGAACAATATTTCTTAGTTGGTATGTAAAGCCTAGTAGCTTCCAAGATAAATGCTTTGAATGCTTCCCATTTTGAATTTGCTGTTGGTAACATCATCAGTTGGTCCCACTGTATAGAATTTAAATACTGTCTCAGACTATCGTAGTCGCCTTTACGAAAGCAAAAACCCTTTCCTTTGCCCCTGATGGTAGTTACCTCTTTGAGTAAATCCCACTTCAGCCACTGTGATCACCGCCACCTAGTGGTTCCTTTATCTGCAGATTCTTAATGCATGAAGAATCACTACTGATGATCAGATCAAGAGTATTACTCCCTCTAGTTGCCTCTCGAACATGCTGATGTAGAAAACAATTATCCAATAAATCCACAAAAGAATAAAAGCCCCAGTAACTTTCAAGATTACTTCCTTGAATGCTTCCCATTTAAAATTTGCTGTTGGTAACATCATCAGTTGGTCCCACTGTATAGAATTTAAAAACTGTCTGAGTGCACTGTAGTCACCTCTATCACCTCTATGAAAGCAAAAAACAGAAAGAAAATTATTGGGGACATTGTAGGGATATCAGAAAAATGATGCCACTGCCTCTTTGATATAAGGAATGGAGATATGAATATGGTGAGTGCAACATGTGTATGTACAGAAAAAATAGTGTCACAGGTCTTGCCACCCTGGGAGTTCCCCCAATTCCATAATGATCTTTTGTGATGGAATACAGAATCTGTCAAGGCCAGAAAAGTGTAGATTATAGTGTGGTCTGCATATTGTATTGTTGTGTTTGTCTGTTGTTCATTTAGCCTTTTTGCCATTGGGCCCTTGGAAGGCCAAGGATTCAATGAGCACCACAAGTTCAAGAGTAGACATGATAACGGGGGGACATTAATGAGTTGTGTACCGCTTGATTAGTATACGGCGGAAACTAATGGATCGTGCCGACTGGGCTAGCCGGGTGGGTAAAGTACCTGCCTGGGAACTCGGGCTTGGATCAAAGTACTGCAAAAAACCTTGGGAGGTGCATTATGGCCACAGAAGCTGATGCGCCAACAACTACAAAAAAAAAAAAAAAAAAAAAAATGGATCGCAATTGCTTCCAACTTTGGATTTTCTAGGCTTTATCATCATTGATTTTGGATTTCTGTGTGCAAGCACAGATGAGGAGGGTATAATTAATAAGGCAAGTGTGTTTTTGTTAATTAGTTGTAGTTTATTTTGAATTTTTTACTGTTTCCTACCAAAATACGCTCACTACCAAAATCCGGATAACAAGGATGTTGAGTCCAATAACAATTTTCAAATGTTCAAGAATCACAGAATACTGGATTATTAGTGATTCAAAATAAGTGTTCTAATGTTTTAAATTATGGAGAAATTGATGGTATTCATAGTTTAGACATTGTTTAATGTATATTAAATTGAAACGGGGAATAATTCTTTTCCCCTCTGCGAAATTTTAACTGCTTAAACTTGGGTTCTGATAGGCCTATATCCACAAAATTTATATCAAAATACTCCTTAGGAGCTCTGCTAAAGGAAAATTGTATAACTCTGGTTTGTTTGTTTGTTTGTTGTTTGGTTTTTAGGAGCATTAGCAGCTAAGGCCATATTGCTCTGGGGATATGTGGTGATCATTCCCTGACCTTTCCGCATCCTCCATATTTAGTGGTCACGGGCTCGAACCCCAGTCTAATCAAGAAGTATATGCTACGCACTGCTGCTCCTGCCCACCTGGCTATGGAGGCCCCTATAACTCTGGTGAAACAAGGCAAAAATTTATTACAAAAAGGACTCAAAAGTGCAAACAACAATCGAGATGTCGATTTGGACAACTCGATTAATCTTGTTCTCGTGGAGAGATCACCAAACAAAGAAAATAATGAAGAACTAGTAAGTGTCCTCCAGGCCATTAGTGTAAAAAAGCTAGGACAGGCAAGGTACAAACGGAAAGTACTGAAAATGAAACAGAGAAAACCGAAGAAGAAAGCCAGTTGGAAATCCTGGCTAAAATATCTGATCCCATAAAATTGGTGAAAGAAACAAAATTGTGTCCTGAAGACCACATGTTTAAACAAACAAACCAGATGACTGTAGCAAACAGACAACATATTGTGACACACTAGACTATTTTGGAAGAAATATTGGTTGAACTAAATACAGAGAACAAAGTGCTTAAATCTAAACTAGAAACAGTCACCGAGGAAAAAGTAAATTATAACGTAACGAATATATCGACCTATGCACAAGCAGCAAAGGCAAACACCAGAAATGAGATTATTCAACCCAGACAACCCACCAAAACTACGGAACCGAGTAGAACTAAGGAAACTAATATATCATAATCTTGAAGGCTAAAAATGATTCTACCCTTAAGTTTCGTTGAAGCTGTAAAAGAAACAGTAATCACAAATTTAAAACCTCACTTAAAAGAAGTGAAGGTAAATACTATGAGAAAAATAAAAAATAATGGAGTGCTGATTGAGAAAGCCACCAAGGAAGATGTGAAAAAAGATAGAAAATCACCCAGAAGATAAAAACCTGGAATTAGAACCAGAGATAATAATAATAATAAATCCAAACATAATAATTTTTGACATTGTGGAGTCTGCCCCCTGAAAGGTAGCTAATGACAGACTTATATTACAATAATTTTAAAGACACCATTACAATTGATGAATTTGTAAGTGATTTTAACTTAAAAAGAGGCACCACAGGCAGAAAAGGTTACAACTCAATTTACTAGTTGAAATCTCATCCAGAATTTGGAAGTCATTACAAGGACAACAGAGAATCTATGCTGGGTGGACCAGCCATAGATTCAGGGAGCATTTCACTGTTCAAAAGTGCTATATTGCCATAAGTATGGTCATACTGCCAGGAACAGCCAGAAAACTGTCTGTGGCCACTACACGGTCACTGGCCACGACTTTAAAAATTGTAACAATAAGAATCAGCAGCCAAAGTCTGCTACATGCAAGTCAGCTAGGCTGTCTGACTATTTACATAGCATCAGGGATGTAAAATGCCCCCCGTTATCAAAAGGTGATTAAACATACCATAAAGAACCAATTATGGGTCAGATTGAGAACATGGAAATAACTAGAGCTCTAAACTTCATCCAACTGAATGCTCAGAGAAAACATACAGCTATACGTTCCATAATAGTAAAGCCTTTCTAGATGTAGTAGATAGATGACTGTTATCTGTTCCAGCACGTTAGACAGGCAATGAGAGAAAGCAATAAGCTTGATATGATTATCGGTAGTGGCTCTTTATGCATTAAGAATCTCCAAATAAACTAACCACTATGTGTCAGTGATCCCACATCAATATACTGATGTGATATTTACTTAAAGATATAACTACTGTTATATTTTTGAGTAAAGGAAAGTAAAGGATTTTGCATACATGAAGGTGACTAAATAGGTCATAAACAGTTTTTAAATTCATTTCAGTGGGACTAACTGATGTTACTAACAGCAAATTCTAAATGGGAAGCATTCAGGGAAGAAATCACAGAAGTTACTAAGGTTTTTAAACCAGCTAAGAGATATTGTCAAAGTTTAGCCCTAAATGGATGTCAGATGAACTGACAACACTAATGAGAAACAAAAACAAATTTTTTTTTTTTTTATGAAAACCCCAAACACGAGAGGTATTAGAACCTATATTACTTAGTACTGTGCTTGGGTTGGAGGTTGGAAAGATGAAAGAAGATATTTGTTGACATTAAACTTAAACTTCTGTACTGTAATTTTCAGGAAATATGTGTGAAGGAAGTTTATTCCAGAAAACAGCAGTTGAATGAATAAACGAGGAAGATGAAAAGTTGGTTCTGTGAGTTTGAAGTTGGACAGTAAATGGATGTTGGCTGGTAGCAGCACATGTTCGGACTGTTTTGAGAGAGAGAGAGAGAGAGAGAGAGAGAGAGAGAGAGAGAGCGAGCAGGAATTATAGAAGCCAATTCAGAAGAACAGTGCCCATGGAAGTATCTGCAGAAAAGACATACAGCAGAAACAGTATGTTTATGAGCCAGAGAGTGGAGAGACTCTGTTAGAGAGGAGTCATTAATTAACCTAACTGCCCTCTTCTGAATGGAATCAAGAAGCCTGAGAGATGTTTTGGGGGCACCGACCCAGATGTGTTAACAATATTCCATGGTGGGGCGGATTTGCGATTTGTAAAGAGTGAACAGCTGTTTGGAAGAAAAGTAAGGCGGCCACCATAGCCTAGTGGTCAGGCGTGCGGGTGCATAAGTACACGTGCCTTGAGTGACCTCTTCTGAATGGAATCTAGAAGTCTGAGAGACGTTTTGGGGGTACCACCCCAGCCGTGGGAACAATATTCCATGGTAGGGTGGATTTACAATTTGTATAGAGTGAACAGCTGTTTAGAAGAAAAGTAATGGCAAGAGTGAAAGAGAAAACCAAGTTTTTTTAGATGCAGAGGAAGCAATGTTTGAAATGTGCTTGTGCCAAGATAGGGTAAACCCCAAAAGAGATATATCAACTTGCCTAGAAATCAGAGTGTCATCAAAGACAAGCAGAGGAGCAGAAGAATCCTTTTTGCAAGATATAAGACAAGACTGAGTTTTAGAAGGATTGAAATCAACTATAAGTTGTTTTTGCCCCACTGGAAATTGGCATTTAAGGAATTAGTAGCAGATATTCGAGAGGTTGAAGCTGATTGAGCAGGACAAGGTTTCTCAAAATGGAAAGTGGAACGCAATATGCTATCATAGGCAAAACTATGGATAGGATTTCCAGTCGATGGCAGAAGGTCATTAATATACAAGAGGAAAAGAGTGGGGGGGAAGAACTGAACCTTGGGGGACACCACCATTAGTGGATAAGTTAGAAGGCAGAGAGCCATCTACCATCACCCTCAGTTAGCGATCAGAGAGAAAACTGGATAACCAAGTACAAAAAACAGTTGGCAAACCATGTTCAGAAGACCATAATGCCAAACACGATGAAAAGCCTTTCAGATGTCTAAAGAAACTGGTTTTGTTTCAACGAACTTTTCCATTGAATCTGTCCATAAATGGGGTAACATAAGCCAGAATATCACAAGTGAATCGACACTGATGGAATCCATACCTAGCGATCTTTGGTCAGACGGAAGGTTTCTATGTAGTTTAAGAGTTGGCCGCTAATTGATTTCTCCATTACTTTAGAAAGAGTAGAAGTAATTGCAATGGAACGATAATTGGATGGGTGCGATTTGTCACCTTTTTTTAGGAACTGGCTGGATATGAGCAAATTTGCAAGCAGAAGGAAAAACACCTTTGGAATGAGAAAGTGAAAAAAGGCAGCAAAGAGCAGGAGCAAGTTCAGGAGCACAAGTTTTGAGAATAAGTGGAGAAATACCATCAGGACCTGGAGCTTTCTTTGCATTAAGATTTGTCAAAATCCTTCTGACATCCTTTTGAAGGAAGACCACAGGAGGCATTGAATGGAGTGTGTTGGGAATGATGGGAGGTGTTTTACCAAGATCATTAATACATCAGTTGGAAGAAAAATGGGATGCTAGCAGGTCAACCTTATCCTTGGCTGAAGTGACAACAGAACCATCTGGTTTTGACAGGTTGGAGCAGAGATAGGCAAAGGTTGCGGCCAATAGCTTTTGCAAGAAACCAGAATGCTCGGCTACCATTAGGCAAGAAGCAAGTTTTCTACTCTTAGCCTGTTCAAAATCTAGTTTGTACTGATTAATAACTGTTTTACAACTGTTGCGAGCTTTGTAGGGAGAAAATGAAACTGAAGAACTGGAAACAAGCCAATTACGATATGCAACGTTCTTCTCTTGAACAGCCTTAGCACATTTATTCGAAAACCAAGGTTTAGATAAATGACAAGATTTTAAAGTGGTGTGTGGGATAAAGGATTCCATTTCTACAAGAATAATTTCACTGACACGATCTGAGCAAACACTGACATCAGAAGTTTTGAAACAGTAATCCGACCAAGGAAAAGAAAAGAAATCTCGCAGATCATCCCATTTTGTATTCTTGTAATGCCAAACAATACAAGGTTGGGAATAGCCATGAGATAAAGGCGCCACTAAGTTGTGATCTGAGGTACCTAAAGGACCACTCACTTAGACTGTGTACTTAGAAGGGTTTTTTGTGAGAGAAAGATCACACGTGTTGGCTGTATGGGTTGGGATTGTTCATTTACCTTGTAGGTAAATGAACAATCTGTGCAATTTTAGTGGAAATTGCAAAATCCTCAGCATCTCAACCATCTGGGTCAGTGTGATTAGAAAACGGAAGCCAGCTGGAGTTGTGAACATTAAAATCACCAAGGAAAATTACCTCACTGTTAGGAAAGTTGGACTGGAGAAAGTCAAGTTGCAAAGAGAGAAAGTCAAAGAGCTCCAAGTGATTAGTGCAGTTGGGAGAACGGTAGAGATAACAGATGAATTTGACACAATGAAGTAGAGATATTTTAAGCCAGAGAAGATCGAAAAGAGGAGATTCCAATTACCACGTCTCTGACAGGGAATATCAAAACGGACATATGCACAAGTACCACCTTTGAGGCGAATGGAATCATACAGCGAATAATTTGGGCAACCAAGATGAGCAGTAGTTGAATCAACTGATAACTGAGATTCTGTCAGAAAAAGTACATGGGGTTTGCCAGACTGCAAGTGGAAATGGACATAGTTGAGATTAGAATTGGGACCATGTATATTTGTGAAATGAACTAGGAAGTGTTTGGGAGGTTTAGATCTTTTTGCAGATAAGCTTACTCTATTAGTTTGACAATTCATGGTGTATTCAATAGTAAGGAAAAGTGGAGGGGACATGCTGTATGAAGTAATGGAATTTTTGGATATGGCGTACACATGGTAAGAATATACCCAGATCCTTGACATAACGTGGCCTCAACAATGTCCCCCTGCATACACACTACTCGGACTCCCTCTTGTCGCTATCTGGCGGAGTAGGGGTAGCAAGATTATACACTAGCTGTTCCGGAAGCCTCCTAAAAAGTTACCAATAGGTTTGGTCCTGTGTAGTAACTATCGGCCGGCCTGCAAACACTGTTTTAGAGCTGTACCCTCGAAATGTAAGGATGTTTGGATCTCACCATGATGTTAATCATAACCTCAAAAGACATCAGTCATACTGAATTATGGAAGAGATGGGGAAGGGTTGACCGGAACTTAGCTCTGGAAACTAAACATGAGTTCCACACCACTTCCAGCCTCCAATGAGCAAAGTGGTGGTATTGCACTGGTTGATGAAAGTCATCTACCACATAGTATTGCCTGGTAACACAGAGGGGCGGCATTCCTCCATGTGGTATTGGTGCCACACCTCGACCCCTGCTTTACATTGGTGTCTACCTGGGTGGTCACCCAGTGTGCTTATGCATGGAGGTTATACCCGTAATTACTAATGGTCCCACCATCGTGAAGGTGCAAACAGAGGATCTGGCTGTCACAGACCGTCCGGACTTCGCCGAAATTGGGTCTATTTGACTTGAATGTCACCCGAATATCAGTTCCATAAACGTTTTAGAGTCTCAGGTAGCGAGTACAGCTTGTCTGGCATATCTGAGAGAATGTCTATGACAACCTCAAGGATTAATGGGATAATTATAAATTATCAGGGTACACAGAAACCCATAATAAGAAAACTAGTCTAACAAAATCACTAAGGGATTTAGGCAGTCTAACTAAAAAAGTCTTTGGCTAAAAGTAGCAAATAATTTTGTGCTTTTGTTAAAGCTAGTTGGAAAAGGATAAGTTGCACTGGCTCACTGGATAAGAATGGCATAATTGATGATCCTCTTTAGATTTCTGCCAAACTGAACAAATATTTTGAATCTACATTCACATAGGAAGGAGTTTTTAGTAAAGACAATACCAAATGTACACCAAGTTATAACTGAGAGCTAAATTATTTTGTTAGAACAGAGGTAAAACAGAAACTGTTGAGTATCCTTGGAATCTGTGGATATATCCATGGATTGGAGATGTGCAAATTCACAAAGGATAAAAGGGTGAAGTGAATACTTACAGGCCTGTAATTAGTATTGAATTATTATTTTGATAGGAATGAAGTTATATTGAAGAGGAGAGCTTGTCTGAGCTACTGTGTCATAGTAACTAATCTGACCAGTATGATTAGCTACTATGACACATTAACAGAGGAACTGGATGCACACAGTAATTTTCACATTGCATAATTAGATCTCAGCAAAGCAAGTTATAACTTTTGACACTATTCTGCAAGAAAAATTGTTGTATAAATTGAAGAGCACTATGGCATTAAGCATCAACATCAAGCCATGATGGTGAAGAGGTTGAAGAAATGTACACTTAAATTGAAAGACTTCTAGATGAACAGAAAATTGACTATACCATCATTATGGGGAACTTCTGTGCTAAGGTTTGGAAAGAGACAAAACAGCATAGAAAGGGGAACAATAGGGAATTTTGGAATTGGTGAAAGAAATAAAAGAGGTGAAAGACTGGTGGAATTTTCAGAATCTCGAAGAATGTCAGTAATGAACACTTTTTTCAAGAAAAGGGTGAACAGCAAGTGGACATGGAAAAGCCCAAATGGATTAACAACTAATGAAATTAACTTCATCCTCACTGACAGAAGATGTACTGTGAATGATGTTACTGTCCTGAACAAGGTAAAATGTTGGAAGTGATCACGGAATGATAAGATGCATACTTGATATAGATGTAAGAAAATAAAGGAAAAAATTGACTCAAGTAAATAACACAGTCTTTGAGATAACAGAAGAGGAGAAAAAGCAGTATGTCGAGGCCACGTTATGTCAAAGATACTTGGACTTAAGAACAAGCTTTTGAGCTTCTGCAGACCTTTCAGGACCAAGATATCGATGAGGAATACAACTTTCTGAAAGTGATAAAGCCCAAGAAACCTATAGGTAAAAAGAAATCCAAAGAATCAAAAATTAGTCAAAAAAACACTTGTCATGATGAACCGAAGAGGACAAATAAAGAGCAAGATAAACACCAGCAACGACAAAATTGAGTATACCGCGTTATGCCAGACAAGTTGTTCTTGCTACCTGGGAGTCTAAAACGCTGATGGAACTGATATTCGGGTGACACTCAAGTCAAAGTGGACCCAATTTCGGCGAAGTCCGGATGGTCTATGACAGCCAAATCCTCTGCTTGCACCTTCACGATGGTGGGACTGTTAGTAATCCTGGGTATAACCTTCATGCACAAGTACATGGAGGGTGACCACCCAGGTGTGAACCAACGTAAGCAGGGGTCGAGGTGTGGCGCCCACACCACATGGAGGAACGCCGCCCCTCTATGTTACCAGGCAGTACTAGGTGGTAGGTGACTCTCATCAACCGGTGAAATACCACCACTTTGCTTATTGGAGGCTTGAAGTGGTGGAACCCATGTTTAGTCTCTAGAGCAAAGTTCCGGCCAACCCTTCCCTATCTCTTCCATCATGCAGTATGATTGATGATTTTTGAGGTTATGATGAATGTCGTGGCGAGATCCAATATTCCTTACATTTCAAGGGTACAGCTCTAAAACGGTGTTCGCAGGCCGGCCGCTAGTTAGTACACCGGACTGAACCTATTGGTAACTCTCTAGGAAGCTTCCGGATCAGCTAGTGTATAATCTTGCTACCTCTACTCTGCCAGATAGTGACTGGAGGTAGTCCGAGTAGTGTGTATGCGGGGAGCATTGTCGAGGCCATGTTATGTCAAAGATCTGGGTATATTCTTACCACATGTACGCGATATCCAAAAATTTCATTACTTCATACAGCATGTCCCACCCACTTTTTCTTACCATTGAATACACCATGAATTGTCAAAATAATAGAGCAAGCTTATCTGCGAAAAGATCTAAACCTCCCAAGGACTTCCTAATTCATTTCACAAATATACGTGGTCTCAGTTCCAATCTCAACGATGTCCATTTCCACTTGCAGTCGTCCAAACCCCATGTACTTTTTCTGACTGAATCTCAGTTATCAGTTGATTCAACTACTTCTCATCTCAGATGTCCAAATTATTTGCTGTATGATTCCTTTCGCCTCAAAGGTGGTACTTGTGCATATGTCCGTTCTGATATTCCCTGTCAGAGACTTGGCAATTTGGAATCTCCTCACTTTCATCTTCTCTGGCTTAAAATCTCTCTACCTCATTGTGTCAAATTCATCTGTTGTCTCTACCGTTCTCCCAACTCCACTAATCACTTGGAGCTCTTTGACTTCCTCTCTTTGCAACTTGACTTTCTCCAGTCCAACTTTCCTAACAGTGAGGTAATTTTCCTTGGTGATTTTAACGTTCACAACTCCAGCTGGCTTCCATTTTCTAGTCACACCGACCCAGCACGTCGAGATGCTGAGGCTTTTGCAATTACTAATGACCTAGCACAGATTGTTCATTTACCTACAAGAATACCGGACAATCCTAATCATACAGCCAATACGCTTGATCTTTTTCTCACAAACAACCCTTCTAAGTACAAGGTCGAAGTGAGAGGTCCTTTAGGCACTTCAGATCACAACTTGGTGATTGTCTCTTCTCCAATGGAACCTTTATCTCATGGCTATTCCCAACCTCGTATTGTTTGGCATTACAAGAATGCAAAATGGGATGACCTGCGAGACTTCTTTTCTTCTTTTCCTTGGTCTGATTACTGTTTCAAAACTTCTGATGTCAACGTTTGCTCAGATCGTGTCAGTGAAATTATTCTTGCAGGAATGGAATCCTTTATCCCACACTCCACTTTAAAATCTCGTCCTTTATCTAAACCTTGGTTTTCCAATAAATGTGCTAAGGCTGTCCAAGAGAAGAACGTTGCATATCGTAATTGGCTTGTTTCTAATTCTTCAGTTTCATTTTCTGCCTACACCAAAGCTCGCAACAATTGTAAAGCAGTTATTAATCAGTCCAAACTAGAGTTTGAACAGGCTAAGAGTAGAAAACTTGCTTCTTGCCCTAATGGTAGCCGAGCATTCTGGTCTCTTGCCAAAGCTATTGGCCGCAACTTTTGCCCATCTCCACTCCCACCTCTGTCCAAACCATATGGTTCTGTTGTCACTTCAGCCAAGGATAAAGCTGACCTGCTAGCATCCCATTTTTCTTCGAGCTCATGTATTAATGATCTTGGTAAAACACCTCCCACCATTCCTAACACGCTCCATTCAATGCCTCCTGTGGTCTTCCGTCAAAAGGATATCAGAAGGATTTTGATGAATCTTGATGCTAAGAAAGCTCCAGGTCCTGATGGTATTTCTCCACTTGTTCTCAAAACCTGTGCTCCTGAACTTACTCCTATTCTTTGCCGCCTTTTTTCACTTTCTTATTCCAAAGGTGTTTTTCCTTCTGCTTGGAAATTTGCTCATATCCAGCCAGTTCCTAAAAAGGGTGACAAATCCCTCCCATCCAATTATCGTCCCATTGCAATTACTTCTACTCTTTCTAAAGTAATGGAGAAATCAATTAACCGCCAACTCTTAAACTACCTAGAAACCTTCCGTCTGGTCAACGATCGCCAGTATGGATTCCGTCAGTGTCGATCCACTGGTGATATTCTGGCTTATGTTACCCATTTATGGACTAATTCAATGGAAAGGTTCGGTGAAACACAAGTAGTAGTTGCTCTTGACATCTCAAAGGCTTTTGATCGTGTTTGGCATAAAGGTCTTCTAAACAAGATTCCATCTTATGGTTTGCCAACTGTTTTTAGTAATTGGTTATCCAGTTTTCTCTCTGATCGCTCACTGAGGGTGATGGTAGATGGCTCTCTGTCTTCTAACTTCTCCACTAATGCCGGTGTTCCCCAAGGTTCGGTTCTTTCCCCCACTCTTTTCCTCTTGTACATCAATGACCTTCTTCCATTGACTGGAAATCCTATCCATAGTTTTGCCGATGATAGCACATTGCATTCAACTTTCCATTTTGAGAAACCTTGTCCAGCTCAATCAGCTTCAAGTTCTCGAAAATCTGCTGCCAATTCCTTAAATGCTGATCTTCAGGTAATTCTCCAGTGGGGCAAAGACAACTTAGTTGATTTCAACCCTTCTAAAACTCAATCTTGTCTTATATCTCGCAAAAAGGATTCTTCTGCTCCTATGCTTATCTTTAGTGACACTCCGATTTCTAGGCAAAATGATATATCTCTTTTGGGGATTACCCTGACTTCTAATCTCTCTTGGCACAAGCACATTACAAATATTGCTTCCTCTGCATCTAAAAAACTTGGTTTTCTCTTTCGCTCTCAGCGTTACTTTTCTCCCAAACAGCTGCTCACTCTGTATAAATCGCAAATCCGCCCTGCCATGGAATATTGTTCCCACATCTGGGGTGGTGCCCCCAAAACCTCTCTCAGGCTTCTTGATTCCATTCAGAAGAGGGCAGTTAGGTTAATTAATGATTCATCTCTAACAGAGTCTCTCCACTCGCTTTCTCATAGACGCTCCGTTTCTGCTGCATGCCTCTTCTACAGATACTTCCATGGGCACTGTTCTTCTGAATTGGCTTCTATAATTCCCGCTCTCTCTTTCAAAACAGTCCGAACACGTGCCGCCACCAGCCAACATCCATTTACTGTCCAACTTCAAACCCACAGAACCAACTTTTCATCTTCTTCATTTATTCATTCAACTGCCGTTTTCTGGAACAACCTTCCTTCATACGTATTTCCTGAAAATTACAATCTACAGAAGTTCAAGTCCAATATCAACAAATATCTTCTTTCGCCTTCTCAACCTCCAACCCAAGCACGGTACTAAGTACTATAGGTTATAATACCTCTCGTGTTTGGGGTTCTCCTAAAAAAAAAAAAAAAAAAAAAAAATGCAAAGCCATTAGAAAGAGACTCAGAGAGGACATAAGAAGATTTAACACAAGGAATGTAGAACAAGCATTAAAGGAAAACAACGGATTTAAATTAGCAGTCATCAGCAGTAATACAGAAAGACAAATGATACTGAATTTGTAGAATAGCAATGGTGTTCTTATAAATAGCAAAGAAGGCATAATTCAAATAGCAAAAGACTACTATAAAGTATTATATAAGGAGCAAGGGAATGATGCCCCAGCAGTGGTGAAGATGAAGTTGTTAAAATTGGGAGGAAGAGACAACACACAGAAACTGGCAAGACTCTTCACAAAATACATTAGGAAGGCGTGACTAGGGCTCACAATAATGGTCAAAATCTTAATACCGGTATTTTGGTATTTTTATTTTATGAAACCAGGATACCAGTATTTTATTCATTTACTGTTGACCTATAAAGTACATATGTTACTGCTAAGTTGGACCAAACCAAGCAGCTGTTGGGCATCGATCCTTTACCAAATTTGGTCATAAGTGATGTACCATCAGTTATGAAAATTGCATCTTTTGAAAGAGAGAGAGAGAGACTGTATTCACCTATTTTTTTCTCTTCAAATTTTAAGCAATTCTCCGCTATATCTATATTTAAATATGGTGTATTGTGTACTGATGTCCATTCAACAAAAGTCAGACTAAATCTTCTGAATTAAGTTGAGCTATTTCATTTACTACCATTTTTCGAATATGACGGCTGTAATCCAGTACTATTTTTTAATGGTTACTGGCGATTTAGATAAATCACTAAAACATATGTGATCAATCCTTTTCCAATATCAATGGAAGTAAAGAAAAGATGGAATGGTAAGCCATCATAAGCTGTCGTGCAACCAGTACTTCTGATAGTTTTCTCTTTTATCACTCTTGAAGTAATCAGTCAATAAAAATTGCAGCTTGCCTCTTTCATTTTAATAAGCTCATGTTCATCATTCTCTAAATTAGATGCCAGCACATCTCTTTTTCTTCAATGTAAATCCCCCACCACATCGAATTTCTTTCGAACATTTTTTACATTGTGCTTGCTGACCATTTTTTTTTTTTCTCTATCAAATAATAAAACTACACTGAAGACTTATCACTTCCATTTCTGTGTTCAACGAAGACATTTTTGTGTCCATTGGGCCTGTAAATATAAAATTAATTTAAATTAATAATAATTCAAAATTAATCAAAAATAAAAAAAAATTACATTTTTGACATTTTATGGCACTATATCCATATTAACACCGTATTAACAAAAGAAAGATTTATGTTTTTCACATTTGGTGAGGAATTACGTTTTTCAAGTAATTACTCACCAAACTTAAACATAATTTACCGTATTTCCCCATGTATAAGATGCACCTTAATTTTGGGGCCCGGAATTTGAAAAAAAATGTATTACATAAAGTTACTGAACTCAAGTTTTATTCATCATAAAATTCATACAACTCCTCATCATTGTCAAAACTCCCATCCATTAGCCTGTCCTCATCTTTACCCGGTAAGAATATACCCAGATCTTTGACGTTATGTCAAAGACCTGGGTACTGGGTATATTCTTACCGTGTGTATGCCATATCCAAAATTTCATTACGTCATACAGCATGTCCCCCTCACTTTTTCTTACTATTAAATACACCATGAATTGTCAAACTAATACAGCAAGCTTATCTGTGAAAATATCTAAACCTCAAAAACACTTTCTAGTTCATTTAAAAAATATATGTGGTCTCAATTCTAATCTCAACTATGTCCATTTCCACTTGCAGTCTGCCAAACCCCATGTACTTTTTCTGACATAATCTCAGTTACCGGTTGATTCAACTACTGCTCATCTCACTTGGCCAAATTATTCGGTGTATGATTCCTTTTGCCTCAAAGGTAGTACGTGGGCATATGTCCGTTCCGATATTCCGTGTCAGAGACTTGGTAATTTGGAATATTCTCTTTTTTATCTAGTCTCTGGCTTAAAATCTCTCTACCTCGTTCTGTCAAATTCATCTGTTGTCTCGAGTGTTTTGCTAACTCCACTAATCACTTGGAGCTCTTTGACTTCCTGTCTTTGCAACTTGACTTTCTCCAGTCCAACTTTCCTAACAGTGAGGTAATTTTGCTTCATGATTTTAATGTTCACAACTCCAGCTGGCTTCTGTTTTCTAGTCACACAGACCCAGTGGTCGAGATGCTGAGGCTTTTGTAATTACTAATGACCTTGCAAAAATTGTTCAATTACCTACAACAAAACTGGACAATCTTAATCATACAGCCAACATGCTTGATTTTTTCTCACAAACAACCCTTTTAAGTACACAGTCAAAGTGAGTGATCCTTTAGGCACCTCACATTACAACTTGGTGATTTTCAGTTCACAAATGGAGCCTTTATCTCATGGCTATTCCCAATCTTGTGTTGTTTGGCATTACAAGAATGCAAAATGGGATGACCTGCAAGATTTCTTTTCTCCTTTTCCTTGGTCGGATTACTCTTTCAAAACTTCTGATGTTAATGTTTGCTCAGATCGTATCAGTGAAATTATTCTTGTAGGAATGGAATCATTTATTCCACACCCCACTTTAAAATCTCGTTGTTTATATAAATTTTTTATCAAATTTATTAGAAAACCTTGGTTTTCTAATAAATGTGCTAAGGCTGTTTAAGAGAAGAACATTGCATATCGTAATTGGCTTGTTTCCAATTCTTGAGTTTCATTTTCTCCCTACACCAAAGCTAGCAATAGTTGTAAAGCTGTTATTAATCAGTCCATTTTCTCCCTACACCAAAGCTCGCAATAGTTGTAAAGCCGTTACTAATCAATCCAAAGTAGATTTTGAACAGGCTAAGAGTAGAAAACTTGCTCCTTGCCCTAATGGCAGCCAAGCATTCTGGTCTCTTGTCAAAGTTATTGCCTGTAACTTCTGCCCATCTCTGCTCCACCCTGTCAAAATCAGATGATTCTGTTGTTACTTCAGCCAAGGATGAAGCTGACCTGCTAGCATCCCATTTTTCTTCCAACTCATGTATTAATGATCTTGGTAAGACACCTCCCGCAGTTCCCAACACGCTCCATTCAATGCCTCCTGTGGTCTTCCTTCAAAAAGGATGTCAGAAGGATTTTGACAAATCTTAATGCAAAGAAAGCTCCAGGTCCTGATTTGTATTTCTCCACTTGTTCTCAAAACCTGTGCTCCTGAACTTACTCCTGTTCTTTGCTGACTTTTTTCACTTTCTTATTCCAAAGGTGTTTTTCCTTCTGCTTGGAAATTTGCTCATATCCAGCCAGTTCCTAAAAAAGGTGACAAATCCCGCCCATCCAATTATCGTCCCATTGCAATTACTTCTACTCTTTCTAAAGTAATGGAGAAATCAGTTAGCCACCAACTCTTAAACTACCTAGAAACCTTCCATCTGATCAAAGATCGCCAGTATGGATTACATCAGTGTCGATTCACTGGTGATATTCTGGCTTATGTTATCCATTTATGGACAGATTCAATGGAAAAGTTCGGTGAAACAAAAACCAGTTGCCCTAAACATCTCAAAGGCTTTTCATCTGAACATGGTTTGCCAACTGTTTTTTGTAATTGGTTATCCAGTTTTCTCTCTGATCGCTCACTGAGGGTGATGGTAGATGGCTCTGTCTTCTAACTTCTCCACTAATGGTGGTGTCCCCCAAGGTTCGGTTCTCCCCCCCACTCTTTTCCTCTTGTATATTAATGACCTTCTTCCATTGACTGGAAATACTATCCATAGTTTTGCCGATGATGGCACATTGAATTCCACTTTCCATTTTGAGAAACCTTGCTCTGCTCAATCAGCTTCAACTTCTCGAATATCTGCTACCAATTCCTTAAATGCCAGTCTCCAGGTAATTCTCCAGTGGGGCAAAAACAACTTACAATTGATTTCAATCCTTCTAAAACTCAGTCTTGTCTTATATCTCGCAAAAAGGATTCTTCTGCTCCTATGCTTATCTTTGGTGGCACTCAGATTTCTAGGCAAGTTGATATATCTCTTTTGGGATTACCTTAACTTCTAATCTCTCTTAGCACAAGCACATTACAAAACATTGCTTCCTCTGCATCTAAAAAAACTTGGTTTTCTCTTTCGCTCTCGCCATTTGAGCCTTATACACTCAGTCAGATTTTATCCGACAATGAAAACGTGTCTGCTGTTTTTAGCTATTTTAAATCAATAAGTTTTTAATTGTATTTAAAATTTATGTTATTGTTATCTCTTTATTGGTTTATTTTTTATATATCTGTTATTATATATCTGGAAATGGTGGCCTAACTACTTAGGTCACTGAATGTTTTAACTTTTTACATATAACTGGTATTTGGCGCATTATAGCCTCAGTTGCTGATGCTCCAATAAAACCCAAACCCAAGCTCTCACCATTACTTTTCTTCTAAACAGCTGTTCAGTCTGCACAAATCGCAAATCCGCTCTACCATGGAATATTGTTCCCACATCTGGGGCGGTGACCCCAAAACCTCTCTCAGGTTACTAGATTCCGTTCAGAAGAAGGCAGTTAGATTAATTAATGACTCATCTGTTAGTAATTAATTAATCACTAATAGAGTCTCTCCACTCGCTGTCTCATAGATGTACTGTTTCTGCTGCATGCCTTTTTGTACAGATACTTCCATGGGCACTGTTCTTCAGAATTGGCTTCTATAATTCCTGCTCCCGCTTTCAAAACAGTCCGAAGACATGTCGCCAATATCCATATACTGTCCAACTGCAAACTCATAGAACCAACTTTTCATCTTCCTCGTTTATTCATTCAACTGCCGTTTTCTGGAACAACCTTCTTTCATATGTCTTTTTTGAAAATTACAGTCTACAGAACTTCAAGTCTAATGTCAACAAATATCTTCTCTCGTCTTCTCAACCTCCAACCCAAGCACAGTACTAAGTTCTGTAGGTTCTAATACCTCTTGTGTTTGGGGTTTTCATTAAAAAAAAAAAAAAAAAGTGAATATTTAGTCTGCATCTTGATTACTGTGTATGGTTTTGGAAGCCTTGTTTTAAAAAGATGCGGAACTGTTGGAATGGGTGCAGTGAAGGGCAACAAGATTAGTTGAGATATGAAAGGTTATTCATATCATGAAAGAGCTTAATTCTGCAAATGGCAGTATGAAAACTAGGAACTATGAAAAGACCTTATTGAAGTGTTTGAGGCTTTAAATGAATTGAATAAACTAAATACTGATGGCATTCTTACTTTTTCCTCATACACATAAGGGGAAAGTTTCTTTCCCCTTATGTTTTGGAAAAACATAAGGGGAAATTGAAAATAGGATGGATATATGCATAAAAATATCCAGAGAGTAATTGATTGTTGGAATAGACCTCCAGCTTATGTGCAAGTGGATCTTTTGAATAAATTTAAGGAAGCATTACAATAACACAGACAATTAGAGAGGGCAGGCAGATGAAGCATATAGTTTTTCTCTTTGGCTAATGCTGTGTAAACTTACTTCCTTGCATCATTTTCCATTATTAACACTATTAGTAAAATCCCACTTAGCTGTTTGGAAGAAAAGTGATGCTGAGGATTGAAAAAAAAAGTTTTCTGATGCAGAGTAAGCAATATTTGTGATATGATTATGCTAAATGAGTTTAGATGTGGGCAATCCTAATAAAGAGATATAATTATATGTAGAAATCAGTGTTATCAAAGATGAAAATATACAGGAGCAATAGACCCTTTTTTTTTTTTTTGGAGGAAAAAAAATACCACCGATTTTTAGAAGAATCTAAATTAATTAAGTTTTCTTCGCCTTGCTACAAAATTAACCGGTGATCAGCATTTAAGGAATTGTTGGAAATGGATATTTCTGAAGTTGTCTATTAGTTAGTGTTAATTGTTAATTAACACTAATAGACAACTAATAGTTGTCTATTAATTATTAACTATTGTTAATCTATTATTCTGTTTATCTTCCCCAAAGATAAACAGAATAATAGATTAACAATAGTCACAGGCAGGGGTGACAGTGATTCTTGCACTGCTTCTATTGGAATGTGCAGCAACATGGAACAAAATGCCAGGAATTTCAAGTCCTGATGTGAGTTATCTTGGAACAAATAAATACATGGGCTGTGTTGTTAGGATAACTAAGAGTAAGAACAGATGCATGTATACTTGCATGCCCATCAATGCTAGGAGCATAATAAATAAATTTGAAGAATTTGAAATGCTGGTCATCAAATGCAGACAGTTGGGATATCAGAGATGTGGTGTCACTCAGATATAAGGGTGCAGAATCCTGTCTGTCCTTTCTGTGTGCAGAAAGGACAGACAGGATAGGAAGGGGGGGAAGGAGTTGGTTATATTCTTAGTTAAGAATCAAATAAAATCCAAGTCAGTGCATCCAGTCAAAATGGGTGTCCAGTGCAATGTTGAGTCAGTTTGGTGTGACATAAGCACTGGGAAAGCAAAAATGAGAGGAGTCGTGTGTTATAGGCCTAATGACTCTGATGAGTACATCAAACAACTATTCAGAGAAATGGAGTGGGCCAGTAAATCAGAATGTCTTATGATGGTGAATTTTAACTTCCCAGACATTAACAGAAACTTGTGGGTTGCTCACACAAGTAAGACTTTTTATGGGTTAATTGGATGACTGTCTTCTATAGTAGCATGTTAGACAGGTAAGAAGAGTGAGTAACACTCTTGATCTCATTATCAGTAGTGATAATTCATGCATTAAGAATCTTCAGATAAAAGAACCAATGAGTAGCAGTTTATTGATTTGGGATTTACTTAACACCTTGACTACTATGTCAGCGTATATGTCTGACACCATTAGTGTCAGACATATACGCTGTGCAATGGACATATATGACTGACACCCTATGTTTCAGTCAGAGTTGCATTAGCTGCATAGCACTGACAATTATGGGAATTTACATTATTTTTGAAAAGCATGGTCCCTGGTAATACATCTGATGAAATTGGCATGGCTCTATAAGAAAAAATAAGCAAGTAACTGCTGATTATTTATTATATGAATTTTACAATTACAAAATTATGTAGATTTGTGGTGTTCACCAAACACTCTAAACCAGCCTTTCTCGACATTTTTACCCTGATGTTAACAGGGTAAAAATGAAATAATTGAAATAATTTTCAGGTCTCAGGTCACCCCTGCATAAATATTTTTATATCTACAGCTCATGGTACGTTAGTGTGATCAGTAAGTTGTAGATATAATAATATAATAATAATAGTCAGTGATATTTTTCTGTGAATCTGTTTATTTTGGCCAACTTATTAGCCTACTGTTTTTGTGTGGTTCCACCTACCCACAAAGCATATCAACTGTAATGCAAGTCACTAGTGTAGGTAGAGGAAACTTCAGTTTTTCCTTTTTTTTTTTTTAATTACTTCCTTGATTTTTTTTTGCCTTATCCCAGTAGGCCTAAAAGTCTGATGAAAAATTTCTACTATACAAGATGCTAATGAGGTATGGTATGTGCAAGAGTAGTTTTTTATCCTATTTAAAACTAAAAATGACTTTTTAGCTAACCTTTCTTGAAAAAAAAAAAAAAAAACATAGTTAAGATTGGCTTAGCTTACCTTTCTTGAAATTAATCTCTTTCTTTCCTTTTCATAAATTTTAAAAACTCATAAGGCAAATGTATAAAATTTCTGTTAAATAACTGGCTTAAGCCAGAATGGGATTTAATTTAAATAAAGGTTGTAAATTGATTTTAATTAATGTTATTTACAACATGAAAATTTATTTCCAGTGTTGAATAGTAAAGCCACCAAAACCTTAAGCAAAATCAATATGAATGAAATGTAGCCTAAGACTCAATTTTATACAAGACTTTAAAAAAACATTTTCTTACTGAGTGACATGATCAGGCTCAAATATTGGCCCAGCAGTTACAAAATTATTATACACATGTGGTGTCTTGATCTCTTTTATTGGCCTATATATGCATAAAAAGTGTTATTTTTGAAACCAAAAATAAAGAATTAAATTTACCTACAGAAAATTTTGGGTCCCTCGTTGCACTAGTGCAGTGAAATAACTCAGAAGACTGGCAACATAGTAGCTTTACCATTCAACTTTGGAAATAAATTTTCATGTTGTAAATAACATTAATTAAAATCAATCTACAACCTTTATTTAAATTAAATCTACTGGACCTACCTTTAAAAAAATTAAATCCCAGTTATTTAACAGAAATTTATTACATTTGCCTTATGAGTTTTTAAAATTTATGAAAAGGAAAGAAAGCTGAAATGAGACTTCTGTCCTTGCTCTTGATGCTTGTTAAACAAGAAAAAGCTTGCTTTTTCTTGTTCAACACATGTAAGAAGTTGAAAACTGCAGCAAAATGTTCATTGTTCTTCTACGAATGGCAGGATACTGTTTTTTCAAAGAAATCCTGAACTTGTCTAGGGGCAGATCAGTAATCTCATCTTGAGTGGTTAGACTGCAACTCACAAAGTTCTTCCTTTTCTCTCAAAGTCAAATTCTCGGGCTGAGCAGAAGATTCAGAGAAAGGGTTCCTCACCCAGTCATAAACTTGTGTCGAAAGGGAGGAAAAATACTGTTCAATTTTGTTCTGCAGTTCTTCCTGGTGGTTTTCAATAAGACTTGAGACTAGCTGATATCCTTCCTTACTCTCAAGCCCAAGCAGCAGTGCAAACATTTCAAGATTTCCTTTTGCAACATGATTTTTTCAAAGATTCAGTTTCCTTTTTAATCCAAGAATCTTGTCACTTGAAGGCAAAACGTTTTCTTCAGAACCCTGCAGAGACTTGTTCAGCTGGTTCATGTGATGAAAAATATCTGCTAAGTAGGCTAGGTTCTGTGGCCATTTTTCATCTTCAAAGCACTCAGCAAAATCTGGCCTACTATTTTCTCCTGCAATTCACCTTTCAGCTCAAACACCCTGTTGAGAACTCTTCCTCTGCTAAGCCACTGAATTTCTGTATATAGCAGAAGATTTATGTGCTCTTTGGGCAGGTTTTCACATAGATTTTTAAACATTCTCGAGTGAACTGGTCTTTATATAATAAAGTTAACCATTTTTGTAGCATCACCCAGAACTTTTTTTCATTTCATCTCCAAGAGTTTTTGACACCAGCATCTCTCTGTGAAGAAAGCAGTGTGTTGTGACAATGTCAGGATTTTCTTTTTTTACAAAAGAGGCGAAACTTCTCATGGAGCCAACCATTGGTGGGGCACCATCAGTACAGATGCCAACACAGTTCCTCCAAGACAGACCTTTTGTTTCCAGATATGAAGACCTAACATTCAATATACCTTTGGCCTTTGCTTGTTTCGGGCAGCTCTTTGCAGCAGAAAAAGTTTTTGTGAATTTCACCATCATGTACAAATCTTACAAATGCTACAGCATGACATTTATTGGTGAAATCTGTTCACTCATCAACCTAGATAGAGAAGCTGTTGTTTTTCATTTTATTACACAAAACCTCTTCAGCATCATGTGGCATCTTCAATCTGTCGATTTATCATAATGAGAGTGGAACCTTTTCAATTTCTCATAATGCATCTTTTCCTAGCATTTTACTCACTATAATTTTACATGCTGGCATTATTGGGTTGTCACCTGTGTGACTTTTCCTTTTCTGGGCAATAAGTTCTGCTACTAAATAACTTTCTTCCTGAACATTTTCCCTGAATGTGACTTTTTTAACAAAAGCTTTACTCTGTTTGTTTTGAGATTCAAATAGCCATTTAAAATAATCAGCACCTTTGGTGATTTATAGTTAAATGTCTTTTCAATTTTGCTGGAGCCACTGCTGAATTTCTAAGTTGTTTGCCACAAACAATGCACAGTGGAATAGGACAACTTTGATTACTAGCCGATATTATAAAACCCATTGACAAGTAGCTTTCATTGTAAAGACAGACTTTTTTGGGTCCCTCGTTGCACTAGTGCAGTGAAATAACTCAGAAGATTGTAATTCTTCATCATTAACCTTATCAAAATTGTCCATAGGCCTAGGATCCTCCTCCTCTTCCATCTCACAACTCTTCTTCAAAAATTGCCACATTGGATCAGTCATGTTTGTAAAACACAAACACTAATAAAATATAAAACAGAAGGGCATAATAAATAACTAAACAAGAAAATCACAAAAAAAAATGAAACTTCATAATACAATTCACTTCTAACCTACACAATCCATGTTCAACATTTACAACAGCAGCAGTTGGAGGAGATAATTCAGGAGAGAGAGAGGCTGATGTAATCAGCCTATTGTCCTTCCTTCTGTGTAATACAGTGCTCACCAATTATCAATGACCTCCTGTCTCGTATCAAAAGCTGAGAATGGACTCAACCAAACAAACACAGTCCTATGCGCTGCCATACAGAGAAGACAAACCTGCGGTCAAAATTTATTATAGTTTGGAAGAATAGATGGCAGAATAGTGATACTGGTAGAAATACAAGGTGTTTTATACAGGATACTGCATTTGCTGCTAACAAAGAAATAAAGAAGTGGTTTTATCCATCAATGGCAACCTCGTTTATATTAAGATAAGTCGCAGAAGGATAAATTTTGTAGTTTAGGACTCAAAACTGATCCCTGTTTCACTTGTGGTGACGGGGAGAACTGGCAAAATATGCTACTATCACGCACTTTGTGTCAAGACCTAAGACTGGAGCTATTTCAACAAACCCAACCCAACCCATTAATGAGGACAAAGTATGTTTTGGTGCAAGACGTCAATAACTAAGCTTTCCAGTGGTTTTCCAGCCAGGTCTTCAAAAGAAGATTTGTCATTTTGATCAGTATATCCATTGATATAGCACTTCCTCTGATGGATGTCTTATTGGTGAGCTATGACTAAAGTGACTAGACAGTAGAGCAAGGCCTGGGCCCACATGCCTAGGGACAGGTGCCTGGAAGCGACTGTTCAGGTGGCAGCCGTTTCTTGGCAGTGAAATGGCCTGAACATCAACAGAAACATACAAAACTACACTATCGGGCCTTTAGACAGTAGTATTGTTGCAACACAGAATTCTCAAAGTGGAGTTGAACTTATGTCTGGAGGACACCCAAAACAAGAACACATACATATATACATGTCACATGACATCATATATTTATGATGATAATGTCAATGTATATAAAATTTTATTATATAGTAATTACCACCACACCCTTTTGGCATCTCTCATAATGTGGATATAACTTAGCAACTGTGATGACTTGTATTACCTGGGTACCTGCCCACCCACTGATGATGAAGCCGCACAGCTTCGAAACGATCGTCTGGGTGGTGGTACCACTGAAAATAAATAACAGTAGTCTTCTCTACTAGAGAAGCATTATTTATTTGAAGTAATGCAATAGTAGCTATCTCGTTGTGAAGGCAACCACATTATGAGATACAATTAAAATGATGCCCTCTATGCTACATATGTAGTTCAAATATATGGGTTAATTATGGTGTATTTACACCGATACTATATAGTTAATTATCAAAACCCATAAGGATTATGCCCTGTGCATTTAATTTTCCAAATAAAATTTTATAGAAATCTTGTATATAAATGAATGTATATAAAATTGTGTGTATAAATAAATGAAAATGAATGCCATACAGGGCTGAAAGACCTCTAACGAAATTGCTAATGTGGCTGCTTGATCGCTGTCTATCACTGCGAGTGCTAGCATCGTGCAGCGGGCAAAGTTCAAAAAAAATGTTTATTTTTTTTCAATCACGATCTCTCGTGGAATCGTTATCGACATTTTGCAGATCCCCAGTTGAGAAGGCACCTCTGTAGCCAGGTGGGCAGGATCAGCACACGCTTCTTGATTAGACCGGGGTTCGAGCCCGTGACCACCAAATACGGAGGATGTGGAAAGGTCAGGGAATGACCACCGCATATCCTCGGAGCAATATGGCCTTAGTTGCTAATGCTCCTAAAAAAAAAACCAAATAACCAAAACCCGGTTGAGAAACCCTGCTTTAAACACATGATTACAGTCTGGGCAATAAGTACAAACTCTTTTCCCCTTCTTTCTAGCAGCAGATCTTCCTTCAGACTCAATTTTGCATAACATAAAACACACATTTTTCTACCACTTTATCCTCTTTCATAGCATTGTGGCATATGAACCCATTTGATCCAACAGATCAGTGCCTGCTTTTTATTATTATTATTCTTATTATTATTATTAGCCATACGATGCAAGGAAGCCCAAGGCTTATGCTACATCAGTCAAAAGAAATTCTCGAGTTACCCTGAGAGAGAGAGAGAGATGATGATATCCAGCTCAGGACCCTGGGTTTGCCAAGCCCATACTCACCAGATGTGAACCCCTGGGGTTAGATGTTTTTTTCCTTTATTATATGCTAGAATACAAAGTGGTTTTTGTTTGACTTCTTTTCATCTTCCTTTACTGGTGGAGGGTTCATCAACCATTTCTGGGGCATGCTTTGTTGACATTAAAATATTTATTTTAGAGTTATTAATCAAATTACTTATTAAATATTTTTTGGTCCTGACAGTAATTTTTAATTAAACTAGCTTGTCGGTGAATGTCTTAAAGATGTAACTACCATCAAACATAAAGGGAAGGGGGTTTGCTTCCCTAAAGGTGATTACAGTGGTCTCAGACAGTTTTTAAATTCTATACAATGGGACCAACTGATGATGTTACCATAAGCAAATTCTAAACGGGAAGCAGTCAAAGAAATAATAATAGAAGCTACTAAGCTTTTCATACTAACTAAGAAATACTGTTCAAAGTTTGGACATGAATGAACGATAGATGAACTAATGAGACTTCTGACAGAGAATAAAAATGCATACAATGCATATAAATTATCAGGCGAAGCAGAAGCCAGTGGTTGTCTGTAATCAAGTCACAGAGGAGTTTAGGAAAGCTATGGCAGATTATGAGAAATCATTGCCAAAAGATGCAAAGACTTTACTTATGTAAACACTAGAAGGAAGGAAATGAACTGATTCATCCCCTTTTGACCAGTCTGAACTGGTCCATTTGATATCAATGGTTCAACTGTTGGTGATCCTGCTCAAGTTGCTGGCAAATTGAATAAGTATTTTGCATCTCAATTCACACAGAGGACTTCTTTAGGGAAGTGGATGCCAGAAGTTTATTAAACTAAATGAGGCTAAATGATTTTGTAATAACTGAACGGAAAGTGGAAGAGAAACTGTTGAAGTTAAACATAAGAAAGACACCTGGGATCGATGGGATCTATCCAGTTATATTAAGTGAGATGGCTATGGAGGTGAGCAAACCGTTAGCCATAATTATGAGAGCATCTTTGAATTCAGGGGAAGTCCCGCAAAATATGTTCAATTGTATCTGCAATTTAGTAAGGGGATCAAAAGGTGATACTAACAGTTACAGACCTGTTAGTATCTTCTGTTCCAAGAAAAATAATGGAGTCACTGGTTAAAGATGTACTGTAGTTTAGGACTATCTAGACAGGAATGCAATTATACTGCAATCACAGTGTGAATGTGTTAAAGGGTAGTCTTGTGTTTGACCAGTCTGATTGGATATTATGATACAGTGAACAAGAAGCTGAATGCAAAAAATAATTTTGATATCATATACTTGGATTTCAGGAAAGCTTTTGATATTGTTGTCCATAAAAGATTGCTGTACAAATTGGAGCAGCAATGTTGAGATTAAGAGCAAGTTACTGCTATGGATAAAGGAATGGTTTAGTGGGAGAAGACAGAGAGTGGTTATCAGTGGGCACTGCTCTTTTACTATTCTTATTAGTGGAGTCTCCCAGGTTTCAGTGCTGGGCCCATTGTTGTTTTCAATATTTATTAATGATATTCATGAAGGTATATTAGGCTACTACAACAGGATCAAGGAAAATTAGGTTGATGAGCTGAGATATGGCAGTTGAAGTTTAACATTGATAAATGCAAGGTACTGCATATGGGTATCAGTTATCCCAGATTACCATACCAGCTGTGTGGTACTACACTCAGGATTCTGAAAAATGAAAGATCTTGGTGGTACTTTTGCAGTCAGATATGAAATTCCCTTAGCAGTGCAGATGGGCTACTAGGAGACAGCTTGGGGTTTTGTCAGTGATATACAGAAACTTTTCTGCCAGGAATATGGAGGTGATTATCCCTTTGTACAAGGCCATGGTAAGTTGAATTTTTTTTTTGTTGACACTATATAAGCTTTCTTCCTTGCCAATTTATTCTAATAATTGTGTCATACCTTTCAGTAGACATTGATAGAATTTCAAGAGTATCTAATTGTGAAATTATTGAATAGTTAGAACACTAATTATATATATATGTTTAGGTTGCATCTTGAGACCATATACAAGTCGTGAGGCCACATCTAGATCTGCTGATGCAGAGATGGGCAACCAGATTGGTGAAGGGAGCAAAAGGATGTGTTCCTACAAAAAAGGGCTTCAATTATGCAAATTGCAACATCTGGAGATTAAGCTTTTGCAAAATGATCTGATTGAGGTTTAAGGCCTTAAATGGATTGAGTATGATAATTGTTGATGGCACTCTTCCTCTTGCCGAGACTACACATATGAGGGTGTATAAATTCAAGTTGAGGAAGGATGGTTGCAGGATAAATATGCAGAAGTTTGCCTTCAGCTGGTTGATTGTTGGAACAAACTCCCATCTGTTGTTTTTGTAGAAGTGAGTGGTTTGAATAAATTCAAGGTAGACCCAGACAAATTCTTGCAGTGTGTGTGTGTGTGTGTGTGAGACTGTGGATTTATAAGTTTGCTTTCTTGCATCATTTGCCACTACTATTAATAATACTGATACTAATTCTTGCTTAGGTGGGACATAAATTTACATTGAAAAAGACTGGCTTAAGGATAGATGTGCAAAAATTTGCTTTCAGCCAGAGAGTGATTGGTCACTGGAATAAACCTCCATCTTCCTCTTGTGAAGAATTAGACAAATTATTTCTCAATGGGGAAAAAAATACAACCATCCATCTCATCTGTGGTATATGTTTCATACCATTCAGTAGAAATTGATAAAATTCCAACAATATCAGATATTACTGAATGGTTAGAACACTATGCATACATATGTCTGGATATGCTAAAAACAGAACTAATTTCTCTTAAAACAATAAAATTACAAGATATGTTGTTGAACTGGCTAGTGCAAGGGGTTGCCTCCATACTGTTGTGAATTGAATCCTATTAAAATGAGAGACACAGATTAAAAAAATTTAAGGATGTTGGAGATCTGATGAGACTTAAAATGTAGAAAATGCTGAGCACTGGAATAAGTGCATCACTCATGCAATTAAATTACATGAGTAATTCAACCTATGGTTGAAGAACAGGTAGACTCACTAGTGATTACTGTTTTTCCAAACTAGTTGATAATGATTTTGATGACATCCATCTCCTCTATTAATGTATTGATTTTAAATAAATAGATCTCAAAAAAAAAAAAAAAAAAAAAAAAGAGAGTGAGAGAGAAAAGAATTCTAGAGTGTTCACTGTCCAGTATATCAACAGTTACCCTTTTCAGGGCCATCAGTTTTCATAAAAGGAAGCTAAGTCATTTCTTAATACACTTTATGGGTTGCAACCCCCCCCACCCTTATGTAGAAATGGACTGGTTTTGTAATTGGCTCAAAGTCAGCAACGGCTGATATAAGATCGTAGTTAGCACACACAGTCAGTTTTTTTGAGTGTCTGTTAGGAAGAATGGGTTGATATCAAGATCTTTCTGGCGTTGAAAGCAGAATGACTGTGGGGTCAAAGCAGGGCTGGTATACCAGTATCTTGACAACAGCCAAATGGTTGAGTGTTTCTGTTCTATAGTGTCACGAGTCTACCACAAACTGGCTCAACGGTGATTGAATAATCAGCAAAAGGTCACATGTGGGAGAGTTCCCATGTGGTTAATGTGGTGAGTGTCTTGTCTCGTCTCGTAATGCATCAGAAGTGCAGCACAGTGCCCAACTAAACACCTAGTACAACGTAAGAATAGCAAGACCAATAACCACATGGACCATTGACAGTCATTAGCTCATTTGGTATGTTATAGTTTGCAACCATCAGAGGTACCCATGCTCACTGTGAAACACAAATTGCACCTTGCATGGTCCCATTAGCACCAATACTGGACCACTTACATGTGGAATTCTGTCATCTAGTCTGATAAATCTCATTTCCAACTCTGTCATGCTAGTGGGCCTATCTGCATTTGGAGAAAGCAATGAGACCATGGTACCATGATGCACTGTTGGTATTAGGTTTGGAGACTTATTGTGTTATGCCTTAGATCCTCTGATCCCAGCTAATCAATGCTTGATGGGAATGCCTGTTTTTATCTTGTCATCTACCAAGTACACCCTTTCATGATGACAATGTATCTAGACAACTCCAGCTTCTTTCATCAAGATAATGCACAACAGATTGTTAACTGGCTTCAGAAACATGACAGTGAATTATCTATCTTCCCATGACCACCCAACTCACCCGATCTTAACCCCAATTGAGCATGTTTGGGACTTTATGGAAAAGGACATTTGATGCTACAACCACAATGTGCCCACAATGCCTGACAATGTGCAGGCATTGTGGACACATTCAACAACTGGGTAACACTACCACAAGACAATCTGCATCACCTCAATACTGATGTTTATAAATCATGCTTCACTTTTTTTTTTTTTTCTCCAAGCAAAAAAAGGTAATGAACAAATTTAATTTGAACAAGATTTAATAGTTGCATACACTGAGCTGCATTTAATTTAATAGTTGCATACACTGAGCACTCAATGCACTGTTTTCCTTTGTCAATGCAGAGCAGCCATAATGGTCATTAATTCTTGCTATTCAGTGTATTAATGCTACAGAGTTATAATTCATAGAAAACTTAAATATACAAAATTACTTGAGTCATCATTTTGAATGTATTTCTTTCACAATACTGTATGAAATAAGTATTCTCAATAAAAGTATCAATTATGACTAATTTTACAGCCGAAAGCTTGAAGTACTGTTGATAATTTGTTGCCCTATTTTAGGAACTGGTTGCATATGAGCGGTTTCCAAGCAGAAGGGGAAAAAAACCCAGTGGAATAGTTCAAGAAAGCAAGATTATCCCATTGCAATATGGCACAGAACAGAGCATATGCATTGAGAACAAGTGAAGAAATACCATCAGGAACTGCACCTTTCTTGGCATCAAGATTTGTCAGAATTCTTTTGATGGAAGGCCGTAGGAGGCACTGAGTGGAGTGTAGATTGCCAGAAGGGTGGTTTACTAAGATCTTCGATACAAGAGTTAGAAGAACAGTCGAATGCTAGTCACTTGGCTTATCTTTAGCTGAGGAGACAATAGAATCAAGTTTTTAAATAAAGTGGGAGGGGTATATATGAGAAAAAGTTTCAGCCGATGGCTTTGGCAAGAAACCAAAATGTTCGACTACCATTTGGAAAAGAAGCAAGTATTCTACTCTTAGCCTGTTCAAAATATAGTTTGGATTAATTAATCTAATTTAAAATTCCTGTGAGCTTTATTGTAAGGAAAATGAACCTGGAAATTTGAATGCGAGCAAATTGCAATATGCAATATTCTTATTTTTAACAGACTTAGGATATTTATTGGGAAACCAAGGTTTAGATAAAAGCCAATATTTTATGGTGGAGTGTGGAATAAAGGACCCTAAAAGAATAATTTCACTGACGTGGTGTCACAGTAGACTCACGACACCACAGAACAGAGTATTACTATTAGTATGACAAATGATGCAAGAAAGCAACCATCAGCCAAAAAAAAAAAAAAAAAAAAAAAAAACTTCCACATCATGTTTCCAGCCCCTGCAATAATTTGTCTAGTTCCTTCCTTGAATTTATTCAAACTACCCACTTCCACGGCTCACATCTGGTGAGTATGGGCTTGGCACACCCAGGGTCCTGAGCTGGATATCATCATTCTTCTCTTTCTTTGTGATTCCTTTCTACTTCTGGTGCTCTCTCTCTCTCTCTCTCTCTCTCTCTCTCTCAGAGTAATTCAGATTTTTTTTTTTTTTTTTTTTTTTTGGCTGGTGTAGCATAAGCCTCAGGCTTCCTTGCACCATATGGCTAATAATAATAATAACAAATGAAAGTTTGTTCCAACAATCGACCACCTGAAGGCAACTTCTGCATACACATCTATCCTTCAACTATCCTTCCTTGAGTTGAATTTATGCCCCTCACATGTGTAGTCTGAGCAAGAGGAAGAATGCCATCACCATTGAACTTTCTCATACCATTAAAGGCCTTAAACACCTCAATCAGAACACTTTGCCGGTGCCTAGTCTCCAGATACTGCAATCTGCAGAATTCAAGCTTTCCTTGGTAAGACCATCCTTTTGTTCTCTTCACTAATCTCATTGCCCTTATCTACACCCATTCCAGCAGATCTACATCCTTGCTAGAAAGGAAGGCTCCAGACCTGTATGCAGTTCTCAAGCTGTGGCCTAAACATTGCCTTGTCCAATTGCCTCCTTATTCCTGCTAATAAAGTTCCTGTATATCATTGGCAAAACCCCACAAACTGCCCTGGCAGCCCGTCTGCACTTAACAGAGAATTTCATATCTAACTGCACAATTACCACCACATCTTTTTTTCTGTTTCCACTAACCTAAGTGTAGTGCCACAGAGTTGGTATATTAATCTGGGATTACTGCTACCCATATGCAGTACTTTTTTACGAACAGGCCTGTTGCAACAGGCTTGATATTAGTATTAGTAACGGCCGCATGGTGCAAGAAAGCCTATGGCTTATGCTGCACCAGCCAAAAAAAAAAAAAAAAAATCCGAACAAAACAATGATAAAAACAAAAAAAATAAATAAATAAATAACTAAATAATAATAATTAATAAATAAATAAAAAAAAAAAGGAAATTAAACCTATCATCCTATGCGCTTCCCTTACCCGAAAGTACTATCCAGATGACCTTTGAATTTCCCCAAACTGTCGGCCTCTACCACCCATGAAGGCAACTTATTCCAGTAATTTATAACTCGCTGGCTAAAATAAAACTTCCTGCAGTCCAATCTAAACATTTCTCCCCGTAACTTGAATTTATGTCCCCTAGTTCTAGCATCATTTATAATCTTGAAAATTTTGTCCTCATTCATTTTACTGATGCCTCTCAGAGCCTTAAACACCTCAATCAAATCTCCTCTAAGGTGTCTAGTTTCCAAACTCTGCAACCCACATATTCAAAGTTTTTCTTCATAAGAACGACGCCCTTTTGCCGATCTCACCAGGCGAGTTACCCTTCTTTGCACCCTTTCAAGAAGCTCGATGTCTTTCTTTAGGTGCGGTCTCCATACTTGAACACAGTATTCCAAGTGTGGTCTAACATAAGCCTTATATAATGGGATTATCACATCCCTATCTCTACTTGCAAAAGTTCAATAGATCATCGATAGGACACCATGGGCCTTCCTTGCAACCTGTTTACAATGCTCAGAGAATTTCATGTCTGACCGTATCGTAACACCCAAGTCCCTTTCCTCCAGTACTGGGTTTAGTTGAACTCCACCAAGTGAATAAGTTTTTTTGGGATTACTGTTTCCCAGGTGTAATACCTTACACTTTGTTGGATTAAAGCACAGCTGCCATTTTTCTGACCATTCCTGAAGTCTATCTAGGTCTCTCTGAAGAAGCTCAGCTTGACAGTGATCATTAACTACTCTACCAATTTTAACATCATCTGCAAATTTAGACATCACGCCCTCTATCCCTTCATCAATGTCGTTTATGAAAATTAAAAACAACAGTGGTCCTAATACTGATCCTTGGGGAACCCCACTTCTTACATCAACCCAATCTGAGGAATAGCCATTTATCACAACCCTCTGCCTCCTGCCCTGAAGCCATCCTTCTATCCATCTAAGGATTTTCCTAGTGATTCCAACCTGTTCCAGCTTATAAAGCAACCGCTCATGTGGGACTGAGTCAAAAGCTTTGCTGAAATCTAAATAAACAATATCGAAATTATTCCCTAAATCCAGCTCGTGAGTGACCCTTTCGAAATAGCGAACCAGATTTGTTAAACATGATTTTCCCTTTACAAAACCATGTTGAGTATCCTTGAGAATTTCAATTCGATCCAAATGATCCTGAATTCCACCCTTGATCATTGCCTCCATGATTTTCCCTACTACTGAAGTCAGACTGACAGGTCGATAATTTCCAACTTCACTTTTAGAGCCACCCTTAAGTATGTGAGATACATTTGCACTTTTCCAATTCAAGGGAATCTCCCCAGAGTCTAGTGATGCTCGCATAATTAGCCTCAATGGTTCAATGCACTCGCTTGCCGCCTCTCTTAAGATTATAGGGTATATTCCATCAACTCCAGGAGCCTTACTGGTCTGTAGGCTCGAAAGTTTTTTCATTAAATAATCTTGCGAAATTTCAATATCATTAATTACATATTTTTTAACTTCGCTCCCATAATTTCCCATTGCCACAAAAGGCTTTTCATTTGTAAATATCGATGCAAAATAACTGTTGAGTTCATCTGCACCGGCAGCTGGTGTATTTATTACTATCCCCTTTCCCTTACGTAAAGGTCCAATCTGGTTTGTCCTGCTCTTCTTGGCATTTATATATGCGAAGAATTCTTTATCCCCCCTCTTTGCTCTGTTTGCTAGTGATTTCTCATAAACTGCCTTTGCCTGTCGAACCTTTTCTGTGGCTCTATTACAGATCACCTTGTAGCTGTTATAGGCTTCAGTACTTTTTATTGCTCTGTAACCTATCCATGCCACCTTTTTCTGCTCAAGTAATGCGGCAACTTCACTATTCATCCAACTTGGAACCCTTCTCGTGGAGTATTTTTTTAATGGTATATACGCATTCAAGGCATCTGTGATTAATGTTTTAAAAGCGTACCACAGTTCAATTGTATTCATTCTCTGCGCGATATCTACCCAGTTAATAGAGGCCATGTAGTACCTTAAGGCATCGTAATTTCCTTTTCTGAAATTAAAACCCATTCCTTTGCCTTTTACTTCTGCTACCTCTCTCGTCATCATCCACCGTAGAACTCCGTGATCACTTCCTGCTACTGGTTCCTCTACTGTCAGCCCTGTTATATCATCTGATTCATGTGTGATGATGAGGTCTAGGATATTCTTTTCTCTAGTATTTTCCCTGATATGTTGATACAAATAACAGTCATCTAGTTGATTTAAAAATTTTGTTCCCCATGTCGAGTTTCCTTCCCATTTACTCCAATCAATTAGAGGCAAATTGAAATCACCCATAATAAGGCATTGACGCTTACTTGCCCATTCCATTTGCATGTAGAGGCTTTTGTCATAATCTTCACAATCACCTGGTCTGTAGATTACTCCTACTCGCATTATACCTTTGTTTCCAACTATCTCACACCATACAGACTCTATAGTAGCATGTGAAATGTCTGAATCCGGGAAAGCTATCGTCGCACTCAGGCTGCTTCTGATAAGAAGCATTACCCCACCACCCCTTCTATCTAACCTATCCTTCCTAAATACATTTTGCAAGCCGTACTGAAACTGATCATCCCCAATTTCCGGGTGGCACTATGTCTCTGTAAGCCCTATTATGTCCGCATTACTTGTTTTAACCAGCAGTTCGAATTCGCTCATTTTATTGACGACACTTCTAACGTTACTGTATAAACAATTAAGATTTATTGTTCTTGTATATTTAACAACCCTAACACAACCCTTGAAGTTTTTTAGGCTCTCTTCCCTGATATTAGCTACCCGCTCACGTGAAACGTCTTTGCCCCCAGAACATCTAGATAATACGTCCAGTTGGGGTAACAGATAAGAACTCTTAAGGTATGTGCAAGAGTTACATTGACCAATATTATCAGATAAACGCGTGTCAGTATTACCCACATCCCCCCTATCTAGCAGTTTCCCTAAACCTTTAAGGTATCCTCATTAATACTGGCAAAAACTTTTGCACCACTCTATTACATAAGTAATAGAGTACTTCCTAATTATGTCTTAAAAAAAAAAAAAAAACCCTAATATGGTCAATTTTGAGATTCCAGGAAGCTTTGAAAATAGGATTAATCGCAATACACTTCAATTGCCATTTCTCAGCCAATTGGCCTAATTTTTCTAGATCTTATTGAGTAACTTACCCTGATTTCTATTATTAACTATCTTGCCAACCTTCTGAAAACTTTGGCATTGTCTGATATACTTTCATTAATATCATTGATAAATATAAAAAAGAACAGTGGGCCCAGCATTCAACCCTGGCAGTACTTAACCATATTTACCATTGCCTAGATACTGGTACCATCATGTCTCCCCCCACCTCCACAATCGTTCCACAGTTGACGTCAGAAAGATCTTAATGTTGCCCCCATTCTTCCTTGTGGACACTCAAAAACTGATCATGTATGAACTATAATGTTATATCAAGCCATTTTCAACACTGTGCCTTCACCATCATCACAGACCAGTCCATTCCTGCACAATGGGTGTGTTGATAAGCAAAGCCAAGTCAGTGTGTGTAACTTGACATTGAGTCTCAGAATAAGGCATCTTGTATTGCTTGTCAAGAGACATTGAATAATGCCATGATGTATAGCAAGTATTTTCCTTTACATTTTAAAAAGTTAATTTTTTTTTTACAAAAAGCAGTAATGAAATGAATCAGCATTCAAACAGAATATCATTAAGTGAGGTATTCATGTAATCCCTATATTTGAATGGTAATGATATTTTTATTGTATTTATAGCAAGATGACAGAAGATATTCCATCTCAGAAGCGAAAAAGGAAGGAATTCAGTGGTGATTTTAATTTCAGTTCTTGGGGATTACCAAAATATTAACAGAATCTTGACCTCTATCAACATCTATCATGTTTGCTTCATTTACCTATATACTGCACACACACACACACACACACACACACACACACACACACACACACACTTTTTGCTACACCTTTCCTCCATCCAGCTGGTTATTATATTTTATACTGTTTATATAAAACCATAATAGATACTGATTTTAAATATGTTTATATTATCATAAACACTGTCTGTGCAAAGACTGTAAAGTAATACAACTTAAATTCAAAGAAAATTGAATAAAAATTATTTTTCAAGTCTTGTAAAAGGACCACTTTTTATGTATAAACTGATTTTGTTTTTGAAACATTGCAAAGTAGTTTTTATAAATATTTTTAGCATAGCTCAATTCCCATTCATTCAGCATTTGATCAAGAAATTAAATGAAATATGAGTAGCCTTTCATTAAAAAAAAATAATAATAATAAAAAATAAAAAAATTTAAAAAAATATATATACACTGTGCTGCCACTTTATTAAGTGCACCATTGCTCTGCACACAAATGGTTTGTCCCACAATGTTGCAAGTCACATGACCACAGCTGTGGATATAAATGCAGCAGAACAACCTTTATAGTATCAGTTAAGCGTACAAACCGTATCAAGAATGGGGAAAAGGAGTGACCTAACGGACTTTGAATAAGGCATGGTAGTAGGTGCAAGACATGCTGGACAAAGCATCTCTGAAATGGCAGTTCTCCTGAACATTTCACGCACCACAGTTTCAAGGGTGTATCGAGAATGGTGCAATGAACAGAAAACATCCTCTCAATGGCACTCCTATGGAGGAAAATCGCTTGTTGATGAGAGAGAGAGAGATCAAAGGAGGATGGCTAGAATTGTGCAAGCAAACAGACGGGCCACAATGTCACACATCATGTTAGAATAAAACTTTGGTGCGCAGAACAAAATATCGCAACGGACCACTAGTCACACTTTGTCGCGAATGCGCTACAACTGCTAGCGACCACGTTGCGTACCTTTGTTATCAATGAAGAACAAGAGAGCATGCCTCCTGTGGACACAACACCACACTGGACTATCAAGGATTGGAAAACAGTTGCTTGGTCTGACAAGTCGAAGTTCCGGGTGCATCATGTTGATGGAAGGCTCAGAATTTGGTGAAAACAACATGAATCCATGGACCCGTCATGTCTGACGACTACTGTGCAAGCTGGTGGGGGCAGTGTTATGGTGTGGGGAATGTTTTCTTGGCACAAATTGGGTCCATTGATACCCATAGATTCACATCTGAATGCCACATCGTACCTAAACGTTGTTGCTGACCAAGCATCCGTTCATGTTGACAGTTTATCTCAGTCAGATTGTTACTTCCAGCAGGATAATGCACCGGTGCACAAAGCCCGAATCACTATGGAATGGTTCCAGGAACACGACAATGATTTTTCTTTACTGCAGTGGCCCACTCATTCCACGGACCTCAATCCTATTGAACATCTTTGGGATAAGCTGGAAAGGGCTGTTCACTGCATGACACACTCGTGTCTGCATGGTACTCAATTCCTGCACAACGTTTTCAACATCTTGTCAATCTATGCCTAGACGAATTCAGGCTATTTTGAAGGTTAGTGGAGGCTCAACATGCTACTAGGTAGGTGTACCTAATAAAGCGGCAGTTGTGTGTGTGTGTGTGTGTGTGTGTGTGTGTGTGTTCTCACAAATTAAGCCATTATAATCAGGGAGGTTAGCTTTTCCACCTGCATCTGGAACTAATGCATATGCTTACTAAAGCTTGATCTTGCTCGGATAGCTGACAAACTGAATGAGTATTTTTCATCTACATTCACAGATGAGGAGTTCTGTAGGAAAGTGGAGGCCAGAAGCTTATCAAACTCTAACAGGGAGCTAAATGATTTTGTAATTACTGAGAGCAAAGCAGAGGAGAAATTGTTGAACTTAAACATAACAAAGGCACCTGAAGTGGATGGAATCTTTCCAGTTATATTAGAGTAGGCAGCAAAGTAAGTAAGCAAACCATTAGCCATAATTATGAGAACATCCTTGGACTAAGGGGAGGGTCCCAACACACTGGAGATATGCAAATGTTATTTGGTTTTTAGAAGCATTAGCAACTAAGGCCATATTGCTCCGGGATATGCGGTGGTCACAAAGGGGGGATCAAAAGGTGACACGAGTAATTACAGACCTGTTAGTTTAACTTCTGTTTCTGGGAAAATGATGGAGTCACTGGTTAAAGAAGCATTGCAGAATCATCTTGACAAGACTACAGTTATTGTTCAGACACAGCATGGGTAATTTGATTGAATACTACGATGTGGTCACAAAGAAACTGGATGCAAAAAAATAATTTTGATATCAAATACTTGTATTGCTGTTGTTGTTATTGGTGTTATTTGGTTTTTCAGGAGCATTAGCAACTAAGGCCATATTGCTTTGGGAATATGCGGTTGTCATTCCCTGACCTTTCCGCATCCTCCGTATTTGGTGGTGATGGGCTCGAACCCCGGTCTAATCAAGAAGCATGTGCTACGCATTGCTGCTCCTTCCCACCTGGCTACGTCACACCTATTTGTATTGCCGTGAGGGAGATGTAAAGTCAAGTAAAGCCTCTACATTCCATTTGCATGTAGAGGCTTTTGTCATAATCTTCACAATCACCTGGTCTGTAGATTACTCCTACTCGCATTATACCTTTGTTTCCAACTATCTCACACCATACAATAAAACCTGCTTGTACCTTACAATAAAGATTATATTTATTTCAGGAACGCTTTTAATACTGTTGCACCTGGAAGGACTGCTGTACAAATTGGAGCAATATGACATTATATGGGAGAAGACAGAGTGGTAATCATGGCTACTGCTCTTTGTGGACTAATGTTATTAGTGGAGTCCCCCAGGTTTCAGTGTTGGGCTTATTGTTTTCTGTATTTATCAATGATATTGATGAAGGTATATCAGGCTTAATGAGCAGGTTTGTAGATGATACGAATGTTGGCAGGGTTTTTAATTACAGTAATGACAATATGCTACTGCAACAGGATCTAGAAAAGTTGGGCAGATGGGCTGAGAGGTGGCAAATGAAATTTAACATTGACTAAGCAAAGTACTGCGTATGGGTAGAATTAACAACAAAATGACATACCAACTGTGTAGTACTGGAGAATGAAAAAGACCTGAGGGTAATTGTGCAGCCAGATACAAAGGTTTCTGACCAGTGTAGACAGGCTGTCAGAGCAGCTTGTGAGGCCCTGTCAATGATATACAGGAATTTTGCTAGCAGTGATAAGAAGGTGACTATTCCTTTGAATAAGGTAGTGGTCAGGCAACACCTGAGTAATGCATACAGGTCTGGAGGCCTCGTTTAAGGAAGGATGTAGAGATGCTGCAACGAGTACAGAGAAGGCAATGAGACTGGTGAGGGGAACAAAGGGTTCCTCTTACTAAGAAAGGCTTTAGTTCAGTAAATTGCATCTGGAGACCAGTGGTGCCTACAAGTTCGGCCAATTAAGGAGTTTAAGGCTTTGGATGGATGAGAAAACTCAATGCTGATGGGATTCTTTCTCTTGCTCAGATTATGCACCTAAGGGGGCATAAATTGCAATTGAGGAAAGACATTTGTAGAATAGATGTGCTGAAATTTGCATTTAGCAAATGTGTAGTTGATTGCTGGAACAAACTTCCTTCTGTTGAGGACATTGATAGCCTAAATAAATTCAACAAAGAACTGGACAAACTTTTGGAGTGAATGGATTGGTGTAATGGAAAGGGTTTTTTTTTTTTTTTTTTTTTGACTGATACTGTAGAAGCTTGCTTTCTTGCATCATATGCCTCTACTAAAGCTAATAATGGTATATGAGCTATAGATTACTGATCATTATTTGTGCTTGTTTGACACTGTCGTAACAGACTTGTTAAATTCGAGATTGGAAAAGTTTTAATTATCAAGGATTTTTATTCTGATTCTGAACTTTATGACTGAAAAGAGTATGTTTGGGAAGTTATTAGAATACCTTATTTTGACTAAAATATGATGAAATATTTAATTTATATTATCATCATAGAGGCATTAGCATTAGTAGAGGCATTTGATGCAAGAAAGCAAGCTTATGCAGCATCAGCCAAAAAAAAAACCACTTCCACTTCACCCCTCTGTTCGTTCAAAATACCTGTCCAGCTGAGCCTTAAACTTATTTAGGCTATCAACCTCCACCACAAGGGATGGAAATCTGTTCCACCAACCAACCAACCACCCGCTGGCTAAAGGCAAATTTCCGCACGTCTATCCTACATCTGTCTTTCCTCAATTTGAATTTATGCCCTCTCAGGTGATTTTTCTGAGCTAGAGGAAGAATCCCATCAGCATTGAGCATGCTTAAACCATTCAAGGCTTTATACACCTCTATCAGATCACCTCGCTGGTGCCTAGTCTCCAGACACTGTAATTTGCAAAACTTAAGCCTTTCTTCGTAAGAGCACCCCTTTGTTCCATTCACTAATCTTGTTGCCCTTCTCTGTACTCGTTCCAGCAGCTCTACATCCTTCTTGAAATGAGGCCTCCAGACCTGTATACAGTACTCTAGGTGTTGCCTGACCATTGCCTTATACAATGGAATAATCACCTCCTTATCCCTGCTGGAAAAATTCCTGTATATCATTGACAGTACTCCATGAGCTACTCTTGCAGCCCGTCTGCACTGCTCAGAGAACTTCATATCTGCCTGCACAACCACCCCCAAGTTCCTTTCATTCTCTACCACTGTCAGTGTAGTACCACAGAGTTGATACGTTGCTCTGGGGTTGCTGTTTCCCATGTGTAGTACTTTACATTTGTCAATGTTAAACTTCATTTGCCACCTCTCAGCCCATCTGCTCAACCTTTCCAGATCCTGTTGCAGCAGCATAGTGTCAGTAGTGTCCTTGACAACCCTGCCAACCTTTGTATCATCTGCAAACTTGGACATTAAGCTTGATATACCATCATCAATATCATTTATAAATACAGAAAACAATAATGGACCCAACACTGAGCCCTGAGGGACTCCACTAATAACATTAGTCCACGATGAGCAGTGTCCATTGATTACCACTCTCTGTCTTCTCCCCCTCAACCACCCCTTTATCCATAGCAGCAATTTGCCTCCAATGTCACACTGCTCCAATTTGTGTAGCAGTCTTCCATGTGCAACAGTATCAAAAGCCTTTCTAAGATCCAAGTATATAATATCAAAGTTATTCCCTGCATCCAGTTCTTTTGTGACTGCATCATAGTATCCAATCAAGTTGGTCAGGCAAGACTTCCCCTTAACAAAACCATGCTGTGTCTGAGCTATAACTGAAGTCTTGTCTAAATGATCCTGCAGTGCTTCTTTAACCAGTGCCTCCATTAATTTTCCTGGAACAGAAGTTAAGCTCACAGGTCTATAATTACTTGTGTCAGCCTTTGATCCTCCTTTGTGAATTGGGGTCACATTTGCACATTTCCAGTCTATGGGTACCTCCCCTGAGTCCAATTTCTGCTAAATGCTTATTATAGTACCCTGAGTGTTGACAGCATTTCAGAAGAAAATAGTTCATATTGAAAGTGAATTATCCAAGATGCAATATATAAGGGTTTTGATACTAATAATAATGAAAGTTGTCTCAGAGAACATAAGTAGGCCCTGACAAGTAATTTTTTTGTGTGATATATATACAGGGTGTCTCAAAAATATTGGTACAAACATTTAGGGGAGGTAGGTAATATCTAAAGGAATGTGAATTGCATAGGAACCCATAACTGGAAACGTCACTGTAAGTCGGTACACGGCACCGTTCATCAGTTCGCGAGAGGGAAAATTTCTGGTTTACTCATTCAAGCAGTGGTCGCCGCACGAAGAGCATGTATCGATATACGAACTGTGAGCTGGCAGACATGCACCTAGTGTATGGATTACCATGGATGAGCCGCTCAGTGAATTTATGGAGAACGCTTCCCAGACAGACATGTACGGGACCACCATTTGTTTGCACGTGTGCATCAAAATTTGTGTGATTATGGGTTATTTAGAGGTAACAGGAGTAGTGTGGGCAGACCACGTTTGACACAAACTCCTGCCATGGAAGAAAGTGTTGAATGCCGTCCAGAATAATCCTACTACCAGCACACGTGCTGTTGCCTCTGCCTTAGGAGTGTCTCGTTGCAGTGTACAGCATGTCTGGCACGACGATTCCCTACACACCTTTCATCTACAAAGGGTTCAGTTACTGCTCCCCCAAGATCATCCTGCACGTGTGACTTTTGCACAGTAGTTTCTCCAAGAAAGTGTTCATGACTTGAATTTTCCAGCCTATGTTTTTGTTCGCGGATGAGGCTTATTTCACTCGGGAAGGCTTATTCAATCAGCACAATGCTCATGTGTGGGCTCACAACAACCCACACAGTTTGCGCCTCCATGCGGCACAACATTGCTTCGCAATAAATGTGTGGGCAGGTATGGTCGGTGACTGCTTAGTCGGCCCATACCTGTTACAATCCCGCATGAACTCCGCTAAATATCAGATCTTTCTTGAACAAGTTCTACCAGGGTTACCTGACGACGTTCCAGCAAATGTGAGACGCAACATTTGGTTTCAACATGATGGGGCACCTGCCCATTATGGAAGGTGTGTTCGTGGCCATTTGAACGTTTTGAGTGTTGGTGGACCCCTTTGCCTGGCCCCACACTCACCTGATTTATCGAGCCTTGATTTCTTTCTGTGGGGAGCCCTCAAATCTATCGTGTATGAATCGCCTGTGGAGACGGAAATGGATCTCGTGGCAAGACCCATCTGCACTGCTGCTACTGTCAAAGAAACTCCAGGTGTGTTCAACCGTGTCCGCCAATCCATGCTGCGTCAGTGTCACGCATGCATCACGTCCCATGGTGGAACCTTCGAGCATCTGTTGTAACATCATGAAATGCATCCATCTCATACTCCATTGTTAATATTATAAATAAATGTTTGTCACTAATTACTGTCTTGTGTCATTTCTGCTTCTTGTACCTTTGCTACTACTTTCCTGTGACGTTTCCAGTTATGGATTCCTATGCGATTCACATTCCTTTAGATGTTTCCGGTTATGGGTTCCTATGCAATTCACATTCCTTTAGATGTTACCTACCTCCCCTAAACGTTTTTACCAATGTTTTTGAGACACCCTGTATAGAGTGCTTCCAAGCAATATATTTCTGTTTCTTTCACAGTGGTGTTTTCTCTTTTGTTTACTAAAAGTTATTCTGTACTTACAAGGTTAAAAATAAGAATCCCCGAAATAAATTCTGCCTTTCTTTACATAGTGTGTATTTATATGTATTAATTTTACTAATTCTACTAACTTTAACAACTCCTTGATAACTGGAAACACTACTTCTCCGTTCATGTGGCTGGGAGAGGACAATCCCTCTCCCATGGCTAAAAGGAGTTACAGTGCACAACAACAAAAACTCTACTTATAGATCTTTTGAATCTTTGAGCTTTTGCTGCCAAGAATGCATCTTATACCATTAGACATATCATACATATATGCGCAAATGGCTATCCATTAGGCAGTAGTACGAAAGCAATAAATTGTTCCAGATTAAGAAAAATGTAACTGTTATCATGGGTAAAGGTGACTACAATGGACTCGGACAGATTTTAAATTCTACACTGTTGGGGTCCGATTGATGATGTTTACCATCACCAATTCTGAATAGGAATCATTCAAGGAAATAATCATGGAAGCTACAAGACTTATCATACGAACTAAGAAATACTTTTCAGGGCTTAGACCTAAATGGATATCAGATGAACTAATGAGACTCTTGGCAGAGAATAAAAATGTAAGGGATGCATTTAAAATGTCAGGTCATACAAAAGCCTGTTGAAGGTAAAAAAAAAAAAAAAAAAAAAATAGTCTGTATTCAAGTCACAGGAGGTTAGGCAAGCTAAGGCAGATCAAGAAATCTTTAGCAAAAATGCAAAGAAAAACAGCAAAGGCTTCTTTACTTATGTAAACACTAGAAGGAAGAGGATAAAACACATTGGTCTGCTTGATGTCAATAGTTCAACTGTTGATTATCATGTGCAGGTTGCAGATAAACTGAATAATTATTTTGCATATACTTTCACACAAAAGAATTTTTTTGTGAAGTGAATGCCAGAACTTTATCAAATTCAACCAAGTAGCTAAATGATTTTGGAATAACTGAAAGGAAAATGAAAGAGAAATTGCTGAAACCAAATGTAAAAAATGCAGCATGGATGGGATCTATCCAATTATTTTAAGAGAGGCAGCAAAGGAAGTAAGCAAACCTTTAGCCATAATTATGAGAGCATCTTTAGATTCAGGAAAGACTGGATGTGTGAACCTATCCCCAATTCATAGAGGGGGATCTAAAAGTGACATGAATAATTACAGACCTGTTAGTTTAATGCTTGTTCCAGGAAAATAACAGTCACTGGTTAAAGAAATAATGCAGGATCATCAAGACAGGAATGCGGGTACACTTCAGTCACAGAATGGGTTCAAATTTATCATGTCTGATAAATTTGATTAGATACTATGATGAAGGAATTGGATGCAAAAAATAATTTTGATATCATATAGTTGGATTTCAGGAAAGCTTTTGATACTGTTGTACATAAGAAACTGCATAATCACTTCTTTTATCCCTGCTAGAAAAACTGCTAGTTGTACATAATCACTTCTTTATCCCTGCTAGAAAAATTCCTATATATCATTGACAAGACACCATGAGCTACTCTTGCAGACTGTCTGCACTGCTCAGAATTTTCATATCTGCCTGCATAATTATCCTCAGGTCCTTTCCACTTTCTACCACTGCCAGTGTAGTACCACACAGTTGATACATTACTCTGGGGTTACTGCTTCCCATATGCAGTACTTTACATTTGTCAATGTTAAACTTCAGTTGCCACCTCTGAGCTTATCTGCTCAACTTTTCTAAATCCTGTTGCAGCAGCATACTGTCATTAGTGTCATTAACAACCCTGCTGACCTTCATATCGTCTGCAAATTTGTACATTAAGCCTGATATACCATCAACAATATCATTAATGAATACAGAAGACAATGGACACAACACTGAACCTTGGGGGACTCCACTAATAACATTAGTCTGCGAAGAGCAGTGTCCATTAATTACCACTCTGTCTTCTTCCACTCAACCATCCCTTTATCCATAGCAGCAATTTGCCTCCCATGCCACACTGCTCCAATTTGTGCAGCAGTCTTCCATGTGCAACAGTATCAAAAGCCTTTCTAAGATCCAAATATATGATATCAAAATTATTCTTTGCATCCAGTTCCTTTATGACTACATCATAGTATCCAATCAAATTGGTCAGACAAGACTTCCCCTTAACAAACCCATGCTGTGCCCGAGCTATAACTGAAGTCTCGTCTAGATGATCCTGCAATGCTTCTTTAACTTGTGCCTCCATTAATTTCCCTGGAACAGAAGTTAAACTAACAGGTCTGTAATTATCTGTCTCCTCCTTTGTGGATTGAGGTCACATTTGCACATCTCCAGTCCATGGGTATCTCCCTTGAGTCCAAGGAAGCTCTCATAATTATGGCTAAGGGATGGCTATTTTAGAAAGGATGTAGAGCTGCTGGAACAGGTATTGAAAGGGCAACAAGATTACTGAGAGGAACAAAGAAGATTCTTCTTCTCTTACCAAGAAAGGCTTCAGTTTTCCAAATTGCAGTTCTGGAGACTAAACGCCTGCAAGGTGATCTGATTGGGATGTTTAAGGCTTTGAATTGAATGAGTAAACTCAATGCAGATGGGATTCTTCCTCTTGCTCAGCACACACTCTTGAGAGGGAACAACTTTAAACTGACAAAAAGGACAGTTGCAAATAGATGTGCAGAAGTTTGCCTTTCACCAGCAGGTGGTTGATTGCTGGAACAATCTTCCATCTGTCATGGAAATTTATAGCTTGAATAAATTAAAGGAAGAATTAGACACTGTTGGAGGGGGTGGATAGGTAATATGGGAATTTTTTTTTTTTTTACTAATGTATAAGCTAATTTTATCATTACTAATACTAAGAATGTTCAGAAGTGCCCTAAGAGAATGAAAAATGGCTTTTTCTTCTCATGTGCTTCCTCTAATCAACTCACATTACAGCATATTTTTGGGGATCAATGAGACAACAATCTTTTCACTTTCCTAAAAATTATAAACAAATACCATCTTATCTGAATCCACATGTTTAATATATCAAACCTGTACCATCTAATATTGTAACTGGAGTATTATATTCTTAGTTGCCATTGACCAACAAAACAAACAATAGAAAGATCAGAACATAAGTAGAAGAAATAAATGAATGAAAAGAAACGTTTTTTAAATACTTGATCTGTGTTAGTACTGGTTGAGAAGAAAGGCGGAATTAGTTACCATTTAAGAAGATGAGTAACACTCTCCCGCTCCCACCACAAAGAACACCTTTTTTTTTTTTTTCTGTATTATATAATTGTACTGATTTGTTGTTGATGTCTGTAAACTATGAATGCAACAGAAGCATATTATCCCCTTTATGGAAAAAAAAAAAAATTTTCAGGCTAGTTTTGGAAGAAGCTGCAATGCAATCACTGCTCACTTGGTTCACACATTGTAGCCCCTATGGCAATTACTAATCCAAAAATATATTCTATATGAATTAATTGTGAAATGAACTTCTATTTAAACTGACAAAAAGGACAGTTGCAAATAGATGTGCAGAAGTTTGCCTTTTGCCAGCGAATGCTTGATTGCTGGAACAAACTTCCATCTGTCGTGGAAATTGATAGCTTGAATTAATTAAAAGAAATGCCATTTTCTTGGTACAGGATCTGTACCAAGAAAATGGCATTCTGGAGAGAATAGGGTTTTTATTTGGTATTAATCTCAGGTCTCTCACCAAATTGTTTAGCTTGTGCTGTGTTAGCGCTTGTACTTTGCATACATGTTTATATGGGAAACAATCAGTTTTCACATACGGTTTTCTATGCAGCAACTGGAGCAACTCCAACAGTTACTCTGGATCACTAAAGAGTTCAGCACTGATATCAGGACGGAATTTGTAAACAAATGCAAGACTCACCTGTTGTACCAGACAAAATCAATTGGATGAAACTTCAAGATGAAGTCTGGTAAATAAATTTAAACCATGAGGTCAGTTGTACTGTTTTAGGCACATCAATTAGGCCATATTGCTCCCTATATAATGTGTATTTGCATGTGTTTTGTGCTCAGTTTGCTGTTTCATGGCAATTGTGGGTAGCACAGTTGGTAGGATCGCAGTCCTCCCCACACTGGGTGGAAAAGTTCTGAGTTTGAGTCCTGTCGATGACGGAAGAATTTTTATGGGCCTTTTTCACAACGTAGCTGAGCTAGTCGGTCTCATGTGAGGGTAGCATGGTTTTTCTTCCAGAACCTGGGTTTTTCTCAGAACGCATGTATATCATCTGCAATTTACAGATTATATGCACGGAGCAATATGGCCTTAGCCACTGATGCTCCAAAAAACCCTACCACTATAGCTGTTTCCTGGAAAAAAAAACCCAAATTTCAGGGATGAAAAATTGTCCATGCCTGAGATTGATTAACAGCCACATAAAAAAGACCCAAAAAAATTACTTGTCATCAACAGGATTCGAACTCAAGTCTTTTCCACCTAGTGTGGGAGGATGATTATTATACCACGTGAGATACCCATTACAGCAAGCCACGATGGATAGGTCTACAAGTTGCCTGGGGATGCTGAACGTCTAGGACACAAGATCAAAGATAGTAAGGAATGAGAAATACCATCAGAGATTCAAAAGCTTGCTAAAAGCAAATCTAAGTGGAAGGAAACAGTCATAGCCATAAATACCTCTGCAGTCCCAGTGCTGACATACTGATTTGGGATCATAGTGTAGACTAACGCCAAGCTAGGGGAGGTCATGAGAAGATTGGTAGAAGGAACGATCGTGTGACATGGAATAAGTAATGACCATCCCGATCATGCCAAGGAGCCTACCTACATAAGAATCTAACAATAGGCCTCCTAAGAACATCTACAAGGGACTCCAGAAAGCCATGATCCCGACTACCTGAAGAATAATCAGTTCACTGATCAATAATAGTAACCACACATATCAACCATCCCATCACCTGTTACTGGTAGCCATATAAAAAGAAACCCATAAGGAGGAGAGAGAGAGAGAGATATAATAACCATTATTATATCTGATAGAATTATTATTATATGTTTATAATAAAGGATAATGATGATTGAGTGCTGGGATGGACTAAGGTATTTCTGTGCCCCAGGGCAGAAAGATTATTTTGGCACCAGGGGCTCACATCTGGTGAGTATGAGCTTAGCACACCCAGGGTCCTGAGCTGGATATCATCATTCTTCTCTTTCTTGGTGATTCCCTTCTTTTTTTAACACTCTCTCTCTCTCAGGGTAACTTGGGAATTTTTTTTTTTTGGTTGGTGCAGCATAAGCCTCAGTCTTCCTTACACCATATAGCTAATAATAATAATAATAATATCCTAGAAATCTGCATAAGGTTTTGTAAAAAAAATCCTTCCCTTGCTCTTCAGCTTCTGGTGCCCCTGTAAGAATGGCACCTTGGGCAACTGGCTTGTTAGCCTGTGCCTTAATCAGGCACTGACTGAGTGCTGCTAACACCACCCAAAGTCATCACAACCCACCACCTTGCACTTTGAACCTGTACCTGTCATGGGACAAGAAAAAAATACAATAAAGGAGAAAAGGTTATAACCATGAACATTTACATGGAATTCCAGAAAGCTACGATCCTGAACACTTGTAAAATAGTCAGAAAGTTCCTCGACTAATAACAATAATAACAGTAACCAGACACAACCAACCACCCCATGCACTTGGTACGAGTACCCGTCATGGGGCAAGAAAAAAATCCCATAAGGGAGAAAAGGTTTTATAATCATAATAGAATTATGATTATTTAATATATAATTATTGTATTATTCTCACGTTATTATCGTGAGAATTATTATGACTGATCCAATCTAATAATAAGAATAGATTAGATTGGACCAACACTGAGCTAGAAAAGATGAGATTATTATTATTAGCCATATGGTGCAAGGAAGCCTGGGGCTTATGCTGCACCAGCCAAAACAAAATTTCTGAATTACCCTGAGAGAGAGAGAGAGAGAGGGAACAAGAGTCAGAAGTAGAAAGGAATCACCAAGAAAGAGAAGAATGATAATATCCAGCTGGGTGTGCCAAGCCCAAACTCACAAGATGTAATCTGGATGGATAATGATGGCCAAGAGCCACAAACACACCTGAAGTCAGCCATCGAATGACTGACAACAGCCCATAACGGAGATAGATTTGACTAGCCTCACTGAACAAGAGAGGGAGATTCAGAACCTGCAGAATTACTTCCAGAAAGAAGGCACCAATCTGACAAGCCAATAGCATATTTTTAACCACAGGGGTTCACATCCTGGGTGGGCTGGCACACCCAGGGTCCTGAGCTGGTTATCATCATTCTTCTCTTTCTTGGTGATTCCTCTCTCTCTCTCTCTCTCTCTCTCTCACTCAGGGTAACTCAGATCTTTTTTTTTTTTTTTTGGCTGAAGCAACAAAAGCCTCAGACTTTCTTGCACCATACAGCTAATAATAATAATAAGAAAGAGAAAAGGTACACACTGCTTGGTCTTAACGTGGAGATCACAGAAGAAACAAAAACAAAGGTAAGTGAAGAAGGCACTGAAAGGCAGACATTACAATTACCTAGATAAGATGGGTGATGATTGGGACACTCTTACCAGAGACTGAAAGATTCATGCTCACCATCCAAGATGAGGTAATCAACACCAGGAAATACATTGCCAAGAACCATGAAGTGAGAGATACACATAGATGATGTCACCTTGCCACAAACAATCCAGCACGTCACCGCAGAATGCAGGGTTATCACCCACACGTAGTAAAGTCAAACATTACCAGAATTCCAGGATAATACATCAGAAGCTGTTGCAAATCTCAGTTTCAAAGAAAGTGTACCATATTACAAGTACAAAACTTGAGGCCGTTCTAGAGACCCCTACTCACAAACTACACTGGAACTGTGCCATAATAATGAACCAGACATAACCCTCATCAAAAAGGAAATGACTAACTACCTGATCAACATAGGGGTATCCAACACCAGCAAACTCCAAAAAACCTACAAGAAAAAGATTAAGAAGTCAAAGATATATGCATATGGAGAAGTAATAACCATCCTGATCACCGTATCAACCACCGAAATAATTTCAAAGAACTTCCATAAGAACCTAGTAGCTGTTGTTATTTGGTTTTTAGGAGCATTAGCAACTAAGGCCATATTGCTCCGGGGATATGCGGGGTCATTCCCTGACCTTTCCCCATCCTCCGTATTTGGTGGTCACGGGCTCGAACCCCAGTCTAATCAAGAAGCATGTGCTATGCACTGCCGCTCCTGCCCACCTGGCTATGGAGACATCCTAACCTAGTAGCAATAATTGTCCCAGTGAACGCAAGCACTTCCGCCTAAAGGTTTGGAGTTCCAGCATATAACGACAGCTTTCGTTAATTATTTTCAAATTATGAATTTCTAAGATTGAATCATAAAGAGAACAACACACTAAGAGTATTTTAATATTAAACATTGAAAAATTTACAGCAAAAAAAATTATTATTGAATAATTCAAATTCAAGAATAATTTGAAATTATTATTGAAAAAAAATTCAATAATAATATTAATAACTGTACTGATTTTTCATCACAATATTCCACAAGATTATATCACTGCCTTACACAAACACCTGGCCAATATAGCGATTAAATTTATAAGTGGCTATTAACATTATTCCAAGATTTGCAACATTTCAAGGTTTGCAATTTTTGCAAACCTTGAAAAAATTATATTCACAAAATGCAAGGTTTCGCATTTTGTGAATATAGGCAGACTTTGTGGACCTGAAGAACTAGATGATCCCATGACAGTTCTATTGGTTTTTGTCTTGTAATATAAAATTTCCTCCCCAAAGTCGCAGTCCTGAAGATATTGCATTATGTTCTAGAATGTTTTTAAAGTCTTTTCTTAAAATTCCTTCAATTCTGATAACGTCCCCAACTCCAAAAAAAAAAAAAAAAAACGGGAGCCACTGCAGTTTCCCATGGAACCACCACCCTGCATGAAAGGCACTAAATGATGTGAGAACATTTTTAATTAAATTGATCCTCCTACAAACTATGCATAGATCTAAAAATTTCAAATTTGGCTTCATCCTCCACAGTATGCTTTTTTTTTTTTTTTTTTTTTTACTCTTCAATTGTCTAATGTTATTAGCCCAAGCCAACGGTTTCTTTCAATCTTATGGTTTTAATTATGGCTTTCAGACCGTAAAAGCACCACGAATTCCATCTTGCTTGTATAAAATGAAAATTGACAGTGGATGTAGGTATAGCAGTTCTCCGTTCCTATTGAACTCAGCTGAGTTTCAAGTGCAGCATGTCATCGACCCCATTAAAAATTTATGTTATGGGCTATCTTTGTGCTTTCGTTGTTAAAGGTGGTCGTTGTGATCATCGTTTGTCCATTAAAATACCAGTCTCCTTGAATTGTAGAATCGTAATTTGTACTCTTTAAAATAAAACACCTAGTTTTTTGCTACTTCTTCTCGTGGACTATCTTTATATCAACACAGTCTAGTAGAAGCCAGACGTGTTCAAAGCCGCTAAGTGGATTTTTCTTATTTATTGATTTGAAATTATTGTTTTTCTAAAACTTCTGATTTAAATTTAGTAGTATAGCATTATTTTGTGATTATCTGATTAATCTGGTGTATTTATTCTTTACTCCTCGGCCTTGTAATTGCATAAAAGTATCGGTAAGGGTATCAAATCCAAGTGTTACAAGTTGCAACTCCGCTGAACGACAAGTTTTTTAGCCATATTTAGCCGCTTTAGGGTTTTTTAGCCATATTTAGCCGCTTTATAGACCTAGTAGGGATCGTTAGTTTATTCTGAATTGAGACAGCGAGATTTGAAAGTTGATTAATACTTTAAGTATCCGTAGATTTACCGTTCGTAACTTCCCGCCTTTGTCATACGATACGTTATATACCGAACAAGATAGCGTTACTATAGTATAGGTTATAATATTGTCAGTTGATCGGGAGAATCGATTAAACTTGTTGAACTTCGTTGTCAGTTAAATTGTACTTTTAACTAAATACATATAACGTACAGGTCACAAACATAACATAATTAATTAATACATAACTGATACGGAAGTTATATAAAGGGAACTCGTAGATAATTAATACTTGACACTGAAAAACATATATACCGTTATAACTGTGTTGGGATACAAGTTTAGGGTTATAATTTTGAACTGAAATTGAAATTTTATTGAAATTAATAGAAATCATGACTCAGACCACAGCAGCAAAGCAAAAGGCTCAAGCTAATGGAAGTACTGTGGCTCAGAGGGCAACTGAGGTGGGCACTTGCCTTCTGAATCACAGCCTTTTAAAATGCACTGCTTGCATGATGTTTTTGGAGCATTCAGGTATGGGACATGATATTGCCATGGGGGGGGGGGTCTTTGTGTGTGCGCGATGCAAGGAGTGTATCGATATCAGGCAACAACTCAGCGTTGTTATGGGCCTATATGAGAGCTTGGAGGACAGGGCGGATGCCCTCGAAGGAACTAAATTGAGGGGCCCATCAAGCTCTCAGCTGCCCACATCAACTCCAGAGCTTGCACTTGATCATCACGCAACACAGCGGCAACCCCCAAGGCAGAATGCGCTGTTCCCACAGGAACTAGTAGTTGGTGACTCCATTGTCAGGAAAACGGGGAACAAGCTTTGTAAAAAGGATAGGTGGAACAGGCCTAGGGTAAGTCTGCCAGGGGCAAAGGTTGATGACGTAGAGCGGATATCATCTTTTAAGGGCACAAAAGGTGATATAGTTGTACACGTTGGCACTAATGATATCAAGAGTAGGAGACAGGCAGAATTACTTAACAAGTACAGGTCACTGTTGAAAAAAAAGCCGTGAATTAGGGTTGACTTTGAAAGTGTGCAATTCTGCCCAGACACAATAGGAGGGAGTATATGATGAGAGCCTTGTCGATCAATTCGGCCCTGAAAAGATTGTGCAAGGCTCAGGGAGTAGAATTTTTTTCAGCCTGGACTGTACTTTTTAACAGGAGAGACTGCTTCTACAGGGATGGGATACACTTAAATAGAAAGGGTACAAGAATATTTGCTGATGCTATTGAGGAGTGTTAGGTGGGTCGGAAAACTGCTAGCTTGAGAGGGAGACAAAGACTAATAGATTAACAGTGGCCACTGGCAGAGGTGAAAGAGATCCTTGCACTGCTTCTATTTGAATGAGCAGAAGCCTGAAAAACAAGATGCAGGATATTTCAGACTGCTGGGAGTCATTGCGGTACAAGTAAACACATGGGTTGTGTTAGGGTAGCTAAGAATAGAAACAGGTGCATGTATACTTCCGTGTACATAGGAGTTTAGTAAATAAATTTGATGAATTTGAGATATTGCTCAAAACATCAAAGGTAGATATTGTTGAGATATCAGAGACATGGTGTCACACAGATATAAGGAATGCAGAACTGTAATTTGGGGAGTACAACGTCTACAGAAAAGATAGACAGGATAGGAAGGGAGGAGGGGTTATGCTATTAGTTAAGAAACATAAATTCCAAGGAAGTGAAGGCAGTCGACATTGCTTGTCAGTGCAGTGTCGAGTCAGTTTGGTGTGACATAAGTGGAGGAGAAATTGTTGAAGATAAACACAAGAAAGGCACCTGTAGTGTGAATGGGATCTATCCAGTTATATTAAAGGAGGCAGCAAAGGAAGTAAGCAAACCCTTAGCCATAATTATGAGAGCTTCCTTGGACTCAGGGGAGGTACCCACAGACCAGAGATGCGCAAATGTGACCCTAATTCACAAAGGAGATACAAAGGCTAACACAAGTAATTATAGACCTGTGAGCTTAACTTCTGTTCCAGGAAAATTAATGGAGGCACTGGTTAAAGAAGCACTGCAGGATCATCTAGACAAGACTTCAGTTATATTTCGGACATAGCATGGTTTTGTTAAGGGGAAGTCTTGCCTGGCCAATTTGATTGGATGCTATAGTGCAGTCACAAAAGAACTGGATGCAGGGAATAACTTTGATATTATGTACTTGGATCTTAGAAAGGCTTTTGATACTGTTGCACATGGAAGACTGCTGCTCAAATTTGGAGGCAAATTGCTGCTATGGATAAAGGGGTCGTTGAGGGGGAGAAGACAGAGTGTGGTAATCAATGGACCCTGCTCATCGTGGACTAATGTTATTAGTGGAGTCCCTCAGGGTTCAGTGTTGGATCCATTATTGTTTTCTGTATTTATAAATGATATTGATGGATATCAAGCTTAATATCCAAGTTTGCAGACGATACAAAGGTTGGCAGGTTTGTTAAAGACACTGCTGACACTATGCTGCTCCAACAGGATCTGGAAAGGTTGAGCAGATGAGCTGAGAGGTGGCAAATGAAGTTTAACATTGACAAATGTAAAGTACTACATATGGGAAACAGCAACCCGACAGCAACGTATCAACTCTGTGGTACTCCACTGACAGTGGTAGAGAATGAAAGGGACCTGGGAGTGGTTGTGCCGGCAGATATGAAGTTCTCTGAGCAGTGCAGACAGGCTGCAACAGTAGCTCATGGTGTATTGTCAATGATATATAGGAATTTTTCTAGCAGGGATAAGGTGATTATTCCCTTGTATAAGGCAATGGTCAGGCCACACCGTTTACCGACACAAATACATGTTAATGTAATCAATTTTTTTTTTTTTTTTTTTTTTTTATGGAAACATCAAACATGAAAGGTATCAAAATCTATAGTACTTAGTACCGTGCTTAGGTTGAAAGTAAAGTATGGGGAGGGGGGATGCCAGAAACTTTGCTCTAAAGACTAAACATGGGTTTCACCACTTGAAGCCTCCAATAAGCAAAGTGGTGGTATTGCACCGGTCGATGAGAGTCATCTACTACCTAAATTTACGGGTAACTCTTAAGATAATAATTTAATTTTAAATATATACAGTACATACATGCATATGTTATACACTGAGTGATCAGTGAAATATAACCACCATATAAAAACTGAATGCGACCCGTTGACCACGTGAGGTATGAGAGTGCGCAGTTAGTCTACATACGTAGCATAGACAAGGTGTCAGTGGTTCAGTAAATAGTAAAATTCTGGGCGTGATGGATAGAAGGAAGGATTTATCGGACTTTGATAAAGGGCAGATTATGTTAGTTCGAAGAGCTGGTGTCTCGATTTCCCATAAGGCTGTTCGAGAGCCGCTGTAGTTAAAATGTACCAGGACTAGCATCAAAATGGCCAAACAACGACAGTAAAACTGAAAATGTCGGCGAAAGTTTGATGTTAGAGGTGAGCGCCGGGTCGAACACCTCGTACAGGCGAAGAAGCGCGGCACTGTTGAAGAGTTGACCACCCAATACAACATGGGCTGACCCGGAACAATATCTGGCATGACCATGAGTCGCACGTATGGGCTATACCAGCAGATGACTCCTACAGCATCCTCTCCTAACAAAGGTTCATCGGCGTAAAAGACTCGCCTGGTTCAAAGAGCATGCAAGTTGGACGTTAGAAAACTGGAAGGTGTGCTGGTCGGATCAGTCACGTTATTTTCTCCTCACGATTAATGGTCGTGTACAGATTTGGTGACAACATGAGGCTCTTCATCCATCATGCATGGTATCAAAAGTGCAGGCCGGTGGAGGCGGTTGTATGGTGTGGGGCATGTTTACTGGCAGGAACTTGGACTCCTGGTGTATGTGGAACAACGTATCAGTGGTTTCTGCTATCGTCAACTGCTTGCTGACTGTGGACACCCAGCTAGGTTACACTTTTCCCAAATGGCGATAGTGTCGTCCAAGAAGACAATGCATCGAGCCATCGCGCACTTGTAGGAATGGTTTGAGGAACACAGTTCTGACTTCCTGCATATTGATTGGTCGTCGTCTAGGTCTTGTATTTTGTCTGGTACTGAATGTCCGTCAACGTCAACATTGTTTTTAGAGGTTCTAGGTGGTGATTCTAGTTCTAGTAATTCTTCGTTATTGTTATATACATTTTGTTGTTTTTTCTGTTTCTCTTCGGTTAAGTTATTCTCTCTTTCACTTATTACTGCCCCTATATCGTTTAGATTCTCATTTTTATTTTCCAATACAAAAAATTTTGAAATTTTGGCACATTTACTTCTTTCTTTTTCTCTATTTAATTGTATTTTTTGTTTTTCAGCTCCGCTTTTAAATTTTCTACCAGACATTTTTTTAGGTATTTATTTAATCTGAAAAGAAATTAAAAAAAACTAAAAAAACAATCCACCACCATATTAGGTTAGTTGTTGTGGGTGGGGGTTATTTTTTTATGTTATTTTTTATTATATTATTTTTATTATTTACTTAAAAATTTTCTTATTAACTTATCTAAATATTTGCAATTCGCTGAACACCCTGTTGACCTCTTTATCACCCCCACCTACGCAAATCTGACTACAATTTTCAGAAAATTCCAATTTCTGGGGTGTGTAAAGCAATTGTTAGAACATTAAAGCCACACATTTTGTTTACAAAATTTCACAAAATGAGCATACAACATTTACATAAATACAGCATTTACATAAAAGAAACAAATAATTACATACAAGCTTCCTAATTTCATATACATATGTAAACCATGCTACAATACACTACACACTCTCTTCTCAGTTATTCTCAATATGATAATTATTAACATCAGTTTGTATCAGTTGTGTTTTACATAAAATTGACTCCACAATGATTACTCAATCATTCTCTTACCTTACCAATTTTTTTTTCTTTCTTTCTCTTACATCAATAATATTTACTTCAGCTCTTATTACTCCTTTAGAATCTTTGTTTTAGCCTCTCACACATAAAACGTATTACGTCTGGTACCTGCTTATCTCAATAACATTCCTTATAGGTCACCCATTCTGCCTTAATTAATATCTTAGCCACGCTAGTTATCAACTTAGTCATCCAGGGCCAAATTGATTGACAAGACTCTCATCATATACTCCCTCCTATCGTGACTGGGCAGAATTGCAGACACTCAAATTTAACCCTAACTCACGACTTTTTTCAGCATTGATCTGTACTTTTTAAGTAAACCTGCAGATTTCTTACTCTTAAGATCATTAGTGACAAAGTGTACAACAATATTACCCTTAAAAGAGTGATAAAAAAAGATGCCCTTAAAAGATGAATTTTTGCAGAGCTGCTGGAACGAGTACAGAGAAGGGCAACAAGATTAGTAAATGGAACAAAGGGGTGCTCTTACGAAGAAAGGCTTAAGTTTTGCAAATTACAGTGTCTGGAGACTAGGCACCAGCGAGGTGATCTGACAGAGGTGTATAAAGCATTGAATGGTTTGAGGATGCTCAATGCTGATGGGATTCTTCCTCTCGCTCAGAATAATCACCTGAGAGGGCATAAATTCAAATTGAGGAAAGACAGACGTAGGATAGACGTGCGGAAATTTGCCTTTAGCCAACGGGCGGTTGGTTGGTAGAACAGACTTCCAACCCTTGTCGTGGAAGTTGATAGCCTAAATAAGTTTAAGGCTCAGCTGGACAGGTATTTTGAACGAACAGAGGGGTGAAGTGGAAGTGGTTTTTTTTTTTTTTTTTTTTTTTTGGCTGATGCTGCATAAGCATGCTTTCTTGCATCAAATGCCTCTACTAATGCTAATGCATCTGCCCTACAAGGTCATCAACATTCGCCCTTAGCAGACATACCCTGCTCCTGTTCCACCTATCTCCTTTTTTGCATGTTATATTCCCTGACAATGAGTCACCAACATTAACCACTTCCTGGGGGACCAGTGCACTCTGCCTTGGAGATTGCCGCTGTGTTGCCTAATGCACAGGATTGAGCTTTGTCGTTGTGTTGGGCAGCTGAGAAATTGATTGGCCCCCTCATATTAATTTCTTCGATGGCATATACCCTAAACCTCAAACTCTCATAGACGCCCATCAGAACACTGAGTTGGCGCCTAATTTTTTCAGTCTCTGCACCTATCACACACAAGGACAGGGAATATAACATGGCTAGATCATGTCCTGTTCCAGAGTGTGCAAGCATTTCACATTTCGCACATTTTTTTTAGATTGTGATGCGTTGGAGAACTGCCCCCTTCGCTGCTCCCACGAGCCACAGTACTACTGCTACTTTGTGCTCGCTGCTTTACTGCTCTAGTCTGAGTCATGATTCTGTTAAGCATTATTTAATTAACAATAGAATTTTATAAGATTAATAAATTTTACTGATTAAGTGATAATACTATACTAATCTCACAGATTTCTAATACAGTGCTACGTATTTCGCTATTGAGTTTTACGTTTAACCTCATGCTATGAAGTTCGGGATTTACGATTAAAATACGATTAAGCCGTGAAGTACAGGATTTACGTTACGCTGTTCCGTAACATATAACAATGGCTGCAAGTCACGAGCAGCAAGATCTACAGACACTAAGTATTAACTTTCAAGATCGCTATCTAAATTCAAATAAAGCAAGGAGCTTGACTAGGACTATAAAGCTATTTATAGAAAATAATTTATTATAGCAATTAAGTGAATAAAACGACTAAATATATATAAAAACTTAACGTTTACCAGAACTGCAGATATCTTGGCCAACACGGTAATAACCTTGTACCCAGAATCCAGTGTTATAATCTTAATGACTGATGAGTAAAATGAACAGTTGGGCACAGAAATAGAGTGGGCCAGTAAATTAAAATGTCTTGTAATGGGGGATTTCAACTTTCCAGATATTGACTGGAATTTGTGGATTGTCACTCGCACGCCAGCAATACTTTTCTGAATTTATTGGAGGATTGTTTTCTACAGCAACATGTTCGAGGGTCAACCAGAAGTAGTAATACTCTCTGTCGGAGAGCTTATTCATGCATTAAGAATTTGCAGATAAAGGAACCACTAGTTGACAGAGATAATCGTGGGATTTACGATTTGGGATTTACTTAAAGATGCAACTACCATCATGGATAAAGGGAAGGCTTTTTTCTTCCATAAAGGTTACTACAGTGGTCTCAGACAATTCCTAAATTTTATACAGTGGGCTCAACTGATGATATTAAAAAGAGCGAATTTGAAATGGGAAGCTTTCAAGGAATTAATCTTGAATCTTGGCTTTTCATGCCATGTAAGAAATACTGTTCAAGATTTAGGGGTAAATGGATGTCAGATGAACTAAAGAGGCTCGTGGCAGAGAAGAAAAATGAGTGGGATGCATATAAATTAGCAAGTGACACAGATGCCTACGACAGCTATAAGCTAGTCTATAATCAAGCCACAAAGCAACTGCTGATTATGAAAAATCCTTGGCAAAGGATGCAAAGAAAAACAACAAAGACTTCTTTACTTATGAAAACTCTAGAGGGAAGGGGTGAATCAGATTGGCCCATTTGATGTTGGTGGTTTGACTGTCAATGATCCTCCACAGATACCAGACAAACTGAATGAGTATTTTGCATCTACGTTCCCACATGAGGAATTCTGTAAGGAAGGGGAGGGCAGATGTTTACTAAACTCTAACATGGAGCTAAATGATTTTCGAATAAAGGAGAGCAAAGTGGAGAAGAAATTGTTGAAATTAAACGTAAAAAAGGCACCAGGGGAAGATGGACTAATGAGGCTCTTGGCAAAGAAGAAAAATGCATGGGATGCATATAAATTATCAGGTGACACAGACTGCTAGGGCAGATATAAGCTGGTCAGTAATCAAGTCACAAAGGAGGTTAGTCAAGCGAAGAACCATTACGAGAAATTTTGGCAAAGGATGCAAAGAAAAACAACAAAGACTTCCTTCTAGAGTTTACTTGTGTACACTCTAGAAGATATGGGATTAATCAGATTGGTTCACTTGATATTGATGGTTCGACTGTTGATGATCTCGCTCATATAGCTGACAAACTGAATGAGTATTTTTACCTCTACACTCACAGATTAGGAATTCTGTAAGCGAGGGAGGGACAGAAGTATACTAAACTCGAACAGTGAGCTAAATGATTTTGTAATAAGGGATAGGAAAGTGTAGGAGAAATTGTTGAAGTTAAACGTAAAAAAAGGCGCTTGGGATGGATGGAATCTATCCAGTTATATTGAAGGAGGCAGCGAGGAAAGCAAGCAAAACCTTATCCATAATTATGAGAGCATCCTTAGATTCATGGAGGTCCCCATGGACTGGAGATGTGCAAATATGTCCCCAATTTACAAACGGGGAGGGGGAATTCAAAGGGTGACACAAATAATTATAGATCGGTTAGTTTAATTTCTGTTCTGGGAAATATAATGGAGTCACTAGTAAAAGAAGCGTTGCAGGATCATCTAGACAAGACCGCAGCAATAGTTCAGACACAGCATGGGTTTGTTAATGGGAGGTCTCGTTTAACCAATTTCATTGAATACTACAATGTGGTCACAGGGGAACTGGACTCAAAAAATAATTTTCATTTCATATACTTGGATTTGAGGAAAGCTTTTGATACTGTTGGACATTGAGGACTTCTGTAGAAATTGGGGCGGGATGACATTAATGGCAGTTGCTGCAATTGATAAAGGAATGGTGGGGTTGGAGACGGCAGAGGGAGGTAATAAATGGACACTACTCTTCGCGGACTAATGTTATACTGGAGTTTCCCAAGGTTCGGTGGTGGCCCAATTGTTCTTTTTGCACTTATCAATGATATCGTTGAAGGTATATCAGTCTTAATGTTTAATTTGCAGATGATACAAAGGTTGGCAGGGTTGTTCATGACATTAAAGACAGCATGCTACTTCAACAGGATCTAGAAACTTTAGGCAGTTGGACCGAGAGGTGGCAACTGAAGTTTAACATTGACAAATGCAAAGTACTCCATATTGGTAGCAGTAACCCAAGAGAAACGTACCATACTCTGTGGTAATACACTCAGGGAATGGAGAATGAAAAAGTTCTGGGGGTAATTGTGCAGTCAGATATGAAGTTCTCTGATCCGTGCTCATGAGCTTCTAGAGTAGGCCATAGAGTCTTGTCAATGATTTATATAGGAATTTTACTAGCAGGGATAAGGTGATTAATCCCTTGTATAAGGCAATGGTCATGCCACACCTTGAGTACTACATAGAGGTCTAGAGGCCTCAATTTAAGGGAGATGTAGAGTTTCTAGAACGAGTACAGAGAAGACAACATGGTTGGTAAGAGGAACAAAGGGGTGCTGTTAAGAAGAAAGGCGTAAGTTCTCCAAATTGCAGCGTTTGGAATCTAGGCACCTGCGAGGTGATCTGATTAAGTTTAAATGGTTTGAACAGGCTCAGTGCTGATGGGATTCCTCCGGGTGCTCAGATTGAGAACCTGAGGGGACATAAATTCAAATTGAGGAAATTTGAATTGGTGGAACAGACTGCCACCGGTTGTTGTGGAAGTTGATAGCTTAAATAAATTTAAGGCTGAACTAGACAAACATTTGTAGTGACCGGATTGGTGAAATGGGATGGTTTTTTTTTTTTTTTTTTTCTTTTGGCTGATGTGGTATAAGCTTGCTTTCTTGCATCATATGGCTCAACTAATGCTAATGCCAATCATAATTATAGTTAGAGATTTCTTCGACCAACCGTAACACCAGACGAGAAAATCACTCTGTTATTTGGTAGCAGACCAAACTATTATATTAGGGTTAACCCGTTAATTTCTTCAATATACCCCATATGCAGGGCTGTAGTCGAGGGTATACGCCGCATACTCTTTGGATATTTTTGGGTGTATAGAATATACCTTCTGGTTTTTTAGACTTTAAAAGGCATATATTAATAAGATATTTACTAAAAATTAAAAATAAATTTATTACAATTTGATTACCAAAATACATAACGTTACATTGAAAAATCAGTTGTTTTATTTTATGTGACCGAAGCGAATTCTATTAATAACCCTGATATGCACAGTAAACTGTCTGCTTGTCGTAGCAGACAGTATACTGTGCATACCTTCTGATAATATTTACGACTATAGCACTGCCCATGTACATTGTTGTAGATTGCGTTTGTTCTCCAGTCGATTTGCCTGTTTTGCTGGACGAAATAAACCCAGTTTCTGCGGGGAAAAAACCTAAACCTTGGTAGCTTCCCCTGAGATCTACTAACACAGTCACAGTTTGAAAAAAATCGCATTAAAGTTCCTCGTGTCATCGACGGAATTTGAACTCGCACTTTTTACACTCGGAGTGGGGATGACGGTGACGATACCACCGTGCTACTCGCGCAGACTCTACTTGGTAGCAAAACCCATCACGGGGTGGCATCCCCCCCCATCAATCAGGGAGAAATAACAGAAGAGTAATAGTAATAACAGTAAAAGACACCAACAACCACGTAATATACTTGGCACCGCGTCGTGGGCCGTAAGAATTCCCTACGGGAGAACATTTTTTATAATAATAATTTTCTTGCCAAAATTTTGCAAGTGTCAGAATATTTCTTGTGGCAAGTAAACTTCCAAGGTACAACTTGCATGTTAAGCCTATCTCTGGAAATAGTAAACGGAGTTTGTGGTAATTTTGTTAGCCGGCATAGGATCCAAATCACCCATTATTCGACGCTTATGTCGTTATTGAACTATGAGTCTGATGCTTATGCCTGATGCTTACAAAGCAACGAGGATAAAATCTTCACTACATTTACAGAGCAATTGATTTGTTTAATTGTAGAAACCGAAATCAGAACGCACATTAGGATATATAGAGGAGTTTCGGATTGTATTCAATACAAAATCTTATTGATTGCTGTGTTGAATTTCAATGTGCATCTTCAAACTGGGTCATCAGCTTGAATAGTGTGTGTGTGTGTGTGTGTGTGTGTGTGTGTGTGTGTGTGTGTGTGTGTGTGTGTGTGTGTGTGTGTGTGTGTGACTTCAAGGTGTGCCTCTTCAAACTACCTCAGTTTCCATTCCTTCTTGCATTTGTATGTTTATAACTAATGGTGAAGTCAGGTATTGTGTGATATCTTGATTTAACCTCTGTCACAACTCATTATTTATGAAGCATGAATTCGTTCTTTATTAATATCTGTTATACAATATTTTTTCTCCTTTTTTTCATGTTTGTTAGTTAAATTTTTATAAATTAATCCCTTTGAAAGCGATTTTTTTTTTTTGTTCATATTTGATGTTATCAACAGAATGAGAATTTCTGTTTAATTGTATATTATCTGTTATTATTGTATATTCTCAGACAAATATGCTTTCTTAGAATGTATATAACCTACGCAACTATTAAATAATTGTGTCGCAGTGTTGTCAGCCTCGTGCCATGTACAGAAAGTATGTATATTTTGTTCACATGTCCATCCATTCTTCCTCATGTAAGAACTTTACTGAAGTGCCCTCGTGGCTCTCCCACTTTGCGTAATCAATATCGTTCCCTCACCGGGTGCAAAAGACGTTAATTTGAATCCCTTAAATGAGAGAGAGAGCAATATCGGATATTTTTTACACGCAGCTGAGTTTATCGGTCTCAAGCGAGGGTAGTATGCCTTTTTTTTTTCTCTAGGACAGTCAGTTTTTCCATTCAATAAACAGAAATCCACCACAGAACACACGCAATTTACAGACTTTAAATATAGCACAAAGTTACCTAAGTCGCTTATATGCCTCAAACCCTCTTTGTTTGTTGTAGGGATTTAGGTACACCGGCTAAGGACATATGGCACCGTCTATATTGTCAGTAAATTCCGTGTGTTCTGTGGTCGATTTTCTATTTGTTGGACTCAAAACCTGATTTTCCGTGATAGAAATTATGCCACCCTCGCCTGAGGGCGACTAACTCAGCTCTACGTTGTGAAAAATACCTATAAAAATTCCTCTTGTCATCGCCCGGATTCGAACTCAGGTCTTTTCCACGGGATGTGGGGGAGGACGGCGAATCTACTAACCGTGCTACCTACGAGTGAGCTTAAAACCCTACAACAACAACAACAACCTAAAGAATGGATTCCAGTGATTGGATTTTCATGAGATTTTATATTTACTTCTTTTCAACATGTTTGTTCAGCCATCCATATTTCATTAAACTCTAATGATTGTTGTTGTTGTTATTTGGTTTTTTGGAGCATTAGCAACTAAGGCCATATTGCTCCGGAGATATGCGGTTGTCATTCCCTGATTTTTCCGCATCCTCCGTATTTGGTGGGCACGGGCTCGAACACCGGTCTAATCAAGAAGCGTGTGCTGCGCACTGCTGCTCCTGCCCACCTGGCTACGGAGGCGCCAACTCTGAAAAAGAGACATTCAGAAATAATTATTTTTTATTTTTTTTTTTTCATACATATTACTTAACTTACTCATACTATATACCCTGTGCTGCCACTTTATTAGATACATCCCTGCTGTGCACACAATGTTTGTCCCACAATGTTGCAAGTCCCATGACCACAGGTGGATATAAATGCAGCAGAACAACCTTTCTAGTATCAGTTAAGCGTACAAACCGTGGCAAGAATGGGGAAAAAGACTGATCTAACAGACTTTGAACGTGGCATGGTAGTAGGTGCAAGACGTGCTGGACAAAGCATCTCTGAAACGGCAGTTCTCCTGAACTTTTCACGCACCACAGTTTCAAGGGTGTATCGAGAATGGTGCAACGAACAGAAAACATCCTCTCATGTTGTTGGACTCATGCGGAAGAAAATCCCTTGTTGATGAGATATGATGAGATATGTAGACATGTACAGTGTCTTATGTAAGGCGGCTCCCAAACGCTAGTTCAGCTCGGCCGTGGTATATTGTGATGTTACAAAAACTCTGCAGAAAGGCCAGAAATGTGTATAATGCTATGTTTGTGCCGTGTATGTGTTTATTATGTTGATGAGAAAGGTCAGAGGAGGAGGATGGCTAGAATTGTGCAAGCAAACAGAGGGGCCAGAATGTCGCATGTCACGTCAGAATACAACCTTGGTGCTCAGAAAAAAATATAGCAACGGACCACTAGTCGCACTTTGTCGCGTATGGGTTACAACAGCCGATGGCCACATCGCGTACCATGTTACCAATGAAGAACAAGAGAGAGCACGCCTGCTGTGGACACAGCAACACCACACTGAACTATCGAGGATTATAAAACAGTTGCTTGGTCTGACGAGTCGAAATACCTGGTGCATCATGTTGATGGAAGGCTCAGAATTTGGCAACATGAAACCATGAACCGGTCATGTCCGACGACTACTGTGCAAGGTGGTAGGGGCAGTGTTATGGTGTGGGAAATGTTTTCTTGGAACACGTTGGATCCATTGATGCCCATATATTCACATCTGAATGCCACATCGTACCTAAACGTCGTTGCTGACCAAGTGCATCCGTTCATGTTGACAGTTTATCTTCAGCCAGATGGTTACTTCCAGCAGGATAATGCGCCGGCGCACAAAGCCCGAATCACTATGGAATTGTTCTAAGAACACGACAATGAACATCTATGGGATGAGCTGGAAAGGGCTGTTAGCTGCAGGCCTACACCTCCGTCGAATCTCAAGGAACTGCGTGAGTTCACACTCATGTCTCCATGCTACTCGATTCCTGCACAAAGATTTCAGCATCTTGTCCAATCCATGCCTAGACGAATTCAGGCTGTTTTGAAGGCTAAAGGAGGCTCACTGCCACTTTATTAGGTACACCTTCTAGGTAGGTGTACCAATAAAGTGGTAGCACTGTGTATATTTTAGCTAGGTTAGTTAGTTAATATTATGTTTTTGCAAGGATCCAATAATATGAGCGCTCGTGAATAAATTATCTTATTTTTAATTATGAAGTACACTGCTCGACAAAATCAACAGAACACTTTGAAAACGTGCTGTAAATCGTGCAGCTTGCGATGAAGCGGACCAAAATTTGGTGTGGTGGTAGTGTACCATAGAATAACCATGAAAAACGGAGACAACGAGAAACGTCGGACAGGTATAAGGGACATTTATAGGAGTTGTATAAGAAGAAACAAAAAAGTCACATTACAGAAATCAATACAAGATGCTATTTTATCGGCTAGTCTAATGTGATATAACAAATGTCCAATTTTTCATATAACGTTCCAGAAAATACTGTCACGTGACATCAGTAGGGCCTATGGTCCTTCCAACAGCTAAACAGGCATGACAGCGGTGAACTGTGCTGGACATAAGGGTGTCTATTAGGTTCTTGGCACCAAATACCATTCTTCTACTAGCGCAAATTTTCACTCACCGAGTGACCGAGAAGTTGGTTGTCGGCTGCAATGTGACGCCCAAGGGCATCCCACACATGTATGAATTGATTTAAGTCTTGTGATCGTGATAGTCAGGGCGGTCATTGGATATCTTCCGTTTCAAGATATTCCTCCGCACCTTGAACTCTATGTTCAGTGGGCTATCGTGCATAAAAAAAAATCGGGCCAACCGCATCCCTAAAAATTCATACATATAATTCGAGGATTTAACCCCAGGGGTTCACATCTTGTGAGTATGGGCTTGGCACACCCATGATCCTCAGCTGGATATCATCATTCTTCTCTTTCTTGGTGATTCCCTTCTGCTTCTCTCTCTCTCTCTCTCTCTCTCTTGGGAATTTTTTTTTTTTTTGGCTGGTGCAGCATAAGCCTCAGGCTTCCTTCCACCATATGGCTAATAATAATCATAATAATAATAATAATAATAATAATCTATTCTCGGTACTTCTGCAAAGTAATGGTACCCCTAAGAAAAACATAAAGAGGGATGCCGCCGGTGATCATTATTCTTCCCCACAGGAGTACACCGCCTGTACTGTATGCGCCCCTTTCTCTGATATTCGCGGGGTGGTACTGCATTCCCTAGGGTTCGGTGTTGGTCCCATTGTTGTTTTGTATATTTATCAATGATATTGATGAAGGTATATCAGGTTTAATGTCCAAGTTTGCAGATGATGATAGAAAGGTTGGCAGGGTTGTTCAGGACAGTAATGAGAGTATGCTACTCCAACTGGATCTTAATAAGTTGGAAAAATTTGGCTGAGAAGTGGCAACTGGAGTTTAACATTGACAAATGCAAAGAACTGCATATGGGTAGCAAAAACCGAAGATAAACGTACCAACTGTCTGGTAATACACTCAGGGAAGTGTAAAGTGAAAAAGACCTGGGGGTATTTTTGCAGCCGAATATGAAGTTCACTGAGCAGTGCAGACGGGCTGCCAGGGCAGGTCATGGAGTCTTGTCAATGATATATAGGAATTTTGGTAGCATGGACAGGGAGGTAATAATCCCGTTATACAAGAAATGGTCAGGCCACACCTAGAGTACTGTGTACAGGTCTGGAGGCCTAATTTTAGGAAGGATGTAGAGTTGCTAGAACGAGTACAAAGAAGGGCAACAAGATTGGTGAGGGGAACAAAGGGGTGCTCTTACGAAGAAAGGCTTAATTCCTGCAAATTGCAGCACCTGGAGTGTAGGCACCTGCGAGTTGATCTCATTGAGGTGTATAAGGCCTTGAATGGGTCGAGGAAGCTGAATGCTGATGGGATTCTTCGTCTTGTGCAGACTAAGAAACTGAGGGGGCACAGTGTCAAATTGAGGAAAGGTAGTTGTAGAATGTTTGTGCGGAAATTTGCCTTTAGCCAGCGGGTAGTTCATTGGTGGAACAATCTTCCATCTTTTGTTGCGGAAGCAAATAGCCTAAATAAATTTAAGGCTGAGCTGGACAGGCATTTGGAATGAATGGAGGGTGAAATGGGAGGGTTTTTTTTTTTTTTTGGCCGATGCTGTATAAGCTTGCTTTCTTGCATCGGATGCCTCTACTAATACTAATGCTAATTCCTCATTGTCTCCAGGTGAAATAACGTCTAGAATCTTTTTTGTTTGCTAAAACGGGACTCGTCAGAGTACAGATCTACAACTCTGATATTGTTCATACAGTTTCGACGAGCTGTGCAGTGTTTTGGGGGTTAATGGGATACAAACCACTGGCTTCCTTGCGTAGAGTCCATTTGAATTGAGTTTCTTAATACAATTCATTTGGACATGTTTTCACCTGTGGCAGTAGGAGCCTCAAGAATATTGGTGTTAGAGCCACATATCGATTTGTCTGGCTTAACGTCGTCCAATGGTTCGCCATCTCAATGAATCATCTAATCGACGATGAGTTATCCTGAGTACTGGAGATATGGCTATTCCACTGCACGACCTAATAACCGGGAATGAAGTGTTGTGTTCGGAACTCGTATATTTATTAGTATGAATAATTTGCATAATCTGTGGCTCTGCGAGGGAGTAGAATTATTTCTATTGGACACTCGGAATACGCATGACGGGATGCTTATTATTATTCAATAAAATATTCAGGAAAAATATTTTGTTCTGTTAATTTTGTCTAGAAGTGTATTTAGAGTATTACTAATGCTTGCATATATCCGATATAGGTTCCTCGCACGCATCAGCGCGAATTAGTTGTGATGCACATCTGGAAGTTACTGGAGGATGTGCTCTAGCTGTTTAATGAATTTCACTCGCCAGTTGTGCATTTTTCTGTAGTGCAGCAACATTAGTACATTGAGTTCATGTTGCGCTTGCCATTATTATTATTATTATTATTATTATTACATATGGTGCAAGAAAGCCGAGGCTTATGCCGCACCAGCCAAAAAATAATTTCTGAACTACCCCGAGAGAGAGAGAGAGAGAGAGAGAGAGAGAAATAAAAGGGAATCACCAAAGAAGAGAAGAATGATGATACCCTGCTCATTTGTGCATAATCTCGTGGTTCTCGCGAGTAGCTCTCTTGGCAACATCGCAGCATTCCCCCACACTGAGAGAAAAAAATCTGAGTTCGAATCCCATCTGTTCGGTGAGGAACTTTTATGGGCATTTTTTACAGCATCGCTAAGTTGGTTCGTCTCAGTGGTGGATAGCATGTTTTCTCCGCTGGAAATCTCGTGTTGTTTCCTTCAGCGAATACTCAAATCGACCACACAACACTCGCATATTAGAGACATAATATACACACGCAATATGGCTTAAGTTTTCTGATCATCGTAACACCTTACAACAAACAAAATAATGCATTAAGAATCTGCAGATAAATGAACCACTAGGTGGCAGTGATCACAGTGTGTTGAAGTGGGATTTACTCAAGGAGGTAACTACCATCAGAGGTAAAGGGAAGGGTTTTTGTTTTCGTAAAGGCGACTATGATGGTCTGAGACAGTATTTAAATTCTATACAGTGGGACCAACTGATGATGTTACCAACAGCAAACTCAAAATGGGAAGCATTCAAGGAACTAATCTTGGAGGCTACCAGGCTTTACATACCAACTAAGAAATATTGTTCAAGGTTTAGGCCTAAATGGTTGTCAGATGAACTAATGAGACATGTGGCAGAGAAGAAAAATGCATGGGATACATACAAATTAATGGGTGACATGGAAGCCTATGATAGATATAAGTTGGTCTGTAACCAAGTCACAAAGGAGATTAGGCAGGCAAAGGCAGACTACGAAAAATCCTTGGCAAAGGATGCAAAGAAAAACAGAAAAGAGTTCTTTACATATTTGAACTCGAGAAGCAAAGGGATGAATCAGATTGGTCCACTGGATATTGATGGTTCAACAGTTGAGGATCCTGCTCAGGTGGCTAACAATCTAAACGAGTATTTTGCATCTACATTCACGCATGAGGAGTTATTCAGGAAGGAGAATGATGTAGGTAAAGTAAACATTGGCAGTGAGCTGGATGATTTTGTAATAACTGAGAGGAAAGTGGAGGAGAGATTGTTAAGGATAAACATAAAAAAGGCACCTGGGGTGGATGGGATCTATCCAGTTATATTAAAGAAGGCAGCAAAGGAAGTATGCAAACCCCCTAGCCATAATTATGAGAGCTTCTTTGGACTCAGGGGAGGTACCCATAGACTGGAGATGTGCAAATGTAACCCCAATTCATAAAGGAGGATCAAAGGCTGACACAAGTAATTATAGACCTGTTAGTTTAACTTCTGTTCCAGGTAAATTAAGGGAGGCACTGGTTAAAGAAGCACTGCAGGAACATCTAGACAAGAATTCAGTTATAGCTCAAGACGCAGCATGGTTTTGTTAAGGGCAGGTCTTGCCTGACCAATTTGATTGGATACTATGATGTAGTCACAAAAGAACTGGATGCAGGGAATAACTTTGATATTATATATTTGGATCTTAGAAAGGCTTTTGATACTGTTGCACATGGAAGACTGCTGCACAAATTGGAGCAGTGTGGCATTGGAGGCAAATTGCTGCTATGGATAAGGGGATGGTTGAGTGGCAGAAGACAGAGAGTGGTAATCAATGGACACTGCTCAACGTGGACTAATGTTATTAGTGGAGTTCCTCAAGGTTCAGTGTTGGGTCCGTTGTTGTTTTCGGTGTTTATGAATGATATTGATGATGGGATATCAAGTTTAATGTCCAAGTTTGCAGATGATACAAAGGTTGGCAGGGTCGTTAAGGACACTACTGACGCTATGCTGCTGCAACAGGATCTGGAAAGGTTGAACAGATGGGCTGAGAGGTGGCAAATGAAGTTTAACATTGACAAATGTAAAGTACTACATATGGGAAACAGTAACCCCAGAGCAACGTATCAACTCTGCGGTACTACACTGACAGTGGTGGAGAATGAAAAGGACCTGGGTGTAATTGTGCAGGCAGATATGAAGTTCTCTGAGCAGTGCAGACGAGCTGCAAGGGTAGCTCATGGTGTCTTGTCAATGATATACAGGAATTTTTCTAGCAGGGATAAGGAGGTGATTATTCCCTTGTATAAGGCAATGGTTAGGCCACATCTTGAGTACTGTATACAGGTCTGGAGGCCTCATTTCAAGAAGGATGTAGAGCTGCTGGAACGGGTACAGAGAAGAGCAACAAGATTAGTGAATGGAACAAAGGGTTGCTCTTACGAAGAAAGGCTTAAGTTTTGCAAATTACAGAGTCTGGAGACTAGGCACCGGCGAGGTGATCTGATAGAGGTGTATAAGGCTTTGAATGGTTTGAGCATGCTCAATGCCAATGGGATTCTTCATCTTGCTCAGAATAATCACCTCAGAGGGCATAAATTCAAATTGAGGAAAGACGGATGTCGGATAGATGTGCGGAAATTTGCCTTTGGCCAGCGGGTGGTTGGTTGGTGGAACCGACTTCCATCACTTGTTGTTGAAGTTGATAGCCTAAACAAATTTAAAGCTCAACTGGACAGGTATTTCGAACGAACGGAGGAGTGAAATGGGAGTGGAGTTTTTTTTTTTTTTTTTTTTTTTTTTGGCTGATGCTGAATAAGCTTGCTTTCTTGCATCATATGCCTCTACTAATGCTAATGCTAATGCTACTGCTAATCCTGTGGTATAGCCACATCATGAACTCATGAAACCGGAGAGAGTGGTGAAACTACCATACTGCCAAGTCCACCATATCTGAGGGAATGCGTGATCGGGTGAGTGGGTGGTTTATTTGGTCTAATTTTTAAAATGAAATTGAAGGTTTTTTTCGGGAATTTCGCTAAAGGAGCAGAATTTGTTGTTTCGCTGCAGGCCCTGAAGGAAAAGAGATAAGGCTTGTCGAGTCAGTGGTGAAACTATAAATTTATGCATCCCCACAGAATTGTAATCGTCTCGCATGGGATCTAGAATTATCATACCTTATTAAACGTCTAACCCCTTCCCACTGTGGTGGAATGCACCATGATAATTTCGCCACTGTCTTTAAATAAACTTTGCACCAAAGCCCAAGTTCGTGATGATATACAACTGATTGTCCCCATTCCGATGGAACATTTTATCTATTCCTTTATTTTCTACTCATTTTTCGAATTTTGTTCTATACTCTTTGTGTGCTAGTTGCTCTGGTTATTGAAGTGGAAAATTTAATCCAAGATGCTTTTTTCCCTTGTCTGGCTATGGCTGTGTCTAGCTGCTGCTCTAACTCCCTTGTATTGTATGAGATATTTTGTATTACGGAACTTTCAAAAACGGTTCCATGCCATCAATTCAATAGGATTTCGAATGTAATGGCAACAATGGCAAGTAAGGGAGAGGAAAAGGGGAGGATCTCGACTGCTCTGGGCGACTTGTTACTAATCTGGTTTTGGGATGTTGAATCGAAGCCTCATCTGTTCGGAAGTACTGGACTAGTACGGTTTTTTCAACCAGAAGGACTTATGATGTTATGACTATTATGTGATGACTCAAATTTGTTGCTGCCCCAGTGGCGCTCGACCTCCTAATACCTGGGCTAATCTGCCCCTTCTTTATGATGTGAACGATTATGGGTTATATTATTTTATTGTGATTGCTCTTATGTTATTTCTCCCTGATTGGGGGGTTCCACCTAGTGACGAGTATTGCTACCAAGTACACAGGGTGGTTGTTGTGTCTGGTGTTACTGTTGGTCAAGGAACTGTGTGACTATCCTACAGGTGTTCCGGATTGCTACTTTCTAGAGTTCCTTGTAGATTCGCTGGGTGACCTATTGCTCTAGGCTGTTATGTAGGGTCTTTGGCACCATACCCGTGGTTGACACGATGATCGGAATGGTCGTTTCTTGTGGCAAATGCCACATCTCTTTGATCTCCTGTCTTAGGTTCGTGTACTTCCTGATTTTTTCCCCATGGGTTTTCTGCAGGTTTCCAGTGTTGGTTACCACTATGTCAATCATATAGGTAGCCTTTTCCATCTTGTCCATAAGGGTTATATCCGGTATGTTGTGTTGGGTTGCCCTTTCCGTTATTACTGCCTGGGGTTCGTACTTGTAGTGTGGTACACTTTCTTCGACCAACTGGTATTTCCTTGCTAGCTTCTGATGTATTATCCTGGTTATCTGGTCGTGTCTATGAGTGTGGTTATCTGGTCGTGTCTATGAGTACTCAGCCTGGGTGATCACCTTGCATCCTGCAGTGATATGTTGGATCGTTTCTGAGGCCAGGTGGCTTCGTCGACATGAGTCATCGGAGACTCTGGGGATGTAGTTTCTATAGTTCCTGGTGTTGATTACCTTGTCTTGGATGGCGAGCATGAATCCTTCAGTCTCGGGGAACAGCGTCCCGCTCGTGAGCCATGCATAGGAAGCAGTTTTATTTATGTGATCTTGATGGAGATCATTGTAGTGTCGCCATGGAGTATCTTCTCTGCCCATCTTTCTAGCTTCGTTTGTATCTCCTGGTTGGGTCGGTGGGAACTCCTCGCTTAGGTTGAGTGGGATATACCAATTGTCTATCTTCCTTATGGCCTGGTGGAATGCGGCTGCTTTGTGTTTCTGGAAGTAATCCTTCAGGTTAACTATCGCTGTTTTCCGTTGCTCTATCAGGTCTATCAGGCCCCTTCCTCCTTCTTCCCGGGTAATTGTCATGCTCTCCACGGCAGATTTCGGGTGGTGTTGGCTGCTCTTGGTCATCATTGTCCTTGTCTCTCTCATGATATCCTTCAGCTCGGTGTTAGTTTAATCTATGACTCCGAAGAAGTATGTTAGCACTGGGACTGCATAGGTTTTATAGCTTTCAATGTGTTCCCTCCGTTTAGCTTTGCTTTCAGCAGGCTTCTGAGTCTCAGATGGAATTTTTCGGTCAGGCAGGCCTTAATTTCCTTGTGCTGTAACTGCTGAGCCTGCATCATCCCCAAGTATTTGTAGGCCTTCCCTCTGTCATGGCTCCGATCTCTTTACCACTCTTCAGCTGGTAGTTTGGGTTTACTAATTTTCCCTGCCACAATCCGTGGGTCTTGCACTTGTCTAGACTAAATTTCATTATAATATCATTGCTTAATTCTTCGTTGATCTCGAGTAATTGCTAAAGGCGCATCTCTGTTCCCGCGTAGAGTTTAGAGCCCAATGTCATCCATGTACATCAGGTGGGGAGGGTATACAGGTTCTTCCTTCCTTCCTTCTTTGAGGTTATATCCGTACTTGCTGCTGCTGAGCATGGTGGATAGCTGGTTAAGTGCTAGACAAAATCACAGTGGACTTAGAGAATCTCCCCGAAAGTTTTTTTTCTGATGGGGTTTGGCCTGGTTGTGGTGTTCTCGACCGTATTGGTGGTACTCCATTTCGGCACTGTTTTTCCTAGGAAGTTTTTCCTTATCGGATTGACTTTGTAGATCTTCAGCGCCTCTATTAGCTAGCTATGAGGCACGGAGTAGAAGGCATTGTGGTAATCCATTTAGGCTGTATATATATTGCGGCGCTTCTTATAGGCTTGCTCCATAATCGCGGAATCTGTGGTTAATTGCTCCTTGCATCCTTTCTGCTGTTCAGCCATTATGTTCTGGCTTTCCAGGTGTTCTGATATATTTGTGGTTATGCATCAGGTCAGGATCTGTACATTGTTGGGAGCCAGGTGATTGGCCTATATTTCTCCGGGTTTCTTGTATCTTCGCCTTTAGTCTTCAGATATGCGATTCCTTGAGTGAGAAACTTCGGGATTGGCTCGGGGTGCCTTCCTGGGGTTCACCAGTTGTGAATGTTCCTGATCGACTGTTTTTCTTTTTCTTCTCGAATCTGCCACTCTCTCATCTTTTTTATGTCCTTGGTTTTCTTCCGTTCTACTTCTGTCCAGGGTGCTCTGCTGTTATGTCTTACTTCACTGCTCCAGATATTTCCCCAGAACTCCTCGATCGTCTTCTTCTCGGGTGGTCTGTTTCCTGCTTTCTCATCTTAATCCAGTGTCCTGTAGAAGGCTCTTTGGTCCTCATCGAAGATTCGGTTGTTTATTTTCCTCTTGGAGCTCTCTTTGTATGTGCGTTATCTCTTCTTGGGTGCAAGGAGGTTCTGCTTCGATGTGTCCAAATAGTCTCCTATTCTCTTATTGTTTGCTGTGGACGATGTCTGTCTTGAGGATGCTCTTCACCTTTCCAATCAATTTCTTACTTCTATTACCCTGTTGGTACTGGGTCAACTGCCCTATCTTGACTCTTAATTCTTCTATATTCTGCTGAAGTCTTCTTTCCCAAGCGAGCAATTCCTTCTATTTTCGGTTCTTCTGTTGCTGGTCTCTCGTTTCTTTTCCATTAATCCTAGTTGCTGCTATGGCAGCACAGTATATGGCCGTGTGGATAGCTTCCAACGTCGCACCACTTTTGTCAAGGTAATGTGGTATTATCTGCCGATTGAGGTGGTCTGTTACTTCCACGGGATTTTATTTGGCCTCTGCATAGGTATCACGTGGGTTCTTGTGAGATCTATTCCTTCGAATTCTATTAGGGCCTTCTTTCACTCGTCTTCTATTCTGGATATCATGACTTAGTCTCTTTCCACTTCAGCTACTCTGGGTTGTATTTCTTCTTGCTGTTCCTCCTCTTGTTCCAAGCTATGCTGTTCTTCCTCTGGTACCATATTGACCATATTCTTTGTGCTTTGTTGTTGATCGCTGACTTCCTGCTTGCTTTTTTCCAAGATGGCAGGATCTATTAGGTTCTTCGTGACGATGGTTCTTCTTTGGTCTGCTAATCGCTGTTCAGTGACCTGTATATCCGGGTATCGTTTCAACCACTTGGCATGTTGTTGCGACCTGTACATTGTCATATCGGTCTCTAGCCTGGTTATTTCGTAGTAAGTGTAAGTGTAAGTGTAAGTGTGTGTTGTTGTCTTACGGCACCAGGGGTTTCCCCCATCTCCGCGTTGCTTTCATTGTGGTGAACCAGTTCACTGGGAAATGCCAGAGATTTAAAAGTGTGTGGGAATTGTTCATGTGTTGTGTTCTGTACCGTTGTTCATCTGGTCATTTAGCCGTTGGACCCCTATTGAGGCCAAACGTTGTCCCACTTACGCCCCGTGGAGGCAGACCAGGAACACAGTAGCTGTAGATTCACTCTGGCAGGTCCTGCCGCTTAATTTGCTGGAATTTCGGCGGTTAGGACCTTAAAAAAAAATAATAAATAAAAATAAAATAAAATAAATAAAAAAGATATATATATAAGTAAATAAAAAATCTGCGCTGGGGTAATGTCGCTTTGGTTTGCTAGGCCGAGTTTTGGGCGTAAGGTAATTTTACCATATTAAGTTTTTGACGTGTGGGGCTTTCACTATGATGAAGGTAGAGAGGGGAGGGAGACCGAAGATTGGGGGGAAAAGACAGAAATATGGGGCCAATAGAGTAGATAGCCCCAGTTTTCAGTGGGGCATGCCCATGCCCCACCAGAGTAGAAGTTTGGGGGTGGAGGAGAAGGAACAAAAAAATGTCCCCTCCCCCCAAGGAAGTGGGAATAATAGGTGAAGAGGGCGAGGGTGTCCTCTTCAGATCGCCATCAAGCTGTTTGCAACTGTGCTGCGTTTAGTCTGTTCCCTACTGTCTGTGCTGCATTCCCCCGGCCTTGCTTTTCTCTTCTGTGTGATCAGCACTCTTCTTGTCCAAGTGCTGGTCCTCTGCAGGGTTTCAGTTTTTTTTTTTTTTTTGTCACATTTGGCGGCAATTTTTGTCAATCTCTGTGTACGTTGCTGTAGATAGCTATTAGTGTTTTTCTCCTGGTGAATAAGTCTTGCGCATACTGGGAGAGTGCCCTATATTCATCCTCAGTGTCCAGGAAGTGGTGCTCCAGTCCTTTTGGGAAGTATCTTAACCTTGTTATTAGTAGCCCTCTGAGGTCTTCATAGTGTTGACAATCATAGATTATGTGGCTCCAGCTTTCACTTTCCCCACATATGCAGTTGGTGTCCTCAATGAGTCGGAAGCCAAACAGCTTCTCCTTGTAGGGTCCGTGTCCGGTTAATAGTGTTGTCATATGGTACCCTGCGAAGTACCACGGTGGCTGCTTTGGGTATATTTTCTGGAGGTCTGGTAGAAATCTTTTTGTTACTTCGCCTTTTGTAGTCTCTGTCCATCTTCTCTGCCAAAGATCTAGGAGGTGGGTCTGTAGCCCATTTTTTTCGTGTTTTAGGTTGCCCGCCGGGTCTGTCGTGTATCCTTGGTGGGTAGCGGCCACACCCCTGGCCAGCAAAAACAGTAGCCCCGCCTGAACTGCCTCCAGGTCCAGAGGGAGCGCTCCAGCAAGTACCTGCAAAGCTGGGGTACTTACCGTGCTGCAGGCGCGCGTTGTTGATAGCAGTATGGTCCTTTGGGTCATTTCTAGTGTTCTTTTGTTGACTACCAGTGTCGTTTTTGGATACCACACCGCTGCAGCATAGGTGATTGCAGGCAGGAAGGTTGTTTTATAGTAAAGCATCAGTGCTTTTTTCTTGAGTCCCCAATCTTTCCTTGTGATTCTGGTTACCAGTCCAGAGTATCCTCTGATTTTTCTTCTGATGTATTTCAGATGCGGCTGGAACGTCAAGTTTTTATCTAGGATAACGCCCAGATACTTCAGTTGGCTCACAAATTTGATTGTTACATTGTTGATTTTAATTTGCGGGGGTCGTCGTAGTTGCAGAGTCCCCTTTAGCAGGATCGATGAGGTCTTGTCTGACGATATTTTCAGCTGGTTCTTTGATGCCCATTGCTGCAGCCGCTGCAGTGCCTGATTTGCCAGCGTCTCCAATTGGGCCCTGGAGTCCGCCTCTACCGTCAATGTCAAGTCGTCCGCGAAGGCGTGTACTGCCACAGAACCCAGGTCCGTAGTCAGGAATTCATCGAGGACCATTGTCCACAGAAGCGGCCCAAGCACCGACCCCTGCGGACATCCTCTGTGCACCTCTCTTGTTATTTTTTGATAGTGTACATTGATTTCCACTCTTCTTTGTGTTAAATAGCTTTCGGTTACTTTGTAGAGGTTAAGAGGCACCGCAGCCTCCCTCAACCTTGCCAGGACGCTTGGCCACCAAAGTGAATCAAACGCCCCAGCAAAGTCAACAGAGATGAGCAGCAGATACTTTCGTCTACAATCCTGGAAAATCCTTAGCAAGTTTCCCAGTGCGTCCACGGTTGAGGATCCTGGTCTGAAGCCATACTGATTTCTGGCATGTAGGCCTGCCGCTTCATAGTGTTTTATAACTCTCACATGGAGTAATCTTTCCGTAGTTATTGTTTCTGTCGCATGTCTGTTTCTGACCTGGCATAGTTAACACTGGGAGCAGTGCGATGGGTCGATATGAATCCGGAAATTCTGGATTTTTGGTAGGATTTTTCAGTATTAGTTTTAAATTTGCTGTTTTCCATGCAGTTGGGAAATGTCCTGTTTCCAAGCATCTATTGTATAGTGTTAGGAGTAGGTGCGGATTGTATTCCACGGTTTTCTTGAGTATTTCAGGGTCAATAAGATCGAGGCCCGGGCATTTTCTATTTCTGACCCTACTAGCGGCCACGCTGAGTTCATCCAGGGTGAAGGGAGGCTCAATCGCCTGGTTTCTGTAGTTATCGTTTCTGTCGCATGTCTGTTTCTGACCTGGCATAGTTAACATATTTGGTTTTTGATATATTCTGTCGAGTATGTTACTCATCGACTGCTCCCAGGTTGTGGTGAGATCTCCCTGCCGAGTCCTAGTGGTAGAAATCACCTCCCCTAGGCAGTCTATTGGTTGTTTGTAGACAATGCCCCAGGGGTCATTGTTCCCTGCTGTGGAGACCAAGGACTCCCAAGAGCGTCTTTTACTTGTCTTTATGGCGTCAGTGTACCGGTTTCTTATTTGTCTATATATTTGCCTCAGGGCTTCAACCTCATTTGCTGGCCATGTTCTTCGGGCCCTCTGGAAGTCCTTCCTACTCTTGTTCATTTGTCGCCGGAGCATGGCAATGTCCCGGGTCCACCAGGGGACTGCGCCCAGTCGGGGGTGTTTCTTCCTGATAATTTGGTTGCTGATATCTATCATCAATTTAGTAATTGCCTTCTGCAGTTCGTTCGGATTATTCTGTGGATCTAGGGACGGAGGTTTGTTGTTAACCGCTGTAGTTAGTAGCTCTTTGTATTGGGGCCAATCTGCCTTGGCAACTGCGTATCTGTGGGGTGTTTGTATATTTGCTGTTGTTCTTGGCAGCGTTCTTGTTACTTTGCAGGTGATGACTCGATGGTCCGAGGTGGTACAAGCGTCTTCCACCCTCCAGTCGGTCACGTGGTTCGCCAGGTTCCTAGTTGCTAGGGTGATATCGATGGTGGCCTCCCAGAGGGTGTTGCAGAATGTTGGCAGATGGTGCGGTTGGTTCAGTACAGTATGCTCGCATGATGTACGTATTCATTTTAATGCTCCACTTAATGCGTTGGCGTTTTCTTCTTTCCTGGGTGGTCAATAGCGTTGCGCAGGAAGCACTTCCATTTGGTGGGGCTGGATGGTCTTGCTCTTCTTTTGTGGTAGCCTTATGGGGGATAGCGCCACTTGCTCCACTGTCTTGCGCTGGAGACTCTCTCCAACTTTTCGAACCGACCCCTCTGCCTATGGCCTGAACGCGTGTGACTTTATCCTGCGCCACACTCGATGCCGTATGAATAATATTTCCCTGTGACATCATCCATCTATGGAGGTGGACTTGTTTAACTTCGGCTTATGTCCAGGCTTTTATTTTTTTATTTTTTAGTTCTCGCGTTATCTGCCTTTATTTTCGCGTTATTTTTTAGTTATCTGCCTCAGCCGTCACTCCGACCTTGGGTAAGGTAAGTCCAATGGGGTAACTCGCTTTTTTGGGTTTTTTTCTTAATAATAATAATTATTATTATTATTAACCGTATGGTGCAAGGAATCCCGAGGCTTTACTGCACCAGCCAAAAAAAATTCTGAATTACCCTGAGAGAGAGAGAGAGAGAGAGAGAGAGAGAGAGAGAGAGAGAGAGAGAGAGAGAAGTAGAAGGGAATCAACAAGAAAGAGAAGAATGATGATATCCAGCTCTGGACCCTGGGTGTGCCAAGCCCATATTCACCAGATGTGATCCACTGGGGTTATCCAGTAGGAAAATTGAAATTTTGTTGCTTGGATAATTACTTAAAGGCAGGGCCGTATTTTCCATTTGCTACTACCGTAACCACTATTCTTAGTGGCTATGTAAGTCAGTTACCGGAAAATAAATAGAATTAAAATTTTATTCCAAGAATAAAAACTTGCAAACTAACTGTTATACACAGATTTATAAGATAAATTCTTTCTCTGACTTTTTCTGCGAACGCATTAAGAATGTCAAAGTTCGCATTGAGAGTAAGTACTGGAGTTAAGTGTAGGGGAAATAACATCATAACAACCCCAGGGTTCTGAGCTGGATATGATTTTTCTCTTTTTTGGTGATACCCTTCTACTCCCTCTCTCTCTCTCTCTCTCTCTCTCTTTCTCTCTGGGTAATTCAGAATTTTTTTTTTTTTTTTTTAGATGGCGCAGCATAAGCCTCAGGCTTCCTTGCATCATATGGCTAATAATAATAATAATAATAATAATAATAATAATAATAATAATAATAATTTATAGAAACACTTTCGAATTGCTTTAAAAAATAGATTAAACCAAGGGAATTTTAATAGATTTAATATAATATAGTGAAGCCTTGGAATGTGGAGTACCTGAGCACAACGAACAACAACAACAAAAAAAGTACTTAGGGTCATTTAATAACATTTTAGACGACCCCTGCCTAAAGGGCATAAACTTTTTTTTATTTTTATTTTCTTTTAGCTCCATCTCGCTCAAGAATATAATTTTAAAAAATGTGAAGGGAGAGAGGGAAAAATAACTTAAGCCTATTCGTAATAATTAATTCTGTTTTTGTGTATATATATATATAATATATATAATATATATATATATATATATATATATATATATATATATATTTTTTTTTTTTTTTTTTTTGGTAATTCATCTGTAATTTCCTAGGTCGAACGTAACGGCGTTTACCAAGATGATCAGTTACTAAATCCCTGTTCTATTTATTTATTTTTTATTTAGTTATCATATTATTATATCACTAGCAGAACAGCCACTAGAATTTAGAGTCGTGTAGTTCATTTATTTTGTTTCTGGTTTGTGATGATCTCGGCTTCTAGCAAAATCTGTCGTTGAGGTGTTCTTTTTTTTTGTTCTTTCTTTTTTTTTTTTTTTGTTATTATATTAATTTTCCATAGTGGTCATGGGTATTATCAAAAGTTTTCGTTTTGAACAGACAGTGCCGTTGAATTGAATTTTAACTGATGAACTGGTGGGTTAAGGAATTAGTCAAATTGAAAACGTTACATGAAAAAAAAAAGAATGGCTTATCAGTCATTCCAGCAAGAATATATGCAAATGCCAGTAATAACACGGGCATATACAACAGCATGCGTGTTAACAACAGCTGCAGTGGTAAGTATTAAACGTAGGGAGGTACTCTGTATATAGCTATATTATGAACAAACCCCTCGAGGTGCTCTGTATATATAAATTCATGTAAACCTGTTAACCTGTAACTGGTGCTCTGTTGGAACCTGGGAAGTTCTCATTGTTATAGAATCAATTCAAAATTAATTCTATCGTCTTATAAATTACAGTATAAGTTTCAAAAATTTTGACATTATAGTATAAGGTGTTTTTTTTCCCCCCAGCCCAATCTTATTTTGTTAGACGTTTATATTATGTTCCACGCTGCTGAAACATCATCGAATTAACTGAAAAAGATACGAGGCGGGAAACGTGACCATTTGAGTGTTCGTTTAATACCATTATTATTATTAGCCATAAGGTGCAGGGAAGCCTGAGGCTTATGCTGCATCACCCAAAAAAAAAAAAAAAAAAAAAATTTGAATTACCCTGGGAGAGAGAGAGAGAGAGAGAGAGAGTGAGTGAGTGAGTCAGAAGTAGAAGGGAATCACCAAGAAAGAGAAGGATGATGATATCCAGCTCCGGACGATGGGTGTGCCAAGCCCATACTCACCAGACGTGAGCCCCCCTCCCCGGGGTTGTTAAACATTCGGAGTTAGATTGCTGAATGGGTGCTGAATTTGAGATAGGGAGTAGAGGAGATGCTGTGAAAAATCTCGTGACTCATTGCCCTGTCTGGGGAGTAATAAGGATAGCTGTCTAATCCCACGAATAGATTATTCTAAAAGCATGATTTCTGCATCACGATATCAAAAAAATTTACCTTTGATGTTGCCTCCCCCCCTCCCCAACATAAAGACTCAATCTTTCTTGTCATGACACGTAAAAGAGTGGGAGGGCCTGGTCTGTGGATTGTAGTTTTTAACTGTTACTTTGAGTTGAGTTGAGCTGGAAATTTGTGATGAGTTGGCAGATTGTGGGGTTACATGTGTGGACCCTGGCATGTGTGTATGTTATGAGATTAAGCCATATACTGCACAAAATATGCACAGCAGGGCAGGTCCTTAGTGGGAAAGTAGTCCAGCAGGTTCATAGCATATGGGCCCTTATATCTAGCTGTTACCCTGGTATGTTTTATACACCAAGATTAGAAAATTCAATAATTTAAATATATCCTAAAATTACAACATTGTGAATTTTAGTATTCCTTAAATATAGTATTAATTTTTATATCTCTCTATACTTGGCTCTCTATGCTATAATTTTTATCTCTCTATACTTTTAATGTATAGAAAGATATTTTTATATCTCTCTATACATTAAAAAAGTTTTCCTCCTAGTGGTATTTATTCGATCCAATGGGAGAAGAGGGCAGGGTAATTACATCAGTACAAATACGTAAGTAAATAATTATATTGTCCACCATTGAAAGACAGCTGCCTCCATAACATTCACCAACCTTGTGCACGTGTTTCACTGTCTAAAACATGATCAAGCTGAGCATCATTTGATGTTCCATTGTAATGTCAGATGATGAAGGGACCTGATATAGTTTGTATATTTGTAAATAGTTTAGTATTTTGTAAATATTTGTATAGTTCGTTAATATTTTAGTCCAGCTCTTTTCGATGCAAACATATTCCTCATGCATTAAGGAACCCGAAGCAAAAGGCCTTTTCCTAAGTGACCTATCTAAATGCAGGTAAATAATTACATATTGATATTTATTCCACCTTGAGAATGCCGTATGGTGGTGGTGGTGGGGTAGCCAATGGGAGAAGAAGGATGCAGGTCACATGGTACAAGTAGGCAGGGCAATTATGTCACTACAAATGCACAGATAAATAATTACATAGGTCATTTCCTGATTGATATTGATCAGTGCATTTCGACAGCTGTATTTTACGTAGAAAAGGTTTGGCTTACTCAGTCATACCCCTACATTTTACGTAGAAAAACGTGCATGGGGGTTGGCGAGCAGTGGGCGAAGCCCCCTAGTGTTTTTTTAATTGGAAAATTATAATAAAAAAGTTCTACAGTGCTGTTTGTGCTAAATGTGAGTTCTTCTGCATTAAAGATATGACCATAATACCAATATGGCGTCAGCATTGAGAATAAAATTTTAGTGTGCCATTTTAAACAATTTTTTACTTTTTTTCCACAAAAATTGAGTGCTTAAAGCTCCCAAAAAGTTAAATCACTTGACTCATTAAGTGCTCAGCACTGTCCACTTTATTGTTAAAAAGAGCCTACTGTCATGTAACTGGCTGCATGGTCGGATCACCATGAGCAGGATGCATCGGTCCCACTGGAGGTAAAAATACACTGGTGTTCAAAGAAAGTGCATCACCCCTTTAAATTGCATTTGTCATCCAAATAACGTATATGGCAGTATTTCTTACAGATTGCATCAGATGAGATTTACACGCTTAGGTGATGTAATATTGCATCAGCTGTTACTTTCAGCTATATAAGCACGCTCTGCAAGAGTTGCAGTCATTCCTTGCTTGTGTCAGGATGGTGAGTTATGTGCAGTTGATGCCACCGAGAAAGAGTGCTATTGTTGCTGTACTTCCATCATATTGCTTATAGAGTGTCTTGTAATCGGTCGACATGAGTAGATTTCTTTCCAAACTCAAGAATACTGGTTCTGCTGATAGGAAAAAAAGAACCGAACGCAAACGAGTCTCTATGCCAAAACAGGACTGTGTTTTGAAGCGTTTATGCCGTTTAAAAACCATAGAGCTTCTTCGCCTGAAAAGTGAATGGGGAAGAACATACAGGAGTGGTAGCAAGTGCAGTAACAGTCAGAAGACGCCTCTTCAAAAATGGATTTGTAGCCTGTTGTCCTAAGAAAAAGCCCCTCCTTACATAAAAAATGAAAAAGGCCCAATTAATTTGGTGTAAGGAGCATGTCAAATGGATCTTCTGAGCAGTGGAAGTCAGTTATTTTCTCAGATGAGAAGAAATTTGACCTGCATGGCTCTAATGGGAGACAAACAATTCACCATAGACGTGAAGAATATCATCCAGACCGTATGATGTCTCAGTGAAATTCCCTACCAGCCAAATGATATGTGGCTGCATTTCGTATCGTGGAGTAGTTTCACCTGTAGTTTATAAAAGATTCCGTAAATGCCAGTGGATACCTGGCTATATTGGGAGGCAAATTGCTGCCAACCATTAGAGACCATTTCAACCTGCCAAGTAATTGCATCTTTCAGGATGACTCTGCTCCTTGTCATCGGGCAAAGGGCGCCTCCATAGCCAGGTGGGCAGGAGCAGCAATGGACACGCTTCTTGATTAGACGGGGGTTCGAGCCTGTGACCACCGAATACAGAGGATGCAGAAAGGTCAGGGAATGACCACCGCATATCCCCCGGAGCAATATGACCTTAGTTGCTAATGCTCCAAACAATAACAATAATAATCATCGGGCAAAGAGTGTAAGTAGGCACTTCTGTAGTTACTTTAGCTTCATTTCTACATTAGAGGTTCAACAGTAATGTGTTTACATTTGTTAGAGGTGAAAAAATGGTTGGAAGAACGGTCCATTACAACTCTTAGCTGGCCAGGAAACAGCCCGGACATGAATTCTGTAGAGAACTGTTGAAATCGCATGGAATCCGCAGTTGCCAGAAAGAAACCAAAGACCCTTCGTGAACTTCAGGAAGCCATAATTTGTGTTTGGAACAACGAACTATCAGTTGATTATCTTCAGAAATTGATCTTGTCAGTGCCTCAACGGTGTGCTGCTGTCATCAGGGCCAGAGGTGTTCAACTAAATATTTGTTTGCACCTGGTGAACTTTTCATTTTGTTTTTCATTTAAAATGATAAACTGAAGCAAATTCAAGGCTTCTGATAACATTTCAGCCATAATTGTCATGTTCAAAACTCTTGTGTAAAGGTTGCAAATGCTCATTTTGGAATATTTTGAGAGCACCTGTCAAATATTACTTAGCTTTGCCTTAACTGTTAATAAATATCTTTTGTTTATATTTTTATTTGTGATGCTAGTCATTAATGTAACATACCATCGCAAAAAAGGGCGAGAAATGTGAATTTCCTAGGTGATGCACTTTCTTTGAACACCAGTGAAAATAAATTTCCATTTATTCTCAGTACAGCTGAGGACAGGAAAGTTTAAATATGCAGAAGGGAAGCATTACATGGCCTGCTGCTGCGGGGTGGAGGGAGGTTCAAATGAGATTGTAAATTACATGGGCTATATAAGAGTTACTAAAACACAAAGAGGGACATATTAACTTGCTTGTGCACCACAGCTAGGAGTATATTAAACTTTAGTTTGAAGTATTGGTTAAGTCCTTTTATGCTGACATTTAACAGAAATATTGCATCACTGATATTCGAAATGCAGAATTTGAGTATGCTGATTATAATGTCTACAGAAAGGACAGGAGGGTAGGGAGTGATGCTTTGCTTAAGTAGAGTTAAGAAGCACATAGACTCTAAAGTAGTACAACCAGTAGACTCAGATTGCTAATGTAATATTGAGGCAATCTGATGTGATGTCAACATTAGGAACAAAAATGAGAGTTGGAGTTTACAGGCCAGATGATTGATAATGAATAGTTACATAGATAAATAGTGAGCAAGCAATTAGAATTTCTTAATAGGGGATTTTAACATAGATATCATTTGCAGTTTGTGGATTGGTAGCTCACTCAGTAGCAAAACATTTGTCAGATGATTGCTTTCTACACCAACATTAGAGAGACAAGAGAAATGAATAAATAAATTTTCTGTGTATTAAGATGATCACACACACAGTCAGAGGAGTTCACAAGATAGAGAATACAAGAAACCACCATATTTAGCAGCCATACGAGCTTGTACCATGGTCACTCGAAGCACATGTATTTATACACCCTGGCACTTGACCTCTCAGCTACAGCTTGATGCTTATGATCTGGTCATTAGTGTTGATTCATCATGTATTAAGAATGTTTCGGTAAAGGAATCTTTATGTATCAGTGATCATAGCTTACTGATGTGTGATTTATTCAAAGGTATGTTGCTGATGTGGGTAAAGAGAAGGGTTTTTGTAAAGGTGGTTTATAATGGGCACATGCATCTTTTAAGTTTAATTTTGCAATGGGGCCATACAATGTTGAAAAATGTAAATGTCAAGTATTCAGAGTAGTGATCATCGAGGCCACTAAGCATTTTATACCAATTAAGAGATATTACTCAAGGTTTAGACCAAAATGGAAGTTATATGAACTGAATTTCTGGGCAGAGAAATAAAATCCATGGGTTGAATATAAATTGTCAAAGGATACAGAGTCCTAAATTATTACAAACTAATGCAGTCAATTTAGTCAGGCTAAGGCAGATTATGAGAAGTCTGGATAAAAACAGAGAAAAGCTGCAAGGAATTCTTTGCATATTTTAACAATAGAAGGAAAGGGATGAATCACATTGAACTACTGGCTACAAATGGTGTAACTGATGATGGTCTTATACAGATTGCTGATTTATTGAATAAATATTTAATAACATTTAGTAGCTATTTTGTAATAACAGAAGGCAAAGTGGATGAGAAATTACTTTGGCTGAAAGTGAACAAAGCAGAACGAAGCGATGTGCCACTCTATGAGTAACTTTCATTGGTTACATACAGCAAGTAATCCATGCATGCACACAGAAACACTTCTACTGCCTGCTTACCAGCTATGGCTAAGTTGTGGTGTTTCCGCAATAAAGTACCTGAGGGCTGATGAAATCTATTCAGTTATATTAAAAGAAGCTGCAAAAGAGGTAGTTAAAACTTAGCCACCGTGATGAGACCATTTTGAGATTCTAGAGAAGTACCTGCATAGTGGAGATATACAAATGTATCTTCTATTCATATTTTTAAGGGTGGTTCAAAGGATGAAATGGGCAACCACAGACTTGTAAGTTTAATCTCTCCCAGGGAAAACAGTGGCATTAGTAGTTAAAGAAGTAATGCAAGATCACCTTGATAGGTGATCTTGCATTACTTGATAGGTTGTCACAAAGAAACAACGAAAGAATAATTTTGAAATCATATACTTAGATTTCAGTAAAGCTGTTGATACTGTGTGAGATGTATGATCATTGAATAAATTGGAGGAATCTAGCTTTCAGGGAAAGTTTCTATTATGATAAAGCGATGGTTAAGTGATGAGAGAGAGAGAGAGTAATTATGAATGGCCACTGCTCTTCATGGAATAATGTGATTGCAGTTCCAGAGTTTATTGTTGGACTCCTTACTATTTTTAATATTTATTAGGCATGTTGATGTAGGTATTTCAAATGTGATGTCTAAGTTTGCTGATGGACACGGCAGTTAATTACAGTAATCAGGGTAGTGTTACTTCAAGAGGATCTAAATAAACTCAGTAGTTGAGCTGGAAAAGGGCCCCTCGACGTGGGCACCTGTACGTAGTGAGGGGACCTCCCAGTGACGCTGCTGGACTTCCAGACTAGCATCACTGGGATCCAACGCCCACAGCCCAGGTTCCAGGCTTACATCAATGGAATCCAGCGTGTTTGCCGTGCGCTGCGACCCATGGAAATTCGGAAAGGGGGATCCTGGTGGTTGAGGGGCCCAGCTTCAATACACCACTTTGGCCCCTGCTTCGACAAGACGGGTGGTCCTGGAAGGCCCGGCTAGGATCAATCGGCTAGTAGGCTCGCCTGCGAGGGTCAACAGTGTCAATGCCACGCCCCTACCCTCATGGTCCGAGGGACAGGATTCAGGCTGGCGGCGGTGCGGGTATAATGTCTGGGTAGCCCTGGCGTTCCACTCCCGAGCGCATTTATTGCATGCCGGGTAGTGGGTGTCCCTTTGGGCTCCGTGCTGGGTGGGGAGCCCGGGCACTGAACAATTTAAAAAACTCCATGAATCCTGATAAACTCACTTCTTCAGGGCCCTCCGGTCCCTATCTGAAAACAGAGATGGAGAGGCAGATAGCATTATTGCTACAAAGAGGCAGCGAACCGAACTACCATCAGGGCCTGTCCCAAGGTTCTTAATTATGCACTCCACGAATGAAACACCGATTGGTAAAATGTCACCCTTTTTTATACAAAAAGGGTTGGATGGGTTAGCAGGTTCACCCAAGTCAGTTAAGAGGCTCCGTTCTGGGGACCTCTTGATTGAAACAAAAAATGACAGGAAGTCTGAACATCTATTCTGAGTAACATCAATCGGAGGAATACCCATAACAGTGACACCACACAGAACACTCAATTCATTGAGAGATGTCATTTCGGAGTGGGACCTTCTCGACGTAACTGGGGAGGAAATCTGCTCCGAATTAAAACCACAGGGAGTTACTGCCGTCAAGAGAATAACTGCGCGAAGGGATGGAAAAATTGTTAAAACCAGGAGCGTTATCCTGACTTTTAACTCTCCTAAACCTCCTGACGAGATTAAAGCTGGATACATCAATTGTTCAGTGCGTCCATACGTTCCAAACCCTTTACGGTGTTTTAAATGCCAGAAGTATGGACATTCTCAAATGGCCTGCAGTGGAGTCCTTGCATGCGCTCGATGCGGTGCAAAGGATCATGAAACAACAGCGTGTTCAGCCGCAAAACCCACCTGTATTAACTGTGAAGGCGAACACCCGGGCCTACTCACGAGCATGCCAGAGGTGGAAAGAAGAAAAAGAAATTCAACGGCTGAAGGCAGAGCTAAATATATCATACCAGGAGGCAAGGAAATCGGTCAAACCCCTGAATATCAACAAACCTACCTACGCCCAGAAGGTAGCAGGGAGATGTTCCGTCGGAACTCAGATGGACATGACCATTCCTCCAAAGGAGTCTTTCACTCCCATCGCGCGTTATCTCTTAAGTTCTCACAAACCTGCACAGAAAAACCAATCAGCTGCCACTCCTATATCAGTACCTCCTAATGCTCCACAAGTAACAAAGGTAATTATAAAAGAAAAGAATAAGAAAGGGGAAGTCTCCCCTACTACTCAAGAAAACATGGATGTCGAGCAGAAGGAGGTACCCGAAGATTCAGTCTTGGAACTCTTTATGGAGGAAGAAATGGACACGGGACAGCGTCCATTCTTTCCCAAAAAAGATAAACCCAGGACTGATAAAAGTAAGCCCTCAGCACCTCGGAAGCCGCCTGATGGACCCACCAAGCCAAAATAATGGATAAATTCCTACAATGGAATTGTCGTGGATTCCGGTGAAATATTGATGACATCAAGGCCCTCAAAAGCACGAGCCAGTTTGCTTTTGCTTGCAGGAGACATATCTAAAGGCAAATGATGATCCCACCATACAACATCAGAATTTTTCGAAAGGATAGAATTGCGGATGGCTCTGTACATGGGGGAGTGGCTATCCTTGTGGGTAACCAGACCCCAGTGCAGCCCTTGCTAATTACAACTAGCATAGAAGCTGTTGCAATTCGCCTTACGGTGGGATTTTTATTAACCGTCTGCTCTATCTATTTGCCACCTGGGACTGACATCTCCCAGGAAGACCTTGATGATCTTCTAACGCAGTTGCCTCCCCCCTTTCTTACTTCTCGGGGATTTTAATGGACATAACACCCTGTGGGGTAGTGCTAACATCAATGGAAGGGAACGAGTCATAGAGCATATGCTAAATGACAATGACCTTTCCCTTCTAAATACTGGAACAAATACCTTTTTCCACATGCCTACCTGTACTTTTTCTGCCATTGATCTCTCTATCTGCTCCCCTTCTCTACCCCCTTCACTCACTTGGGAAGTGGAGGAGAATCCATACGGAAGTGATCACTTCCCTGTGATAACCTCGTTACACAGTGGGAGACCATGTCTTCCCTTCAGGTTACCATGGTGGAAGATTGATCAGGCTGACTGGACTGCCTTCCAACATCAGGCAAATTTTGATCTTAGCACAGTCAGTCAAGAGCCTATCAATGATGCAGTTAAGTACATCACAGAAAATATTGTCCAAGCAGCTGCGAATGCTGTTCCAAAAACATCTGTCCGGTTTCCACCATTTCCCAAACCTTGGTGGAATTCACAATGCACAGCAGCAAAAAAGGCTCAAAACAAAGCGTGGGGGATATTCCGCCGATATCCTACCACGACCAACCTTATAGCCTTTAAACGTGCACGAGCCAAAGCACAATATATCCGCCGTCAGAGTCAAAAGGAATCGTGGATCCGTTTTACATCATCTATTAACCAGTCTACCAACTCTAAGGTAGTCTGGGATAAAATCCGGAAAATGAAGGGAAAATATACATCCCACCCATCTTCAATCCTAGATTATAATGGATGCGCTATTGCAGATCCAACTGCAATAGCCAATTCTCTTGGGGAAACATTCTCTAACATCTCTGCAACATCTTCGTATTCCCCAGAGTTCCTGGTCCTGAAATATAAAATCGAAAAACAGGCACTTAACTTTAAATCTAAGAGCATTTATCCCTACAACGGGGATTTCACTATTCAGGAACTGAAAAGAGCCCTCGCTCTTTCCAAAGCAAGTGCCATTGGACCAGAAGGCATCCATTATGAAATGATTAAACCAAAATCTATGGATTGTCTGCTCCTTCTGTATAACAGAATCTTTACTGAAGGGCAGTTTCCGGACTCCTGGTGAAAGGCAATCGTTCTTGCCTTTCCTAAGCCAGGAAAGGATCCAAAAGTCACCACCAATTATCGTCCTATTGCTCTGACTAGCTGTCTGTGCAAAATCCTGGAGAGAATGGTTAATTCTCGTTTAATATGGTATCTCGAATCAAATGACCTTCTCTCCAACATCCAGTGCGGCTTCCGAAGGAACCGGTCCACTTTGGACCATCTTATTAGATTGGAAGCATCCATCCGGGATGCTTTCCTAAAACGCGAACACTTGGTGTCGGTGTTCTTTGACATGGAGAAAGCGTATGACACAACTTGGAGATTTGGCATTTTAAAAGATTTACATAGCCTAGGTCTTAGAGGGCATCTCCCCTTTTTTATTCAAAACTTTTTAGCCAATCGATCGTTCCAAGTTCGTGTGGGATCCTCACTCTCTCGCTCCTTTAGCCAAGAGGAGGGAGTACCACAAGGATCAGTTTTAAATGTCACGCTTTTTGCCATCAAAATAAATTCCATCACAGAACAACTTCCTCCGACTGTAAACAGTGCCCTCTATGTTGATGACTTTAGCATTTTTTGTCAGTCGTGCAACATGAGGGTTATTGAAAGACAACTGCAGAAAGCCATTGACAGTCTGAATTCCTGGGCACTTGCTAATGGCTTCAGGTTCTCGCCGGAGAAGACCGTTTGCGTACACTTTTGTTGAAAGCGTAATCTTCATCCTGAACCTGAATTAAGTCTCGGACAAAATGCTATTCCAGTAGCAGTGAACACAAAATTCTTGGGACTCATATTCGATAAAAAACTGACCTTTTCGGATCATATTCGTCAACTCCGCACAAAGTGCACACGTGGGCTTAATATTCTCCGCTCGCTCTCCTCTAGATCTTGGGGAGCAGACCGATGGACCCTTCTTTGGCTTTACCGTGCACTTGTGCGATCCAAACTAGATTATGGGTCCCAGGTATATTCCTCAGCCAGAGACAGTGTCCTTCGATGGCTGGACCCCGTCCATCATCAGGCCCTATGTATTGCTACTGGAGCATATCGCACATCTCCTGTCCAGAGCTTATACGTCGAAGCAAACGAACCACCATTATCGCTTCGACGTAAGCAGTTGTCTTTAAAGTACGCTTTAAAACTGAAATCCCTGCCAGACCATCCTACGTGGCCCTTCGTTTTTGAACCATGATGGGAAAATTTATATAATACCCGTAAGACTGCCAATCGTCCTTTTGATATTCGTCTCCAAGAGCTACTCAAAGAACTTAATATCAAGGTAGACATGGTTGCTCAAACACCAAAGCAACCCTTTCCACCCTGGCATGCTCATGTCCCGAAATGTGACTTGTCTCTTAGAAATTGGGGAAAGCCGGACACTCCATCTGTCTACCTGCAGCTTCATTCAGCACACCAAACTGAATATTCCGACTTCGCCCCAGTCTACACAGACGGTTTGAAGTCGGAATTATATGTGGGATCTGCTGCTGTCTTTACAGACACCATTACATCGGAGCAGATTCCCTCTGAATGCAGCATATTTACTGCAGAGCTGCACGCTATAGAGTTAGCCTTGGATCACATTAGTGAATGCCAATACCAACGGTTCATTATATATTCCGACTCTCTCAGCATGTTACAGGCTTTAATATCTATTAGATATAATCCTCATCCAGTTCTGTCTAGTATTCAGCAGAAGATTCACTTCCTCCGTGGACGTGAATATGATATCCGCTTCTGCTGGATTCCCAGCCACATTGGGATTAGGGGAAATGATTTGGCTGACGCCGCAGCCAAATCAGCAATTCCCAATAATAACCGCTGCCTGTCAGTCCCCTATACAGACTACAGGCAAATAATACACCAAAACATACACTCCCAATGGCAGGACTCATGGAATAGAGAGACTGCGAATAAATTATATCTTATAAAGCCTGTAATTGAACCGTGGCAGTCTAGTCTGCACAGGAATCGTAAGGAGGAAGTTGTTCTTGCCCGGACCCGCATAGGACATAGTCATTTGACTCATTCATATTTGCTGAGGGCTGATGACCCTCCTATGTGTGAGTCCTGTGGCACAATTTTATCTATTAGACACATTTTAGTTGACTGTCCAGATTTTAGCAATATCCGTTTTACCGCTTTTATCCATCTGACTGAGCCGTATACACTCAGTCAGATTTTATCTGACAATGACAATGTGTCTGCTATTTTTAGCTTTTTGAAAGCGATAAAGGTTTTTAATCATATTTAAAATTTATATGTTATTGTTATTTCTTTTATTGATTTATGTTTTTAAATATTTGTTATTAAATCTGGACATGGTGGCCTAATTAATTAGGTTTTATATTTATATATTAATTTTTATATATACCTGGTCTTGGCGCATTATAGCCCTAGTTGCTAATGCGCCAATAAAATCCAAAATCAAATCAAATCAAATCTGGAAAATGGCAATTGAGATTTAACAGTGATAATTGCTTGGCAGTACATTTGAGTAGTAATAACTCTAGAATAACATACCATCTTGATTGTGCCAAACTGAAGGTTGTGGTGGGGGTATGAGGTCTAGGGTTGTTTATTCATTCCAACATAAAATTCTCCGATCATTCTGCTAGAACAGCCTATGGGGTTTTGTCTACATTTCAGGAACTTTGCCAGCACTGACAAAGAGGTGATTATTTCATTATGGTCAGGCCACATTTGGAATATTGCATACAGGTTTAGAAATCTAATTTTAAGATACTGGTTGGAAAGAGTGCAGAGAAGAGCAACAAGATTATTGTAAATTTAAATACTAATGCACAATAGTTAAGCTAAATAAGCAAGAATATAAAAGCTTAAAACTAGGGTTAGTGTGTACTTAACTGTAACATTTATGGTTTGTGTTATTTTTCTCACATACACCCTCATTCATTCTTCTGGCTTTCATTTCATTTATTCGACTCATGCACTGCACTTCACTCTCTTTCCGCATTGCACTGCACTATCTGGGCACCTCAACTTACTGTTATTCGTCAGTTGTGGTGCTGGCCTAGCTGCAAGTTTTTTGCAGGCCAGGGGAGAATGCAGTGATAGTGTTTGTGTCGTTAGTAAATGTTTGTTAGTATATATAAAGCAATGTAAGTTATTATTAACTTTGTATTCTTTTGGCCAATTACATTTGCTCTTTCACTCATTCCCATTCACCATAACACTTGTTCACTCTCTCTTTCCCTCGTACTCGGTCACTCTTTCTTTCACCAAAACTGACATTTATTCCTCTTTCACTCAGTGCTCAGCCTATTCATTCTCATTCATTCATTCTACAATTCAGCTGTAAGTGTGAGAATTCAACTATAGCATTAGCATTTAGCATTAGTAGAGGCATATGATGCAAGCTTATGCAGCATCAGCCAAAAAAAAAAAAAAAAATAGGTCTGCACGTGCTTCTGAGCATTTGCCTGGTACTGCTCATACAAAAATAAAAAAAATAATTGGATGTGGGGCACATTCTAGTTTCATCACAAACAAAGATGCCAAGATTTCTAAGCTAAGGGTAGACCTGATGAGGTGGGATATGCTTTCCGCATTCTGGATAGGCTTGGGTTAAGGTTTGCAGTGTTGCTTAAGGCCATCTTTCCTGTTTTTTTTTTTTTTTTACCTAGAGCTTTTGTCAACCTAGAGCTTTTGTCAACTGCTTGTATTGTCTATTGTCTGAGTGTTATGATGCAAATTTGCAGTAAAATCACTCGTTTTAAATTGTGATGAAACATGTAAAATACCCGTTCATTTGAGACTGACTGTTATGAGTTTTTGAAACATTCAGTAAATGTTTCGACAACTCATAACTCACTATAATACCAATAATTTAAAGATGCAAAGTCAGTCCCTCAACTTTTTGATCATACCTCATTGTTCAAAATATCATCCTTCTGAATAAATTGATACTCTGGTTCAATAATGAAATTTTGAACAGCAGAGAAAAGCTGATTTTGAGACACATTCATTATCTTTATTTGGATTAGCCACTTTAATTGTGCAACTTTTCATAAAGAGGTCCTTTATTGAGGTTCAGAATAAGATACATATGAAATTCTTGCTTTTAGACCAAACAGTGAAATGAAACTTGAAAAAGTTAACTGAAACTGATGCTCTAAATAAATAAGAAAAATAAAGTCTATGTATATGTGTGTAAAGTACTAAACTATAAGATTAGTATTTTACATACACTGGAATGACTGAAATAAATTTCAGGCAATGAAGACCAAAAATGCTATAAGACTGTTTGCTTTATCAGCTTAAGGTTATTACATGCTGAAATGGTAAATTTAAAGGATGAATAAAATGAAGTTTGCCTAATGAAATAAGATAGAAGTTGTATATAAAAGAGAAAAATAAAAATTTATTTTTTTTCTTGTTATATATAAAAAGAGAGAAATTGAAATTCTTAGGAAGAAGCATTTCTGAAATTTTTCACTTTGAAATTTTCTTTGTCATTCCTTATAGTTTTAGTACTTGTATATTAGTTTTGTAGTAAAACACGCGCACACACTTTCTTAAATGGCATTATTATTGTCAAACTGTTGACTAATAGACACTTACCATCTCAAGTCTATGACTGAAACTTTATTAAAATGAGACAGGATAAAATTTGTTGTAAAAATAAAATATACTGACTGTAAAGTTAAAAGTGATAAAATGATAGATAAAATTTTAAAATATATGAAATTAAAATATGCAAAATTAAAAGTGATAAAAACCTTTATCAACAGGATGTGCTGTGACAGTAAAACTTAACCGTCACACCAGATCCTTAAATAATATCAGCAGGATCACAGCTCGCAGCACATGTTACCATAGGAGCATGGGCATTATCCTCCATACGTATGTGGAGACTGGAAATGGCTCGGGAGCATGCCAGGTGGAATCATTCATCCTGTTCAAGAATTACGGTTTCAAAGAGGAGATGAATATGGACTCCCCTATCTCTATTGATGGTATTATGTTCTGAAGAACAAATCTGCAAGCTCTCAAGCCATTTGTGGGTCCAATACATATGCGAATGATCAACGATGACTGCATCGCCTGGAGAAATTTGATGGTTCTCCCAAAAGTTAATCACAGATTTCCATAGTCTGCGGTCTTTATTGGTTAATGTTCCCCCATATGATCTTTGAACCTGTGTTTCGTCTCTCCAACACAGCACTCCCCCACAGTCTGGACATTTGATCTTATATATGACCCCAGTTGTATCCTCAATAAGTACAGGATCTTTTACCTTTGCCCTGACTATGTGCAATCTTTGCCCTGGTAGCTGCACAACATATCTGACAAGTATGTAATATTCTAAAGATCCTGCCTGTTAAGCCTGGATAGTAGAATGTATGCGGTGGTAATGGGTGAGAATGCCTCTCTTCACCTATTTTCCGCTTCTCGGATATGTTTGTCCAAGATCTTTTGGGGGTACCTGCATTTTCAGAAATCTGCTATGACGTGTTTAATCTCCTCCCTTCTATCCTCTGAGGAGCTACAGTGGGACCCAGCTCTATCGAATAGGGTCCTAATTACACTGTTCTTATGATTGTTGGCTTGTGCTGTGTTATAATGCGTGTATTGTCTCTGGCACACGGGTTTCCTGTACACTCGTTTTTACCCTGGGCCATCCCTACGAACCAGCATATCAAGGAAAGGGAGGGTACCATCTATTTCCACCTCTGGGTTGAAAATATTTTTATTTTTACAACAGATTTTATTCTGTCTTATTTTATTATTATTATTATTTTAATAAAGTTTCAGTCATAGACATTTGGTGTGTTTCATTGCAGTTATTATGAGTCACAACTTTTCCAACCTTAGAGGCCTATTTGAAGAAGTGACAGCAAGGATTTTATATGTATCTTAGGAATTGTGTCTGTAGATGCCAATTTTGCTGTGTGGCTAGGTGCTGAGTCCTGTTGAAACATACAGTTTTGGACGTCTGTGTGGTGATCCCTAATAACGGGTTTCAGGCACTCCAGCAGCCTTTTAGATAGCCTGAAAACCAATAATCTACAAGCTGGCTACTTTCATTCAAAAGTTCTGTTGACATCTCTTCCATCAAAATGGTCCCTATACAATAATTGTCTAGTGAGTATGGGGGGGGGTCCCATCTCATCTTTTTGAATGATCACCTAGTCCAACATTCTTCTGTCTCAAGTCTGGAATGATAATGTTTTCTAATGTATCTGCATATCTCTGTCCATTTGTGGATACAGTAATGAAGTGTACATTAATATAGTCTTCAAAAAAGATCAAATTGTAAAAGTATCTGCAATGGCAACAAAACCTTCTCATGATGTAATGGTTGGTAAATTATTTTATGTGTGTTTTCTTTACCGTACACAACAGTTTTTTTACAGCACCATGAAAATAAACATTTGTCATACCATAAAATGCAATCTAGCTATTGTTGGTGATATGGCATTTCATACGTTATGTAAAATTCACAAGACTGACTTCTGAGTCAGAATCTGGAAACAAAGCATTTTTTTGCATGCATTAACAATGAGAGTTCATTACGTTTTTGAAGTCACTTGAGTATAAAATAAAATTTAATTTAAATCCTATATGGTACAATCTCTCTCTCTTTTTTTTTTTTTTTAATCTTTGTAGTAAAAAATCCAAACAAAAATAATTGCATTTAGTGCAGCCCACAGTCTTTTGCTTAATAATTGCTTCTTTGCTACTGACTGACATTGTTACAAGCTGTTCTTGGTTGGGTGCACTACTGCTCTAAAAGAGAGAAGTGGCTATTTAGCCTCCTGATTTCTTCCTTGTAGTAATTCAGGTTGATCTCTAGATGTGCTGGGGGTTTGTGATGTTAATGTATAAAGAAATACTATAAGGAATGATTGGAAGAAATTTTAAAAGTCAAAAACTTCAAAAATACCCGTGAGATTGTGTCTCCCATTTTCTACCTGAAAGTTATTACAAGGTATGTTATGCCTAGCTTGTCCCTAGTTGTTCTTAAGCCATTTAATAGGTATAACCAGGGTTGGTGGAGAGGAAATTGGAATATACACTGCTGTTCAGCTAAACTTAGGATATACAGTAAAATTTTATTGCATTCCCAGTGCTGCAGTCTTACCCTGGGAGGAGAGTGTGAAGACTGGAATTTTTGGAGGGGTGGGAACAGAGGAGGAAGTCAGCAACACGTCCCCAGTGCTCTCTGGAGATCAGCCAGAATCACTGTGAGGAGGGGAAGGTTAAGAGGCTAAATGGCCACACCGATATCTCTCATTCAGTGGACCCATCTAACAACAATATATCCTGGTAAGACTGCTCAGATTCATCATAGTACTGTATGCAACCAGTCATATCCTACCCTCCAGAGCAGGATTTAAGTTGTTCTGTGGGACACCAATTGATCTGTTCCACCAACAAGTAGCACTTATCTATTTTTGATTTTGATGCAGTTAAAAATAAAAGTATACTCTATATCTATACTAAAAACAAATTTTCATAATATAATTAATTTGAATTATTTTGTTTCTAGTCATGAAGACAGTTTTTTTGTACTGAAAATGAGTGAATGAAATAAGGTTATACAGATTTCGTGTTCTACCAATTTCTCACTCATTCCAAAGTGTTCTGTTATGCAAAAGGTTGAAAAACACTACTCTGGTTCATATGATCAGAACAAAGACCCACCTATTTCAGTCAGTAGTGAAGAAGCGGTTATCAAAGGACCGTAGGCAGCACGTAAGTCTGTTTTAGTCAGTTTTTTTGGACTTTTTAGCACAAAGATCTCAAAAAAAAATTGCATCGTAACATGGTTTTAAATTTCAATTTATTTTATTGTATGCCCAAGTGGTTATACAATAATATTACCCAAATTTTAAGCCCCAAAAATTAAATAAATTCCCATTGTTATTGCATGCAACAAAGTGTTCTTTTCTGCACTTGGATACCTACCTGGCACCAGTAGTAATGCTCATCGATTCTCACAGATTTAACTTGTGTATTGTTTTAAACTTAATGACGGATTTTAAGGATCTTGATCATTGTTTTGAGCACAGATATTTTAGGTATTTGTAATTATCTGAATGTTTTTCTTACACTGCATTCTCCTAAGAGTGAAATCGAGGTTAATTCTTTCGCTGTTTGGTTAATCATTGCAGTAGTTTCTGCCTGTACTGAGGGATAGCTTTTTCATTTCTTTCTGTCAATAGTGCTTCTCCCCTTGTGGGTAGCATAGCAAATATGGTGGTTGTTCTTCTTCCATACTGTGCCAAAAAGGTTTGGATTCAAATCCCAGATTTGCTATGGAATACACAATTTATGGATGTAAACCTTGCTCATATGATAATCATAGCGTACAGTATTTATCTTTTTACAAAGTCATATTAGTAATATATGTAAAAGTTAATTTGTATAACGTTGATTGACATGTTGCTTATCTGTATCTTTTTCTTTGAAATTCCACACAGTAAAACTAGGTTATTGTGTTTTCTTGTATATGTGTGTGTATATATATATATATATATACACACACATACATACATACAGGGTCATTCATTACCAGTGCGACAAACTTGCAGGAGGTGTAGAGGGCACAAAGACGAATCAGAATCACATAGCATTGCAGGGTCCGAAATGCCTTCGTCATGCGGTAGAGGACGTTGAACGGGAGGTCGCGTGAACAGCGATCCCGCTGGAAGTCAGCATTTGCGAACCGTTTCTGTTGAAGAAACCAAGTAGCAAAAGTCCTCTGGAGTGGATAATCCACAGGCTCCAATGATTGGACGCGTTGCAGATGGTATGAACTCATTTGGTTTGTTGACAGTATCCTCCATACAGTGGATTGGGAAATCCCCAATCATTGGCCTATCGCTCGAGTACTCATACTTGGATTGCCTTCTGCAAGACGTAGGACATTCTCCTCATTGTCTGGTGTCCTCGTCATTTGCTCTCAATTCATGGTACCTCTCGTAAAACAACGAGTCTCACGTAACCTTCTGTGCACACGTGCGAAAATCGTATGATGAGGAGCACGCCTGTGTGGGAAACGTTCCTGGTACAAGCGCAGAGCGGTGCGCCCGTTACAGTCCGCAGCTCCATACTCGAGGTGCATGTCGGCCAGTTCAACGTTTGAATACTTGTCCATCCTACTGCCTCGGGAACTGGTTTGCAAATGCTGACTTCCAGCGGGATCGCTGTTCACGCATGACGAAGGCATTTCGGACCCTGCAATGCTATGTGATTCTGATTCGTCTTTGTGCCCCCTACACTTCCTGCAAGTTTGTCACACTGGTAGTGAATTACCCTGTGTGTGTGTGTGTGTGTGTGTGTGTGTGTGTGTGTGTGTGTGTGTGTGTGTGTGTGTGTGTGTGTGTGTGTGTGTGTGTGTGTGTATAATGTTTACCTCAAAACATTTGCATTTATTTACAGGGTGGCTTGCAGCATAAGGAATCAACTGAAACTTGAATGTGATGTTTTAAACTTTTTAATTTCAAAAGTCATTATCTATAATTGTAATCTTAATTGGTGTATTTTACACACCAAAAATAGTAAAACATAAATTTAAATATTTGTCTATTAGAATTATATCGGTGTGAATTTTAGTATTTCTGCAATGTTGATATTCACTTTTTATTTCCATCATAATTATTTTTGAAGTGAAACATCCTTGGGGCACCTACAAAAATTTCAACCGAGTAAATCTGCTTGGTCACAAAAAATGCATCATGGAAGTGACGTCATCTCTGACTTCTGCCAGAGGTGCATCCCATGCTCCCTCCATTAATCTGTGCTGAGCACTCACTAGTAGTGTGATTAGAGCGCTTGACGCATTTTTCTTGACCGCTACGATATCTCGAGTTCTAGTTAACCAGTTTACAAAATTCAAGCGCCATTCATTTGAATTTCGTCAAACTGCATTAGAAGAACACAATAAAATTTTTAAAAAATGTGTGTGTGTGTGTGTGTGTGTGTGTGTGTGTGTGTGTGTGTGTGTGTGTGTGTGTGTGTGTGTGTGTGTGTGTGTGTGTGTGTGTGTGTGTGTACCTTGTATGCACGAAAGATGTTTTATTTTATGTGAAAACATCCTTGGCTTGGAAGAGGTTAGCGAAATCCAAGCCAATAGCCTAATTACCAATTTGATTGTATCCATTTGTTGAATAGTATGATTGCAGCAATGTAAGTATTTGTCATATGGCCGAAATAGTACAAATATTTGTCAACAATTTCTTTTTTTGTCTCACATTTTCGTTACATGCCATTGTTGGGTGCCACTTTAGATGTTTTCATTGCAATGGTGTAAAATATTCTGTCCAGTAGAAGGTATTTAATACCTGCTATGGATGCTTGGTTCTTGTTCATTCTCAGTGTGCTCATTCATTTCATTTTGCTGCTGTACTCAATTCAAGGTGCAGCGCTGTTAAAGAAAGATTTACATAAAATACCCATGATCATGAGCAGCAATTTCAATGTTAATTTCGGATTGTAAGAAAATAAACTGTTAATTACTTTCCTGCAAGGATCGTTCGATCTAACTTTAAACACTAATCTCTCAATTTCAATTACAAGGTCGGGTTCCTCAAGTGATGCTGTTTTCCGGTGACATTTAGATATGTTGCAATCGCAAATATATGTCTCTTACTGTTTAGTTATCATAAATCCATTGTAGGTGCCCCCAAGGATGTTTCACATAAAATCATCTACCATGCATGCTCAGCACACGCGTAATTTTTTTAATTGGAAAAGTTTAGCCTTAAAAAATTTCTTTATGTATATGGAAACAATTCGCTGCTGTAGTTTCGTGGTTTTGGTTTCTTTCTTTTTTGCCCTGCCTGCTACCCCAAGATTTGGCTGTGTGGTGTAGGGAAATATTTTGTCTGGATAGTAAAATGCTTCTGATGATGTTTTTTGATCTCATTATACAATATAATATCAGAATTAAGAATAGAATTTTAAAGTTTCATATTTTAAACTATTTCTTACCTCCTTATTATTAATTTTTTTTGGTGAAGTGGGCATGCAAAAGAAAACCATAACAGAATTCACTGTGTGGCTTCTGCTGTTATGGTTTTTTTTTTTTTTTTTTTTTTGAAAGCCCACTAGACAGTTAAATTTAAAACTAATCTTTCTGTAAACCTACTGTTAATTTAAAAATTTATTATTATTTATACTAATTTATTTCTGAATTTGGCCTGTTAGTTCAGTTAATAATTGACCATTAAGTTAATTCCATATTAATTTTAATATATAGACAGCTGATAATTAAATAACAGAATTGTACTTTGGATGGTAACTTAATAAAATGAAAATAAATAACAGTGGATACTCACAAGAGACACTGGTTAACAAATTAACTCCTTTTTATGCCTATTTCAGCTTAAGGCACTTTTAAAGTGATTTAAAAAAAAAAAAAAACTGAATTCAAGATTAAAGTTTCCTGGGACAAATCACAGGTTAGGTTTATCCTGATGGAAAGGTTTTAGGGTATTAAGTAGTCAATAAGGAATTAGATGTAAGGATAATAGATACTTATGAGGTGTTTGAAAAGTTTGTGGCCTGAGTATGAAGGGGTTATTTGAGGAGTCTGTTAACACCTTTCAACATAGTCCCCTTTGGAGTAAATAATGCACCCACTGCAGCAATGACGTCAGTGGGAAAATAAAATAATGTCAGCCAAGTATTTTTTTCAAATTAGAAAATTGGCAAAAGTCCAATGGTGTTGTATCTGGATAATATGGGGAATGGTCCAAGATTTTTAAAGCTAGACTCATGCAGTATAGCCATGGCAGTGACAGACTTGTGTACAGCGTTGCTTGTGCCTGGTACGAAATGGTACAATGGTGGGGGCGATGAATCATTTTGTGTCACATTTTCCTAATTTTTGTCAATCCATGGATGCCAGTTACTCCCATATGAAAACTGCCTTGGGCATGCCTAAAGAAGTTTCTCTTTAAAAATGGCAAAAAGCCAACTACACCTGGTATTCCCAGGTGGTCACCTTCCCAAAGTACTAATTAGGCCTAATGCTGCTTCTTCACTGTGGTGATCGGACAAGAACCAGTGCATTCAGCCTAGTATGATCGTTGATTGTTCAGAGCACCTGTAATGGTTTAGATTGCCATGTCATTTCATGTCACATTTTTGTTGTGATTTCCACTGATGCAAGTTATTCACATGTGAAAACTGCCTGGGGCACGCCTAAAGAAGTTTCACTTCAAAAATTTTGGGCATTGGTAATGAACTCATCCAAGGTTGCCAAACTGGTGAGTCAGTTTTACCCCTACAACTGAATGGCTCTGAAACGTATGAACTACTTACAAGGGCACTTTTAATCTGGCAGTGGTAGCCCTGCACCTGACAGGTGCCTCCAAAATAATGCTCTTTGCATTAACCCTTAATTATTAATTAAAAATCTAAATTTTTTTCTACTTTCCTAAATAGTCAAACTTTTAATGCCATATAGCTTCTGATTTTTTAAATTCTGATTTTTTTGCTCAGTTTTTGCAGAGTAATTGAGTGAAAGAACCCAGCAGGGAAGAAAGATACACTATGCTCTTTGCAACTCTAAGGGAAAATCAGAGTGGTGAGACATCTCACACACTTCTGAATTACACAAAGTAACATTTGTTTAAATTTAAAGTTACTTACTTTTCTTCTGCCACTAGTTATACAAACATCTACAGTCTCACACAAGTTGTTTTGAAATATTTTTGCATAAAGGCAAGAATATGAAGTGTTGATGTTTACTAAAGATGTCTGCCACTCTGGGGTGAGAAAGATATGTGTTTGAAATTTTTCACACTGTGAAAGTGCCAAATTTGAAAAAAAATTTAAAATAGAAGTAAATAATAGTTTCTAATTTATATATATTTTTTAAAATAATTTAAAAACATTCATACACTTAATAAGCAGAAATATATGCTCAAAGTGTAAATTTAGTTTTTGATGCTCATTGTCCTGTTAAACTGAAAAATGGATGCAACCAATAGATTCTTGTTATATTTTATGCCTAAAATTTTTTTTTTATTTTTTTTTTTTAGCCAAATTTATATTTTTGAAAATGATATAAAAGCACTTCATTTTTTGAATATTTAATTGTTTTATAAATATAAAATAAGGATTGCATTCCATAAGACAAGATTAAATATTATCCAAGCAGAATTAAAAAAAAAAAAAAACTTTTTCCAGAAATTGAGAAGGAAATTGGCATATGTCTAATCTTCATCTTTGAGGCACAAAAGATGTGCCTCAAAGATGAAGAAAAGGAGTTTGTCGATGTCAAACTCCTTGTTTGACAAGGCCATCTCTGTAGTATTGCATTTTTTTGTGATTCCAAAAACTCATTTTGTTTTTCTGTTTCAATGCAGAGCAGTATATTATGTGATTAAATTATAAATCCTAATTGAAATACTGTAGTTTGAGAATGCAAATGATGCAAAATGTGAGTGTGTCCCATTCCTATTGCTGGGTGCCAGATTTTCTTTGTGTAAATCTGTCTTCTAAAAATTGAACTGAATCTTAAAGTTTTGCAGTCCCTATCTACTGCCCTCTCTGTCATTATGAACCAGCTTTCCATATTTCCATATAACTGAACTTTTGCACTGAAGTGGGCAACAATTCTGTGATATTTCAGAGACTTGGAAAAAAAATGAACGCCATACTAAAGATCACAAAATGATGACTGTTGAAGTGCATCCAACAGCAGCATTTCCAGAATTCTGGACTTGCTGTCTCTGGGAAATTCTCAATAAGTGACAGTGTATATACAGGGTGCTTTACTTAAAAGGCAATGGAGTCTTTCTCATCTGTCTTATTTTTAGGTTTAGGCTGTTTGTTGTTGGCTAGATAATTTTTTTTTTTTTTTTTTTCATATTTTGAGCTTTATGTTAAAATTGGACTAAGTATTATGTTTAGATTTTAGTTTTCCCAATCAGCTTCTTTCTACTGAATAGGAAAGTTGTTCCTTGCCATCTGTTTAGTATAAACCCGTCATTAGTGAACTTCTGACAGAAACAAACTGATTTTTTTTAATGGGAAAAAAATAATAAACAATAGATGTATGTGGTGTTTGCTCTTCATGATGTGCATTTAGCTGTGTGAAACAGCTAAAGGCTGTAGTGAACAATTTATATTGCATCTTTTCATGCTATACCATTGTTTTTATTTTTCTTAAAATGAAATTGGTTTACATTCATTTCAGAATTTCACTGATTAAGTTTTTAGACTAAATGGAGGATTGGGAGCAACTTTTTAATTGAGAAAAAAGCAGTTGAATTAGGCAAAATTGAAATTTCAAAATTGTAAAATACTTAGTCCAATTTTAATATCAAATTCAAAAATCAACCCAAATTTTAATATCAAATTCAAAAATCAACCCAAATATGAAAAAATGGTCCAGATAACAGGCCTAAACCTAAAAAGAAGTGAGATTGCCTCATGTGCTTTTCAATTGAAAACACCCTTTTTAAATCACATTTCACTGATTACTTTCAGACCAATGCCACGAAGTTAGTGGATGCACAAGTGTTTTATTAACAGTTAGTCAAGTCAGTATAATTTTTGGTGTACTGAATGAAACTTAAAAATGAATAATATTACAAAGAAATGGAAACAATCAGAAGTATAAAAATTTTAATTTCAAAAAGAAGTAAAAAAAAAAAAAAAGCAGTGTAATATTCAAGTGTTCAAGATTAAGAGCTTCTTGAAGTCAAGGAAACAAAAAAAAAAATTAGAACAGGCAATGAATTCAGTAAGATCTATTCTAAAAAGTTAGAACAGGTCACTTACTGATTCAACTTATCAACAAACATAGCATGTGCATCTAACAATGGAAATCTGTAGTTTCTATTATTATGCTCCTCTTGTTTTGGCATTCCTGTGCTCCATTTGTTACCTCGTTGATCTTAAGAACATTTCTCTCAAAGTTTCGATTGGTTGGTTGAACATAATTTCCAATTTGCCCCCATTTCTTCCAAGGAGAATCAAATGATCTCCATAGACACAATAACCCCAAAACTGACTGGATTATTTCCATTTGCAACAGTCTTCACTGAAAGACTAATATAGTACAATAAAACTGAGTATTCATAAAATGGAGACTTACACATTAATTGTACTGATTTATTTTGGAATTTAACTGAATATTGAAATCACTCAAGTTCAAATAGCAAAACTTAATAAACGGTACTCACCTTAGATAAACTGCTGTTGTTACATGAAGTAGGATGGAAGAATAATTTTGAGGTTTAAGTGGTTTTGGATAATTTAGAATTTAAAAATTAAGTTAATTAGTAAGGTATGGAGTTAAAAATTAAAAACAGAATTAAAATATGCTCAAGGAAGTAGAAGTGAACAACTTCGTCCCTGGTTGTCATTGAAGAATTAATTAAAATAAATTAATTTTAAAATATGAAACCGGAGAAGCCAAAAGTCATAAACGACTGACTTTCGTTTTTTAACGTCATCAGTTGGCAATACTAGAGTGAGAAGAGAATAATTAATTAACTGAATATTGAAAGTAAACTGATGTCATGAATAAATAAAATTATTTAATGGTGGATGGAGATATGTTCACATTTACAGCAAGGGATCAAGTGGGTTCTATTGTCCCAAAGGCTAAAAACTTAACTTAGTTCCAGCCTTTGGGATTCATTACTGGGTTCATTATTGTTAATGACTTTTATAAAAGTATAATAAGTTTGACCTAAAGTTTGCTGATATTAAGATGGAGAGGGTAGTTAATGACAGTAACTAATGCATGTAAGCTAATGTAGTAATATCAAGGTATGTTGACTTAAATTTCTTCCCAATTTATTCCTTTATTTTCTTTCTTTTTTTTTTTTTTTTTTTTTTTCCCTCACTCAGCAACTGGAAGTTATATCTCCCTTTCAGCTTTATTTCAATCCAGATCTCATAACCAAAAACTATCAAGTAAGTGCCAACATTTCATTTTTTAATTCTGTGATTGATGTATCAATACCAATTGAGAACTGCTGGATAACTATTGTACATAAAACTGTTACTTTTCTTTGTGCATTTTAATACCTCTTTTACAGATAGGCTCCTAAGGATTGATTACTTTTTTTTTACTGTTGGTTGAAAGTTAAGTTTTTTGTTTGGTAACTTAATGAATGGAAATTTTTTACAAGATCTCTCAGGGTATCCATTGCCAAAGGAGAACATTCTTTTTACTTAATTTTAAATGGATTCTGCTTTTTTTTTTTTTTTTTTTTAATACAAGTTACACTTTTATTCAGGATATTTAGTTATAAACCTGTTTCAGGATGCATCATCCCAATAAACAAATGGCTAATTATAAATCTTTATTATTGTAATAGATAGATATCAGACATGATCTACAATAATATCCAGTTTGGCACAGAGGTCTGGAGTTCATAATTTATCAAATAATTCATTATATAAATTTAAAGGAATTTAAAGATATTATAATGGAAGGCATTGAATAAATAATTTCTCTTCTCATGACATTCTGGATTTATAAACAAAACATTATAATTCAACTGAGGATACAAATACTTAATATTTTTTAATAGAAAACAAGTTGCCAAACAACACGGCACACTGGTGTTACTTTTTTTTGCCTAACATGGGAATACAAAAGGAAAATATACAAGATAGTAGAAGACTGTATAGACTGACTGAACCATTATGCAGCAAGCAAGTTATACCTGAATAATTTTGTGATATTCTTGGCATTTGAAGAATTCAACAAATCTGGAATAACAATAGGGCAGGCAGAGTTAATATAATGTTTAGTGGGCGTATGTGGAAACAATTTCAAGATTGAAAGATTTAATAACAGACTTATCTATGATTCAAGTTTTTCCAAGAAGAAGACTGTGGTTTTTTTGTGCTATATGCATAGTCAATGTAAAGACAATAACTCCCTTGAAAGAATTTTTGTATTGTAGTAAATGCCTAAGTCCTTTACATGACTCTCACAACTGTAATAACAGTGATATTTGTATTGGTTAAAAACATTTGAGAATCACTACACAATTTATTGGATAGTCTACGGTATTGATATTTTTATGGTTTAAAATGTTTCTGATGTTTTTTGATCTTATACAGTATAATGTCAGAATTAAGAATAGAATTTTTAAGTTTTCTATTTTAAACTATTTCTTACCTTATTATTTATTTATTTTGGTGAAGTGGGCATGTAAAAGAAAACCATAACAGAATTCACTGTGGCTTCTGTTGTTATGGTTTTTTTTTTTTTTGCACGTCCACTAGACAGTTAAATTTAAAACTAATCTTTCTGTAAACCTACTGTTAATTTAAAAATTTATTATTATTTATACTAAATTATTGTATTTATTATTTATATTAATTTATTTCTAAATTTGTCCTATTAGTTCAGTGATGGCATGTGTTCCCAGACTGTCATGTGGATGTAAATTACTTAAATTCTCCATCAAATACACCTCAGGAAGATGCAAATTTAGTCCTGCAACCATTTCATTAAGTACTCAACCATGTAACAGATACATCTCATTTGTATACTGCAGCTGTGTACTGTAGATGAATTGAAGACTATATGGCAAAGCCAATGGACCACTTCTGAAAAAGGTCAACATCTATATGCTTTTATGCCCTCCATTAAGACTGAGTCCTGTATGACATGCATGGCTCCAGTTTGGGCTGCTGATGTGCTGTGCTCACAGAATGTGGTCTGATGTTGAGGCTGTTCTGGCTTGGGTTGTCTGACTCAGAGAATTGTGCTTGTGGAGAACCTGAAACTGGCCTCCACATAGTACTGCGGTGTTGACTATATGTGGACTTAGAGTGAAGCTGGAGCGAGGGATGCTCACTCTTTTTGCCTCTACCTTAGAGGCCCTATTATTCACTAAAGAAAATCACAAGATGTTTGTAGAATTTATAAAGTCTGTATTTTTACTACAGGTGAGGCCCAGTTAGTAGAGACCTACCTCCTCGTGGTGGGTGGCGTGAACGGCCCGTCCTCCCTGCCACGAGGCTAAATGGTTGAAAGCTAAAATATATTGTTTGTGTGTTATTTGAGTTGACCAGTTGGTCCTGTTTTGTGTTGATATACTAACCTACTAGAAGAGTAGAGTTGTTAAGACCACAATGAGAACTAAGTCATATGGATGGAAACCCAGATGGCAACTTGGAATGAAGGCATCCCAAATGACAAATTCCTACCACCTAGGTTGGTTGATCTCTAACTCCCTTTCCCCCCAACCTGGATGGCACCCTTTCCTAGTAGGATCCCCTACTACCTGCTATCATATCCTACCCCCAGAGCAGGATGGGCATCCTGACCTGGGAGAGGTTCCATTCTGTCCCCCCCCCTCCTATTTCTTCACTACCATCTTTTAACTCACTTTATTTGTTTTTTTCTTTACTGGACTCTCTCTGTCTGTAGCCTTGCCTGCCACAGGGTTTGCCCCGCCAGTGCTTTACACTCCTTACTGCCCAGCTCTCCTTGTGGTGCTGGTGGTAAACTAGAGATTTTTCTGTGAAAACACAGGCCTTTAGTCTGAGACCAGAAGAACAACACAACCCCAACTAACCTACATAAATCTGGCCTTGACAGAGTTTTGTATTCATCACATTGCTTGACGGAGTTGGGGTACCCCTGGAGCCACATTACAATTAACACTATACACTAGTCCTTTATGCTATGCAGAGTGTTGGGGGGACCCCTGGTGCTGCTTGACAATCAATACAGTCCTTTATGCTATAGTGCTGTAGGCAAAGAATTCAATTCTGATGGATGGAACTGCTCAACCACATGGAACTGCCCAACCAGCCGGGGAACAATGTGTTGGAAGATGAGGATATCATCTGTAGGATTAGCCTGCTTGTTTCCCCCCTTCCTGAACTAGCATGTTTGAGGTACTCTAAGAAGATATAGTGCAACTCCTCCAGACTGTCTAGTGATATTTATTAAGCTGGAAATAGCACTTACACAAGAGTGACTGCTGATGCCACTGCTCATTGATATCTTGATTTTATTGATGCATCACAGGTGCAAAATATTTGCAATTTTCTAGAGCCTACACCATAATAAAATTGTTCATGCATATGCCATCGTCATCATTGACAAGAATTATTCATACAAGCTTATAGTACATTGCTTCTGATGTTTCATGCTCCTATTAAGCTGCAATTACTGTTCACTCTAGGTAGAGTTGCTTTGAACATTTTCAGCATATACCGATTGGAACTTAGCTTCAACTTTGTGTGTATGTTATCATATTTACACAAACATATTTATGCTTGCTCTAATCCTCTAATTGCTTTTTTTTTAAAATTTATTTTGTTTTCATTTTTTCACCTTAATTATATGTTTATTTATTTAAAGTAACAAAGCCTCTGAAAAGGTTATTACTTTATTTTGAAATTATAAGTACAGTCAGTCCTTGTATAGCACGATAGTTGTGTTCCTAGAAACCCTTGTGCAATGCAAAATCGTGCAATACAAATAACAGGTCCTACGGGAAAAATAGGGTTAGGTGCTGACCAACCAAGATTGAACACACATTTGTAACCATAACATTGCCAAATGCAATAAATAATCATAATAAAATATTGCTAATGCTTTTGCTTCTATCGTAAGCAAACTTGTTCTTTGTTTGATCTTCTATCCAAACAGACGACAGCCGTTCCATCTTTTCCAATTCTTTGTGTCTTGATCTAATGGATTTTTAGCATTAGCAAAAGCACATGATGCAAGAAAGCAAGCTTATATAGTTACATAGCATCAGCCAAAAAAAAAAAAAAAAAAAAAACCACACTTTGAGTCATTCCTGCTATGAAATTTGTTTTTATTTTCTCTGCATTATTTCTAATTCTTGGCATTGCCTCATTTAGGTCTGTAGCATGTGCAATATCAGACTTTCTTTCATTTCGCTCAAAGCATTTCACAATTTCATATTTTTTTCTATATCGACAGAGGCAGACTGGCCATAAGCCTTACTGGGAAAACCCCGGTGGGCCGGAGGTGATGGAGGCCGGTGTAATTTTGGCCATAAATGCTAGCCATATGTTGGATTGCATTTATTTTGGCCATATGAGGCCGCTACAAATTTTCCCGGGTAAGAATTTTTGACCCAGTCCGCTTCTGTCTATCGATATTGCTTTTCTTTTTCTCTCTGAATCTATAGTGTCTTCAACGCTTCCTTTTCACACCTTTAATTATTTTACTCATTTTTAGGGAATAAAGAACAATTACAAAATTAGGAGGCACGCTTGATACATAAACAAAGTTGCGTGCACATGTAGCAACTGAATAAACAACACTGTAAAGACAGAGACACTATTAACACCGCTAGCTCACATTTTACTAAAGCACAATTCTGGAGGTCCCTACCATAAAACAATAAAAACAATTTCCAGTTGTGTTTCTGCTAGTGGAATCTGTTATAAACAGGTAGTAAATTCGATCTAATTGCATTTGCGATAATACAATAGCTGGAATTGTGTGGATTTTTACGTTATTATGGTGAAATGTGTTTCCCCTTCATTGATATAAAAAACAAATACATTTTCAGAATCTTCTCTTCATTCCTATCGTGTTGCGTTCAGTTTGGATGATTCCGCTTTGACTGCCATTTCTTGTAAACACAAAGGCGAATCATGCATAAGCAAATTCGGTTCGTGTTATATATGATATCGTTCCCCTATTTATAAATTGTGTATGATCGAATTCGTGTAGTGTAAACACGTGTTATACGAGGACTGACTGTATTTCAATTTCATTTTTTGAAATTGAACTGTGTAAATACATTATCTTAGTCTACCTCACAAATTATATAGTTTTGTAGTTGCTGTGGTGAAGCTATCTTCTGACTAGTGACGCTGATGTATAATGAGTGGTTATTTATAGTTTTGCTCACTAATCATGCTGTTCTATACGTTATAGCATTATTGTTCCAACCCATAAGCACCAGTTATATGCAAAACAGATAATGAGACTGTGGAAAACTGTTTTCTTGAATAACCAGTGCCCTTAAATACAGCAGGCCCCCGTTATAGCGCGGTTCGCTTTACGCTGATTCGCTATAACGCTGTTCTTATATTATAACCACTATCTGACTATAACGCTGTCACAGATCACTATAATGCTCTTTTACAGATTGCATTTTTGGCATATTTAACGAAATCGTTTCATTTGATGGAGTCGATAGCTTGAAAATGAATATAAAAAATACGGTTAAAACGTTTCCCACACAAACTTGAGAAATATTCCCACGCTCAGTGAAATTCTCTCACGCGCTAATTTAATTGCAGTACAGTGACTTGTTACGTAGTTCCGAGATCAACATTTTAAAAAATGATCAAGTATATTGCTTGTAATATTTGCGTTATATGCATTTATCCGAGGTCTAGTCATCACTCAGTACAGTATTAGACATCGTGCATAACGGACGGTTTACTTGAACATTGTATCATAATTAATGCAACCAACGCAGTTACATTTTCGAAGAGTTAATAATGGCCAATAAGAATAAAAAAGCAACAACGTCTGGGCGCAGTACGAAGACTATAAATGTAAGAAAAATACTACTGAATTTGAAAATTAAATTAGACGTTTTGAAGCGAATTGATTCCAGTCAAAGACAAGCGGATGTGTGCCATAATTTAGGACTTGCAAGTTTAACTGTAAGAACAATTATAAAAAAAAATAAAGAATTAATTTTAGCAGTGGGAAAGATAGCTGTTCCACTGCAAGCAACAAGGGCTAGGCCGGCTATTACGATTGAAATGGAAAGACTTTAACTAATTTTATTGATGATAATATCCAATGCAGAATTCAGTCAAGTTAAATATTATAAATAATAAAAGAGAGAGAGAGAGAGAGAGAGAGAGAGAGAGATTAGCCTATATAATGATCTGAAGAAAACTCACCTAAAAAAAAAAAAAAAAAGTGGAACCATTTAAAACTAGTAAGGGCTGGTTGAATAGATTTAAAATCCAGGGAGAAGCCGCAAGTGCAGATCAAGGAGCCGAAAGTTTCAAAAAAGAACTTGTTAAAATTATTGAAGAGGGGTATTATGTGTTATACTTCTCAACAAGTTTTTAACATAGATGAAGCAGGACTTTTGTGGAAACGATTGCCTACAAGAAGTTTCATATTGAAAGAAGATAAAACGTGCCAGGTTTCAAAGCGGCGAAGGATCGATTGACTTTATTGTTGGTGGTAATGCTGCGAGAGATTTAAAATTAATACCCCTTTTAGTTTATTTGGAAGAGGGCCAAAGTTCAACCCAAAATCGACACATTTTTCCTAATTAAATTAAATCAATTTAGATCAATTAAATTCATGATTTTAATTGGAATTTTAAGTTTAATTTTGATACATAAGTAGTTACCATATAATTATATACGTAGGTAATGTAGAATATTTTATAAGTACAAATATTTGAATATTAAATATTTTGACCGACATTTGTGTATCTTGTCACTACCGCTTATTGTTGATTAGGAAATATCCTATGGCACCGACCGCAACTCACAAATACATATGTTACCTTATGGGAATTCGGCGCTTGCTTAGCGCGGATTCACTTAGCGCTCTGTTTTTCCGGAACGCATGATCAGCGTTAAGCGGGGGTCACCTGTAAGCTGTGCATCCCAATTTTTTAAGACATGAAAAAGAAAAAATTGTGAGTTGTTTATTAGCCGCATAATTTCCATTTTTTTCTGCTTGAATTATTTTCAGTTTCTCATTAACCATGAAAGATAACATTAACCATATGTTTAGTGGCCATGTATAGCGGAATATACACACATTACCTAACGGATTACATTTGCTAGTACAGGACACCAATCTTATACTTAGCTGCATAGAGTGGGCCTGGTGATTTTTGTTAAATGAACTTGCCCCTTACCTGCTTTCATTTCCTTTAATTTCCAGAGCAATAAACAATATTGGTGTTATCTCTCAATACTGATGATTCAGTTCCATCAAAAAAATAGTGTGTGTTGTTAGGAAACAAGAATGTTCATTTTCCAAAAGAGAGAGGAAATCTAACATTTTATGCAGAACAATATTACAAATCATATATTAATAAATATAGATAACAAACAAAATACCTCTTAAAGCACAGCTAGATGGGTGAATATATATTAAAAAAAAAAACTGAAGGTAGTAAAATCTTTCCTAATCATAACTTTAAATGAGTCATTAACTTCACAGGTTATTTCTCTGTATGTTAAAAAAGTTTTCCTTCTGGTGATATTTATTCGAGCCAATGGGAGAAGAGGGCGGGGCAATTACATCGCTACAAATGCACAGGTAAATAATTACATAGGTTATTTCCTGATTAGATTTCGATCAGTGCATTATAATGTTATTATACAAATAATAACATTCTATATAATATTGGTGTTAATACACCATAGAAAACTCTTATTAAACGAAAAAACTACGTTTGTAGTTTGAAGGGGCATCATTTTTATCTGTATCATATTGTGCTCCTCCTTCACAACGAGGTGCCATGTATTGCTCTACCTCGAATAAGTAACGCTCACCAAAAAAGAAAACTATTGTTACTTATTCTCGGTGGGCACCACCACCACCCAGACGGCACTGTTTCAAGGCTTGTTGGCCCTTTATCGGTGGGTGGGCAGGTACCCTGGTATTGCAGACATGACAATCCATTTGTGAAGATAATCACACCTGCCCACCCAACGATGAAGGGCCAACAATCCTTGAAACGGTGCTGTCTGGGTGGTGGTGCCCACCGAGGATAAGTAACAATAGTCTTCTCTTTTGGTGAAGCATTACTTATTTGAGATAGTGCAATACGTGGCAACTCGTTGTGAAGGTGGAGCACAATATGAGATACAGATAAAATGATGCCCCTTCAAACTACAAACGTAGTTTTTTCGTTTAAGTTTTCTATGGTGTATTTACACCAATATTATATAGAATATTTACACTCTTAAACATATGATGCTTTATTGCATCAATCTTCATTTTAAAATAATAATATTGTACAATACAAAACCGTACAAATATTTACAAAAAACTAAACTTTTGTGATACCTCTATTATATCGGGATGATGGGCACTTCATCAGCTGACCTTAATATACAAAAACGTTACAAGGTAACATCAAACGATGCCAGGTGTGGTCATGTATTAGACAGTGAAGCATGTGCACGAGGTTGGTGAATGTTAAATGGAAGGAACACAAATGGGGGGGGGAGTATACACTAGAATTTGGCCGAAAGAGATTTACAAAAGATTTACAATTTAGACGTTGGTTAGAATTTCGCAGCATTGTTAAGGGGTCTACTTGGTCGTTTTAGTAATTAGTGAGAGAGAGGAGGAAAACTGAAGACTTGGGTGTACACTAGAATTTGGCCGAAAGAGATTTACAAAAGATTTACAATTTAGACGTTGGTTAGAATTTCGCAGCATTGTTAAGGGGTCTACTTGGTCGTTTTAGTGAGAGGGAGGGGGGAGACTGAAGACTGGGGGAAAACGGATAGAAGAATAGCGACGATAGAGTAGGCATCCCCAGAGAGATCAGTGAAGTATGGAGGGGAGGCAACGAGAGACAGTGGTGCTGATTATCTGATTATCAGCAGATTATTGATCTGATTATCAGCAATGACTCATCATGCATTGAGAATCTGCAAATAAAGGAATCGCTAAGTAGCAGGGATCATAGTGTATTGATGTGGGACTTGAAGATGTAATGTCAAGGGCAAAGAAAGGGGCTTTTGTAAAAGTGACTACAGTGGTCTCAAAGAGTTCTTAAAATCTATTCAGCAGAACCAACAGATAATATTTAGCATTAGCAAATTCTAATTGAGGAAACATTTGGGGAGTTATAGTATAAAAAAGTTGGTTAAAAAGCTACTAGGCTTTTTACTGATGGATCCAATATCATTCTGTTGCAGAAGATTTAGGAGAAGTCCGGTTGGTCTGCTTCCCTAAAATCCACTCATGCACACCTTCTCGATAGTAAGCCCTGTTACGTCACTTAGGTGGCAACGAACGTGTAGAGTGGATCTCTTCAAGACGCCTGGTCAGCGTGAAGAGGAAAAGACCAAACCCTCCAGCATATGACAGCACTACGAAACAAATGGCCCTCAGTCCCCGGCGGCTTTCACTCCCCCTCTTATGGCAGCTAGAGGATCAGAGTGGAAGCAGAGGGTGCTAAGAATCTCTGGGTACGACCAGGCTGCCATGCACGGAAACTTAATTTGGCCTGTTACAACGTAAGATCACTCATCGGTGGAGACAGGATATTAGAGCTAGAAAAGGAATTAGAAAACGTGAATTGGAATATCATCGGTTTGGCTGAAACAAGAAGAAAAAATGAATCACTTATAAATTTATCAAGTAGAAATCTGCTGTACACCAATGGAAACAGTGAAAGGAGTGAAGGTGGAGTTGGGTTTCTGGTTCATAAAGATTTAAAAAACAACATTTTGGAATTCAAAAGTACATCGCCAAGGGAGTCAAGACTAATACTCAATATTTCTAAGAGGTAAAAGCTAAAGTTTATAATGATTTATGCACCGACATCGAGCCATGATGATGAAGAGGTTGAAGAAATGTACACTGAAATTGAGTCTTCTAGATAAGCAGAAAACCCACTACACTATTATTATGGGGGACTTCAATGCTAAGGTTGGAAAAAGACAAAAAGCCAGAAAGGGGAACTATAGGAAATTTTGGAATTGGTGAAAGAAATGAAAGAGGCGAAAGACTTGTGGAATTTACAGAATCTCAAGGATTGTCAGTAATGAACACTTTTTTCAAGAAAAGTGTGAACAGAAAGTGGACATGGAAGAGTCCAAATGCATTAACAACTAATGAAATCGACTTCATCCTCACTAACAGAAGATATATTGTGAATGATGTTACTGTCCTGAATAAGGTAAATGTTGGAAGTGATCACAGAATGGTAAGATGTACACTTGATATAGATGTAGGAAAGGTAAAAACTGACTCGAGTAAATAATACAAAGGTCTTTGAGATAACAGAAGAGGAAAAAAAGCAGTATGTACTGGAACTTAAGAACAAGTTGAGTTTCTGCAGACTGCTGAGGACCAAGATATCGACGAGGAATATTACAACTTTTTGAAAGTGATAAAGCCCAAGAAACCTATAGGAAAAAGAAATCCAAAGAAGAAAAAAATTAGTCAAGAAACACTCGTCATGATGAACCGAAGACGACAAATGAAAAGCAAGAAAAACACTGACAGGGAGAAAATTGAGTATACTGAGTTAAGCCATTAGAAAGAGACTCAGAGAGGACATAAGAAGATTTAACACAAGAAAAGTAGAACAAGCATTAAGAGAAAACAAAGGATTTATTTAAATCAGCAGCCATGAGCAGTAATACAGAAAGACAAATGATACTGAAACTGAAGAATAGCGATGTTGTACTTATAAACAGCAGAGAAGGCATAATTCAAATAGCAGAAGACTACTATAGAGAATTATACAAGGAGCAGGGGAATGATGCCAGCAGTGGGGAAGATGGATTGCAAAGTAGCAACACATATGACATACCCAATATTCTTCCTGATGAGGTAGAACATGCATTTGAAGAAAATGAAGAATCATAAAGCCCCGGGGGAAGATTAAGTTACTGTAGAGTTGTTAAAATTGGGAGGAAGAAACACAAAAACTGGCAAGGCTCTTCACAAAGTGCATTAGAAAAGGTGTGACGCCTAAGGAGTGGAATAATGCAATCATAGTTTTGCTGCATAAGAAAGAAGATAAATCAGAAATTGAAAATTATAGACCAATTAGCTTGTTATCCCACATCTACAAGTTGTTCACAAGGGTCATTACTAACAGATTAGAAAGAATACTTGATGAGAATCAACCGAAAGAGCAAGCTGGCTTTAGGACAGGATTCTCAACTATGGATCACCTTCACGTAATATCACAGCTAATGGAGAAAGCAAATGAATATAAAACACCATTATGCCTGGCATTTGTGGATTATGAAAAGGCATTTGACTCCATACAGCATAAGGCAATGTTTCGGGCACTGGAAAGACAAGGCATTGATACCCCATATATTATGATTTTGAAGAAAATATATGAGAGTGCTACCTCCTTTATTAGACTAGACAAAGACTGTACGAAATTTAAAATTGAAAAAGGAGTTCGACAAGGAGACACAATATCTCCGAAGCTGTTTACTGCTGCCCTTGAGGAAGCTTTCAGAAGATTAGACTGGTCGCAGAAAGGAGTCAATGTGAACGGAGAGTACCTAAACCATTTACTATATGCAGATGACATTGTGGTCATAAGCCATGATCCCAAAGAATTAGAGGAAAATCTTAATGAGTTATGCACAGCTAGTAAGGATTCTGGACTAAAGATGAATATGGCTAAAATAAAAGTAATGATGAACAAGTATGCCACAGAAAGGGAAATAATGATTGAAGGAGCAGTAATTGAAAAGGTGGAGTCATATACTTATCTGGGACAAGTGATTAGCTGTAATAATGATAAATGGCTGGAAGTCAAGAGAAGAATAAATTTTGGATGGATAGCATTCAGGAAATATAGTCACATGCTGAAGAGCAATATCCTAGTTTGTCTGAAATGTAAAATAATAAACCAATGTATACTCCCCACCATGACTTATGGAAGTGAAACTTAGGCACTCACCAAAAGAATGGAAGAGAAGCTGAGAACTACACAGCGAAGAATGGAACGAATCATATTGGGAATCAGACTGTTAGATAAGAAGAGAAACACATGGATTAGGCAACAAACTCAAGTAAAGGACATTCTTATCAAAACTAAAGAACTAAAATGGTCTTGGGCAGGACACATAGCTCGAAGACATGATGACAGATGGACTAAGAAAATAACAGAATGGTACCCAAGAGGAGCTAGAAGAAAACCTGGAAGACAAAGGCGGAGATGGATAGATGAAATTCATGAGTTTGTGGGTAGTAAATGGATGGCCAGTGCTCAAAACAGAAGGAACTGGAAAGTTGCTGGAGAGGCCTTCATCCTGCAGTGGATTTAAAATGGCTGATGATGATGATGAAGGGCTGGTAAGATAGACTTTAAAATCCAGGGCGATGCCGCAAGTGCAGATCAAGAAGGAGCCGAAACTTTCAAAAAAGAACTTCTAAAAATTATTGAAGAGTGGTGTTAAATTTTTCAACAAGTTTTTAACATAGATGAAACAGGACTTTTTTTGGAAACGAATGCCTAAAAGAAGTTTCACATCGAAAGAAGAAAAAAAATATGACAGGCTTCAAAAGCGGCGAAGGATCGGTTGACTTTATTGTTGGGTGATAACACTGTGGGGATTTTAAAGTAAAACCCCTTTTAGTTTACTAGGCAGATGGCCAAAGTACAACCCAAAATCGACCAAAGTTACGAAAACTCGACAGCCCAGGGCCATCGGATTAATAAATTCATGATTTTTAGTTTAATTTTGATACGTGATGTAGGTACTTCCACATAATTATATATGTATGTAATGGAGAATATTTTATATGTACAAATTTTTAATATTAAATATTTTGACTGACATTGGGCATCTTTTCACTACCGTTTATTATTGATTAGAAAATATCCTATGCATAGAACGCGACTCACAAATACATATGTTACATTACGGGAATACAGCGCTCGCTTAGCGCTGACTCACTTAGTGCTCTGTTTTTCAGGAACGAATTATCAGCGTTAATCGGGGGTCACCTGCATTACTTTATCTAGCTACTGTATATTCCACTCTGGTGGCATTCTTTAATTAAAAAAAAAAAAAAAAGGAAAAAAATAAAAGCAAACTGAGAGCAGTTTGCTTTTATTTCTTGCACCAGAGGGTAACTCTGCAGAATCACCTTCCACTGCTGGCACTGAGAAATTTCTGTGTAATGGTTCGTGTTACACAGAACAGTAGTGTTTATCGTATGTTTATATTTTGCAAAGAATATAAACAGAAATGCTTATTCAGATAAGCAAAGATTTAAAAAATTCAGATTGTTAATAACTTTGCTATTTTTTTATGAAAAGAAAATGACTGATAACTATGTTATGACAGTGTGGAGAAGGGACCAAATCAAGTCAAAAAACAGTTTCTTCATCATAAACCCCAGACAGATATACTCTTCCTAACACTAGAATGTACTGATCCATTTGCCTTATAAATCTCACCAGTTCTCCACCTCAACCACCCAGCAAGCAGTTGATTTATTTTCAGCATAGTAATATCATAGCCCCTTCTATGGTTGACCTGAAACTTGTTGTAGCAAGGGCATTAAAATAGGAGTTGAGCACTTGATAGTAATAGGCAGTCCTTGTCAAAAAAGCAGCTACATGTCTTCCTTTGAAAGTAAATTAATATTTGGTGGATATTTACTACTATCCAGAAAGAAATGCTAAAAGGAAAGTTAGATTTAGAAAGTTTGAATTTCATTAGTTGGCTGTGCATCATTTTTTTTTTTTTTTATTTAAAATTTTTTTGTGGACAAGTTTCCCAGTACTTTTTAATGTTGATAAAGAAATGGGTGAGCAATAGGTGTTTTGCCTCACTGATGTCAGTTTCAGTATGAGAATCTACTAGATGCTATTATTATTCTCTTTCTTCTCCTTGAGTTTCTGTTCTGCCCCGTGATGGACTGGTACCAGGTGCCTGGGGTAGTAGTTACCTCTGGTTACTATTGGTCAAGGAACTCTCTGACTGTCCTACAGGTGCTCAGCTCGCTGCTTTTTAGAGTTCTTTGAAGGTGTTCTGAGGTCTTGTTCCATAATATGCCACATCTCTGTGATTTCCTATCTTAGGTAAGACAGGAAGTAATCAAAATATCAGGGAAAACAATAGCCTTAGTATCAGAATTAAAATACCTAGGATTAATGTTTGACTAGAAATTAACCTTTCACCGTATGTTACAAGAAAATTGTGGAACTATACTGGTATGATCACAAGGATCAGTCTGCCAACTGGGGACTTAAAGGAACTCTTGCACTTATTTATTGGCAATCTTCCTTCCAGTAATCAGCTATGGTGCAGGCTCCTGGTTTAGTATAGCAACCCAGGAACAAGGCTAAATTAGGACAGTCCAGTGGATCATACTGTTGGCCATCATAAGGCAAGTTGTACCGTAAGAACACTTGCTCTTCAGATGTTAGCTGGTACACTCCCACTGGATTTAGAAGTAATAAGAAGAGACCTAAATTACAGGCTTAAAATACAAATACCAACAGACTTCTTGGGTATAATCCTGAACTTGGGGGGAAGAGAGAGAGAGATGGGGGGGGGGAATTCTGGATACTCTCTACCAACTAGGGCAAACCAGATGGAATCAAACCACCAAAGGGGAAGTTACTAGGCGGTTCCTTCCTCAGGTAACTGTTTTTTTTTCCCAGACCACCCCTCTGATTCACCATTGTTCTCTATGCAACCTTCTTGCTTATAGAGCATGGTTCCCTGAATGCAAAACTGTGTCAACTAGTACTCACCCAGGATCTGAAATGTACTTGTGGAGTAGACAAGGATTAGGCACATGTTCTATATGACTGTCCCAAGTACTATCCCCACATATGTATAGTAATGTAAAAGATAGGACCAATAAATCGTGGAGATGAACATCTACTCACCTCTGATGAAACACACTGTGGTCTTCTGTGACTTTTCTCAAAAGTCTTTGAGTTGAGAAGTAACTAAGGTATGACCACCCAGACTTTTACCCCCCCCCCCCATACTTAGACAGTCATTAACTCAACGTTTCTGAACAGAAAAGTCTGCAACATTATCTTTCTTGGAAGCAGTCATAATCACCTGATGTCTAATAGACAATCAAAATGGAAATTAACCAGCTTTGAATCCTAGGTAAGCTTGAAAGCATACTCAACTGGTAAACAGTCATAGAGCTGTATTTTAATATGAAATGTGTATGTTGTCAGTGTACTATGAACTATGAAATCTTGCTTTTTTACAAAACACTTCCTGCTTTCCTTCTGTTTTTTGTCTGTTCAATAAAAAATTTGTTTTCCATACTGTTAGCTGATCTCGAACTTTTTGAAAGTTTGAAACTTTGAAATCCATGATGCATTACTTCATGGATTAAGGTTAATCCATTAATCATCTTAACATGGATTAAACATCTTAATCGTGGCTTAAGATGTACTGCAGAATCATCTAGATGGGATTGGAATTGTGTGAGAAACACAGCCTAATGTTAGTTAAAGGGAAGTCTTGTCTTACTAATTTGATTATCAACTGTGAGGTTTTTGTGTCAGAACTGTATGCAGAGTTAATTTTGATGTAGTATATTTGTACGTTGTTAAGGCTTTTGATTTTGTTCTACATAAATGCCTTTTGTATAAATTGGAGTAATGTGCCAGTGCGAAGTTGCGATAGTGTATAAAAGGTTAGTGGAAGGTTATAAATAACTATTGCTCTTATCAAATTGGATTCTTAATTGGACAGGGTTCTGTGGTGTTTGGTGCTGGGATTCCTTGTTATTTTGATATTTGTTAATGACAATGAAGGCATAACAAGTTCAATGTCGAATTTTGATAAAGTTTGGGAGGGTGGTAAACAATAGTAACCAAGGTATGCTGCTTCAACAAGACCTAGATAAATTATTCAGTTGGCCTGAAAAATGTTAGCTGAAGTACAATATTGGAAATGTAAGGTTTTATATTTGAATAATAGTAATCCCAGATTACCTTACTTCAGTCATAATAAATTTAAGGCAGATTACAATTACTTGGAGTAACTGTGAAATTTTACACAAAGTTTCTCAACTTTGTAGACAGGCTGCTAGGACTGCACAGGATGTTTTAGCTGTAATGTATAGAACTTTTTGCTAGAAGTGACAAGGAGATAATTTTTTCATATATAAATCCCAAACACGAGAGGTATTAGAAACTATAGTACTTAGTACCGTGCTTCGGTTGGAGGTGGAGAAGATTAGAATTAGCATAGGCATATGATGCAAGAAAGCAAGCTTATGCAGCATCAGCCAAAAAAAAAAAAAAAAAAAACCACTCCAATTTCAACCCCTCTATTCGTTCGAAATACCTGTCCAGCTGAGCCTTAAATTTATTAAGCTATCAACTTCTACAACAAGGGATGGAAGTCTGTTCCACCAATCAACTACCCGCTGACTAAAGGCAAATTTCCACACATCTATCCTACATCTGTCTTTCCTCAATTTGAATTTCTGCCCTCTCAGGTGATTATTCTGAGCAAGAGGAACAATCCCATCATTGAGCATGCTCAAACCATTCAAAGCTTTATACACCTCTATTAGATCACCTCGCTGGTGCCTAGTCTTCAGACACTGTAATTTGCAAAACTTAAGCCTTTCTTTGTAAGAGCAACCCTTTGTTCCATTCACTAATCTTGTTGCCCTTCTCTGTACTCTTTCCAGCAGCTCTACATCCTTCTCTTGAAATGAGGCCTCCAGACCTGTATACAGTACTCATGGTGTGGCCTGACCATTGCCTTATTCAAGGGAATAATCACCTCCTTATCCCTGCTATAAAAATTCCTGTATATCATTGACAAGACACCATGAGCTACTCTTGCAGCCCGTCTGCACTGCTCAGAGAACTTCATATCTGCCTGCACAATTACCCCAGGTCCTTGTCATTCTCTACCACTGTCAGTGTAGTACCACAGAGTTCATACGTTGCTCTGGGGTTGCTGTTTCCCATATGTAGTACTTTACATTTGTCAATGTTAAACTTCATTTGCCACCTCTCAGCCCATCTGCTCACCCTTTCCAGATCCTGTTGCAGCAGCATAGCGTAAGTAGTGTCGTGTCTTTAACAACCCTGCCAACCTTTGTATCGTCTGCAAACTTGGACATTAAACTTGATATACCATCACCAATATTATTTATAAATACAGAAAACAATAATGGACCCAACATTGAACCCTGAGGGACTCCACTAATAACATTAGTCCACGATAAGCAGTGTCCATTGATTACCACTCTGTCTTCTCCCCCTCAACCATCCCTTTATCCATAGCAGCAATTTGCCTCCAATGCCACACTGCTCCAATTTGTGCGGCAGAACTCGCAGGTCTATAATTACTTGTGTCAGCCTTTGATCCTCCTTTGTGAATTGGGGTCACATTTGCACTCTCCTATCTATGGGTACCTCCCCTGAGTCCAAAGAAACACTCATAATTATGGCTAAGGGTTTCCTTACTTCCTTTGCTGCCTCCTTCAATATAACTGGATAGATCCCATCCACCCCCTGGTGCCTTTTTTATGTTTATCCTCAACAATTTCTCCTCCACTTTCCTCTCAGTTATTACAAAATCATCTAGCTCACTGCCAGAGTTTACTTCACCTCTGGCATTCCCCTTCCTGAATAACTCCTTATGTGTGAATGTAGATGCAAAATACTTGTTTAGTTTGTTAGCCACCTGAGCAGGATCATCAACAGTTGAACCATCAATATCCAGTGGACCAATCTGATTCATCCCTTTCTTTCTAGAGTTTACATAGGTAAAGAACTCTTTCCTGTTTTTCTTTGCATCCTTTGCCAAGAATTTCTCATCTGCCTTTGCCTGCCTAATCTCCTTTGTGACGTGGTTACAGACCAGCTTATATCTGTCATAGGCTTCCATGTCACACATTAATTTATATGTATCTCATGCATTTTTCTTCTCTGCCATTTGTCTCATTAGTTCATCTGACATCCATTTAGGCCTAAACCTTGAACAATATTTCTTAGTTGGTATGTAAAGCATAGTAGCTTCCAAGATAAATGCTTTGAATGCTTCCCATTTTGAATTTGCTGTTGGTGAAATCATCATTTGGTCCCACCGTATAGAATTTAAATACTGTCTCAGACCACCGTAGTCGCCATTACGAAAGAAATAACCCTTCCCTTTACCCCTGATGGTAGTTACCTCTTTGAGTAAATCCCATTTCAGCGCACTGTGATCACTGCCACCTAGTGGTTCCTTTATCTGCAGATTCTTAATGCATGAAGAATCACTACTGATAATCAGATCAAGAGTATTACTCCCTCTAGTTGCCTCCCAAACATGCTGAGGAAATACGTACGAAGGAAGGTTGTTCCAGAAAATGGCAGTTGAATGAATAAACGAGGAACACGAAAAATTGGTTCTGTGAGTTTGAAGTTGGACAGTAAATGGATGTTGGCTGGTGGTGGCACATGTTCGGACTGTTTTGAAAGAGAAAGTGGGAATTATAGAAGCTAATTCAGAAGAACAGTGCCCATGGAACTATCTGTAGAAAAGGCATGCAGCAGAAACAGTACGTCTATGAGACAGAGTGGAGAGACTCTGTTAGAGATGAGTCATTAATTAACTAACTGCCCTCTTCTGAATGGAATCTAGAAGCTTGAGAGAGATTTTGGGGCCGCTGCCACAGATTTGGGATATTCCATGGTAGGGTGGATTTGCAATTTTCTTCCAAACAGAGTAAACAGCTGTTTGGAAGAAAAGTAACAACAAGATGAAAAATAAGACAGGACTGAAATCAACTAAGTTGTCTTTGCCGCACTGGCAAATTACCTGGAGATTGGCATTTAAGGAATTGGTAGCAGATATTCGAGCAGTTGAAGCTGATTGAGCAGAGCAATTTCTCAAACTGGAAAGTAGAATGCAATGTGCTATCATCAGCAAAACTATGGATAGGATTTCCAGTCAATAGAAGAAGGTCATTAATATACAAGAGGAAAAGAGTGGGAGGAAAGAACTGAACCTTGGGGGACACCAGCATTAGTGGAGAAGTTAGAAGACAGAGAGCCATCTACCATCACCCTCAGTGAGCTGTCAGTTGGCAAATCATAAAATGGAAGCTTGTTTAGAAGACCTTTAGGCCAAACACGATCGAAAGCCTTTGAGTTGTCAAGAGCAACTGCTTGCATTTCACCGAACTTTTACATTGAATTTGTCCATAATTGTGGGTTAGAAGGTCTTGAGACCAGATGGCTGTGTTGTGATTGGGGTATTTAATTTATTTAAATGCCTCATCGAAGTCACATTTGAAATTCAGGCTAGAGTTTTTTTTTTTTTTTTTTTTTTTTTTATGCTGGTGACACAGTAAGCCAGGTGATCTTTTTAAGTTGATGCTCGGTAAGCCTTGCTTCTTTACTTCAGTTTATCTTTATAATACTACAGGTAAACACCCAAAAACTGGAATTTTTCAAAATCTTGTCCTGCTAATATGGCATCTGATAGATGATATTCTGAATCTTTTTTTTATTATTTTTTTTTACTGAAATCAAATCCTTCCATTTACCTTTGTCCACCATTATTCTCTAACATATTATACAGTATTTTCTGTTTTAATTTTTCTATGCTATGAATTGCAGGAAAGTAAGTATTAGCCAGTTGAGCCAAACATCTATTTTTCTTATATGCAACTTCCATTTCTATGTGGTATCTGTGAGATGCCAGTGAAAGTTGTCTAGTCTTGTCGTAGAGCTTTGTTTTTGCCAAATCAGTGACCCACTTAAACCAGTGACTGTAGTGGAATCACTGTTTAAAGAAGTAATGCAATAATGCAAATGCTAAAAAAGTAATGCATTTAAATTGCAGTCACAGCATGGATTTGTTAAGGGAAAGTCTTGTCTGATCAGTCTGATTGGATACTCTGACAGTGACAAAGAAACTGGATACAAAAAATTATTTTGACATCATATACGTAGATTTCAGGAATTTTTTTTTTTTAGTGCGCTATTAAAATGAATTAATAAAGAAGGTTTTTGGGAGTGTTGCTCAAAAAGAAGTTATATTTTAGATAAAATAAGTGTTTGTCCACCATTATTCTCTAACATATTATATACAGTATTTTGTGTTTTAATTTTTCTATGCTATGAATTGCAGGAAAGTAAGTATTAGTCAGTTGAGCCAAACATCTATTTTTCTTATATGCAACTTCCATTTCTATGTGGTATCTTTGAGATGCCAGTGAAAGTTGTCTAGTCTTGTCGTAGAGCTTTGTTTTTGCCAAATTAGTGACCCACTTAAACCAGTGGCTGTAGTGGAATCACTGTTTAAAGAAGTAATGCAATAATGCAAATGTTAAAAAAGTAATGCATTTAAACAGGAATGCATTTATATTGCAGTCGCAGCATGGATTTGTTAAGGGAAAGTCTTGTCTGATCAGTCTAATTGGATACTCTGACAGTGACAAAGAAACTGGATACAAAAAATTATTTTGCCATCATATACTTAGATTTCAGGAATTTTTTTTTTTTAGTGCACTATTAAAATTAATTAATAAAGAAGGTTTTTGGGAGTGTTGCTCAAAAAGAAGTTATATTTTAGATAAAATAATGGGTGAGTGATAGGTTAAGATTTGGGACCTAAAGGTGGTTTTATTTTTCAGACTGTGAACTTTTTTAAAATGGCTATCATTATTATGTTCGGACATAGGAAAACATAGGAAATTTCAAGGTCATTAAATTTTTAAGGAACTATAATCAGTCACTGGGAATTCTTAGTAGAATAGTTGTGCTACCTGATAGCTTTGATGTAGAAGTTTTCGGGATACCAAATTATATTTAAAAATACTCATGTGTTGCTGAGTTATACATTATTGGTATTTCACAGTAATTCTACTGAGTCAGCCATTTGGATGTTTCCAGGGGATAAAAGAACTACAGCAGTGCCACCTGCTTGTTCAGTGGTGACTAGAAATTCGGCATAAATTGCGTAAAATTATTAAATTGTGACATCACGAGGAAGCTTCATCACTGAATAAGAGCTACTCCATTTATATGGCTGCGGCAGGTTTAGTAGATTGGCAGCTTAAATCCCAAGCCCAGATAAATGGTGAGGGTTGACGTCAGGAGGGGCATCCAGTCGTAAAAACTATGCCAAAACCAATAGATGTGTTCCAGTTAAGAAGTTAATCTAACTAGAGGAGGAGAAGAGGATGTAAAGTGTGAATTGGGAACATTGAATGCCGACCCCATATAACGTGGGAAAAGGCGAAGACAAAGAAGAAGAAGATACTTAGATTTCAGGAAAGCTTTTGATACTGTTGGACATAAAAGACTGCTCACAACATATTATTTTCTAGGAAAAAAAAAATTCTGCATTTACTAAAAAAAAATTCAAGGCAGTTTATCTATCATAAACTGCATTATAAATTTCAAACATCAGTGTTTGAAATTTATTTATTTTTTCCTCGAATGCACCGTGGTTGTTTTTGACTTGCCAATTCACATATTGAGGACTTGTTTTATTCTGCAAAGTTCCTTGTGATAAACTCAGAGAGCCACCCTTTATTGTACTGAAAGTAATTTGTTATGGTGGTGTGAGAATAGAGAATGTTTTCTTCTTCTGTATATGGTAAGAACTTGTCAGTGTTCCCAAAGGGGATCATTTGAAGACAGTGCAATAAGAAGATACTAAAAGAGCTGATAAGCAGTACAACCGGAACATCTGGCCAACATTAATTATGTGAAACAGTAACCCTTTTTCATACTACAGTTGCTATATATAAAAAAAAAGAGAGAGAGAGAGAGAGAGAGAGAGAGAGAGAGAGAGAGAGAGAGAGAATAAATCTAGTTTTAATAGAATATATCTTCTTTTGCAGCCCAGAACAAAAAAAATGCTGACTTCCTAACGGTCATAGAGCAACTGACACTTGATCGTGAATTTTTACAGCTTGTGTGATAACTAATAAAGAACTCTTCCCTGAAACTTTTTTGCTTACATAAAACAATCCATTGTATGTGCACTGAATAAAATTGATGTAAAGTTTGACACCATTTTTCAGAAGTTTATAACACAGCTATCAGCAGAGATTGCTGTTTTTTTTATACATCCAGTAAGGTGGCATTATTGTTTCCAAAAGTTACAATAACTCGAACTTTGTTTTTATCCATTGTTTTTATCCAAAAAACTGAAAATTTTTGAAACTGTTAATTGCATCAAATATACATAAAAAAAAAAAATGTTATAACAATACACATTTCAAAAAACTACTCATTTTGCATTTTGAAATTTGTATTCTAATGAGAAGTTGTCTATTTAATGTCAGTTTTTGTCATTCTGTAATACACCTGCCAATATATTGGCAGCTGTGTTGCAAATTGTGCTTGCTATTTAAGTTTTTAAATGAAGTTTCCAATAAATAGTTTTATTTAAAATTTATTTTATATCAAATACATATCAAAGTAAGATGTTATAACAAATGCAGATTTCAAAAAGCAATTCATTATGAGTAGCACACACACAAACCACTTTTTTTAGTTTTATTTGATTTGAATTTAATGGTTTATGTTACTATTGTCAAAGTAACCTTCCTTTGAAAAAATAATTTTATGATAGATCAAACAGACATTCAGAAAAGCTTCTATAATGTCTTCAAAAAATAATTTGTTGTAAGTAGCCTATAAATTTATTTTTTGTGTGGGTGTACAATCTAAATCAAGTTCCAATGATTTTTCAGTACAAACTATACATGTCTTAAAAAAAAAGCTTATTTTGCAGCAGATAATGTGCCTTCTACTACTTTTTCAACCAAAACACAAAGGGTTAAATTTAGTGCTGTTTCATACTTCATCACGCATCTTGCTTGTTTACTTTTTTTTTTTTTTTTTTTTAATGAAAACCCCAAACACGAGAGGTATTAGAACCTACAGTATTTAGTACCGTGGTTGGGTTGCAGGTTAAGAAGACGAAAGATATTTGTTGACATTAGACTTGACTGTAATTTTCAGGAAATACATATGAAGGAAGGTTGTTCCAGAAAACGGCAGCTGAATGAATAAACAAAGATGAAAAGTTGGTTCTGTGAGTTTGGAGTTGGACAGTAAATGGATGTTGGCTGGTGATGGCACTTGTTTGGACTGTTTTGAAAGAGAGAGTGGGAATTATAGAAGAAGCCAATTCAGAAGAACAATGCCCACGGAAGTATCTGTAGAAAAGACATGCAGCAGAAAGAGTACGTCTGTGAGACAGCAAGTGGAGAGACTCTGTTAGAGATGAGTCATTAATTAACTTAACTGCCCTCTTCTAATGGAATCTAGAAGCCTGAGAGAGGTTTTGGGGGCACCAAATGTGGGAACAATATTCCATGGTAGGGCAGATTTGCGATTTGTACAGAGTAAACAGTTGTTTGGAAGAAAAGTAACGCCGAGAGTGAAAGAGAAAACCAAGTTTTTTAGAAGCAGAGGAAGCATTATTTGTAATGTGCTTGTGCCAAGAGAGATTAGAAGTCAGGGTAATCCCCAAAAGAAATATATCATCTTGCCTAAAAATCGGAGTATCACCAAAGATAAGCATATGAGTCGAAGAATCCTTTTTGCGAGATATAAGAGAGGACTGAGTTTTAGAAGGATTGAAATCAACTGAGTTGTCTTTGCCCCGCTGGAGAATTACCTGGAGATCGGCATTGGTAGTGGATATTCAAGAAGTTGAAGCTGATTCAGCAGGGCAAGGTTTCTCAAAAGAATGCAGTGTGCTATCGTCGGCAAAACTATGGATAGGATTTCCTGAAAATGGAAGAAGATCATTAATATACACGAGGAAAAGAGTGGGGGAAAGAACTGAACCTTGGGGGACACCAGCATTAGTGGAGAAGTTAGAAGATAGAGAGCCGTCTACCTTCAATTAATTTAAAGAGGAAGCAAATAATGAAGACCCTGTATTTTTTTTATAGTATTTAGTTGGTACCATGAAAAACACACTGTAAATGGGGAACACTGTGTCCTGTAATATTTTATTCAGTAATAAAAGTTGCATTGTAGCTCCTGAAGAGTATATACATTTACTTCAGAGTTGTTAGGAAGAAAATGAGGCAGTCTGTTCATTCATTCAAGCAAGTCTGGAAAGAACACAAGACAATGAATTATTTTGACATGGTAGTTGTGATGTAAGGCAGTGGATTTGATTTCATTTAAGGCATCCAGTGATTTTTATTTACATACCCATTATATATTCCAACTTAAGTAAAATATATTTCAGTTCATATAGTTAAAATCTTAGTTCAGTGTGTAATGTGAATTATTTATTATTTATTTTTTTTCCAGGTATGGAGACTTATTACAACATTTCTGTTCTTTGGAGCATTTGGTTTTAATTTTCTTTTTAATATTATTTTTACATATCGATATTGTCGCATGCTTGAAGAAGGATCTTTTAGGGGTCGTACAGCAGATTTCTTTTTCATGTTCTTGTTTGGTGGAACACTAATGATTGTATCCTTTTTCTGGTATTTTCTTTTAAATACCTTTTTCTGGTATTTTGAATGCCATTTTTTTCTTATTATTTTAAATTATCACTTATGTACACAAATAAGAAAAATAAAACAAAAATAACATCTGTTTAGAAATTATATGAAACTCTTAAGTATTGGACTATTATTAACCTTTAAGTATTGTTCATTTGGAACATACATGTTCCATATGAACAATACTTAGAGTTAATAATATGAACACTGTGTTAATCTATGTGGATGAGTCTGAAATGTGGCATATGATATAACATGCTAAACTTCATAGGCATTTTTGTGGATTTCATTTGGATCAGATGTGTATTGGCACTGTGCACCTATTTAAAATTCAATCATGAAAAAAGAAATTGTAGGTCTTTTCAATACTTTGCAGCATGAGGAGGCGCCTCTGTTAGCAAGGTGGGAAGGAGCAGCAGCAGTGCGTAGCACACGCTTCATGATTAGATCGGGGTTCGAGCCCATCACCACCAAATACGGAGGATTCAGAAAGTTCAGGGAATGACCACTGCATATCCCAGAGCAATATGGCCGTAGTTGCTAATGCTCCTAAAAACCAAATAACAAACAAGCAGCATGAGGATGGGCCCTACAGTTATCAAGTAGTAAGACACATTTAGAATTTGGACTCTTTCAAACTGCTGGAATGAACCAATCTTGAAAAATTTCCTTAACCATCCAATCATTTTTTTGAGCCTTATAAGCCACTGGCAAATGCATAATTCCCTTCAAGCCTCGTGGATGATGGTATTTACCAATTACTAAAGGCTTAGTTCTGTGTTGGCCCAATGCATTTGCATACATAAGAACTGTTGCTCTTCATTTATTTTGCTTAAAACCACTTGCACTTTTTCTTTGCAACCTGCCAAAGTTTTTTTTGTCAAACATTTCCAGAAGAGACTGGTTTCATCAGCATTGTATATTTGGTTAGCTATAAGATTACTATACTCAAGTTTCTCAAATGTCACACTGTATTCTTTAGCTGCCTCTGTGTCAGCAGACTATTTTTCACCCACATTGTCTAATTTTCTAATTCGTTGTCTTATCTTAAATTTAGTTAACCATCTATAAGTAAAAGCAATTGTTGTATCAATGCCCATTTTTTCTTTAAAATCCTTTGCTTTGACAATAATCATTGACCCTAATATAGCCATACCTTCAGATCGTTTTAATAAAATCCATTCATGCAACACTTTATCTGAGTTTTCTAATTTTAACTTGTGGTACCGTGCAGTAAATTCTAAAAGTCTGTGCTTTGAATGTTTAATATCATATGATGTTGACGATCCAGTGTTATATTCTGCCATTAATACATTCCTGCTTATGCCCCATTCTGTTTTCTTTATTATAGCAAGTTTGTCACTAAGCTTTAATGTTGTTTTTCTTTTCTGATGAGGTTTATTAACTATAGGAGCCATAGTGAGGAGTTTTTAATTTAAAATAAATGTAAAATAGTGGTATAATCTGTGATATCAGTACAGAATTTATTTTCAAAATGATGAATGTAAACAAATATAGTACAGTAACCATGTGACTTGCCGTTTTCTTTTTTCATCGCTGCAAGGCATCTGTGCTGTAAACATCCAATCTCAATGTGCTGTTAGATCGAATGTTCCGTTATTTGGGGTACTGTTATTTTGACAGTTTACTGAAATCTGCTAGCCACAAAAAAAAAAAAAAAATATTCGCCCATAGTATCAGTTTAACCCTCCTATTGTGTTCAGGTCAATATGACCCGATCGCCTTCTTTTAATGCCAATAAATTCTATATTTATTTAAATATTTTGATGCTGCTCTATGACTTTTACTAATTTACCCTAATAATGGTGTACCTAGATTGACAAAAAAATTTTACAGTTAGTTTTTTTTATAAATGTAATTGTTACACTTATTGTGCTTGGATCAATATGACCCAACGATCAGTTTTGTTAAAATTTAAGGAACAAGGAGCAAATTATTATCATAAATGATTGTATTTTATTAGTTTTGTTTTATTTTCATAGAAATAACTTACATTACCACGTTTCTTGAACAAGTTTCAACATGTGCGTTATGTGCTTGTGGGGAACAACAAGTTGATGCCTGTCGATGCTGCTGGTGGGGGCTTGTTGGTGCCTTCTCGCATATATCTGCCATTGATGTTTGCCAAAAAACTGACACTTGTGTGTTGTCAGAAACTGACGACACACAAGAAGAAATTGTTGTGTACTAAGAGATCGTTCACGGACAGTGAAATTGAGAATCTTTTGTATGCTTCTTATGGTAATGATAGTACTTCTGAAGTAGGGGACCATTTGTCTGAAGCAGAGATGCATAGTGAATCGGATGATGAAGTAGATCCTAAGATTTAATACGAAGCTGTTGTGGCTAATTACATAACCTCAAAAAATGGCAATATAGTGTGGAACTGCAACACACCTAATCAACAAGGAAGATTTTTGTCAGAAAATATTATTACATTGAATCCTGCACCAACAAGGTACACTACATCTAGAATATATGATATAAAATCCTCCTACTGCTTATTTTTTATGCCAAAAATTGTAAACTTAATTTTGAAGATGTCAAATTTAGAAGGAGAAAGAATTTATGGTGACCAGTTGCAAGAACTAACAGTAGTTGAATTAGAAGCATATTTCGGCCTACTGCTTTTAGCTGGAGTGTATAAATCTCATGGGATGGAAATGTAGACCATCCTATATTCAGGGCAATGATTCCATGTAATTTTGCAAATAATTCGCTTTGACGATAAAGGAACTTGATCACAATGGCGCCAGACTGATAAATTAGCTGCCATATAGGACTTGTGGGATGAATTGGGTTGCAATTCTACCTATGGTCTATAATGCTAACGAAAATGTAACAGTAGATGAGCAACTGGTACCTTTTAGAGGCCGTTGCCAATTTAGGCAGTATATAGACAACAAGCCAGCCAAATACGGAACCAAGATTTGGACTTTGTGAGTCTGTAAACGCTTATGCATATAACATGGAGGTATACCTCGGAAAAAAAAGGTGACCCTCCAGAAAAAGGCTAAGGTAAAAGAGTTGTGCTAGACCTTACTTATGGTCTAAAAGGGAAAAACGGAATGTGTAATAATTTTTTTACATCTTACGAACTGGGGCAGATGCTATTGAAAAGAAATATTACCATGCTTGGCACTATTCAAAAAAAACAAACCTGAACTGCCAACCAAACTGGTCTGCAACAGAAAGGAAGCCCTTTCTTCAAAGTTCTACTTCAGCAATAACACAACGGTAGCCTCCGTAGCTGAGTGGTCAGGAGTGGGAGTGCAGTAGCACTCGCTCTTTGAGTAGACCGGGGTTCAAGCCCGACTGCTGAATACGGTCGATCTGCCAACTCGCACTGGACCAGCGTGGCAGATTATGGTCCATTTTCCCTCAGCATGAATTGTTGAGGAGGCTTCCATCCTGCAGTGGGTTGATAATGGATGCACTTTACCTTTACCTTTTTAGTTTCTTATATTCCAAAATAGAATAAAAATGTGACACTCATGAGCACCTTCCACCACGATTCCGGTGTGTGTAATAAATATCATAAAAAGCTGTTTATGATTTTAGGTTACAATAAAACTAAAGGTGCTGTAGATATTTTAGACAAGTTGGTTATAACATACACATGCAGACAGCAAAATAAAAGATGGCCAATGTCTATCTTTTATAATATCATGGACGTTTTTGCTTATGATGCCTATGTTCTGTGGTACGAAGTAAATCCAACCTGGAATGCTAGCAAACTTACAAAATGTCGACTATTTCTTGAAGAACTGGGTAATTCCTTGATTGCTCCTTTACTGCAAGAAAGAAAACACCTTCAAAGTATTCCTGCTGCTGAAATGGTTAGAAGGACATGAACATCAACCAGCATTGCCAAAGCAAGGGAACCGTCGACCACAAATAAGCATAAAAGATGTAACTTTTGTCCTTCTTCAAAGGACAACAAAACCAATATACTATGTTGTAATTGCTCAAAATACGTATCTAAAGCTCATGTATATTACTACTGCCAAGATTGTAAAAAACTAAATGTACGATATAGCTACTATGTTTCTCAGATGTACGTAACAATTGTTTATCCATTACTGCCATTCATAAACAAACTTTTGGTTAATAAATGCTACATATATTTTTATTTCTTTTAATTAGTAAACACATTACTGCCATATTAATTTAACGCCAATAAAATGGCACCCATAGACACTTGGGTCATATTGACCCGAACACAATAAGTGTAACCAAAATGCGAACACAATAGGAGGGTTAAGTTATATAAATATTTTTATAGGTAATGTTTTAAAAAACTAAATGTTATGATGGCAAAACAAAGCTAATTTACATTCTTTAATTCTTACTGCACCTTACACTTAATTATACTGAAATATCCTTTCCTTTGCATGGGTTTAAAATGTATGCCACTAACACTTACAGTTCATTTACATAAGGGCTTCTTATATCCTCCAGTGTGTCTTTTTGTGGTTGCAAAATACCACTTCATATCCACTGATTTATCTGGAATAAAATCCCACAGAGAAGGGCCATTCATATGTATCATCAGTATTACTTAGAGTAGAGAGATTCATTGATGACCTCTAATTCCTTTTTATTAGATTCATGAAGTACTTGCTGATAAAATGGCTACAATTTCAAGCAGTTTTGAGAGGGTTTAGCCTCACTTGCCCTAATCTCAGAAGCACTAATGGTCACTTGCTCTAATGGTGACTTGCCATAATCACACGTTTTAATGAACACCTGCCATAATGGTGACCTGCCCTAATTGCATCCCAGTGGTAGGTGTGTTACTGTCAGTTGCCCTAAGCAAGTATATAATTGCATACCTGCAATTCTTTTCACTCTGATGACCCTTTACAGGAGGTAGATGCGCAAGTGAGGTAATGCCTGCCCGGTGTGTTTCCATCTGCGTTTGTCGACCTAAGAATTCATTCAAATAGTAGCCAAACAACAGCGTGATGTTTGTCGTTTGTGACACTTCATATAACCTTTATGCGGATGTAGTCCTTGCTCTTTACAGCAGGGGATAATACCTATTTTCAGTATAGTTAGGGAAGGATGCTGCGTGGTTGTTTTCCATTAAGGTTATTATTATATTAATACCACGTGAAATTAATAATATAGTTTATTAGGCTGCTCGCTTAATAAACTACAGAATCTCGTTAATACAAAGTTCAAGGGACCTAAATTTTCATTTTATAATAACGAGGTCCCCCAAAAGTGCCAAAATTTTGCCTTTATTATTTTTTATTTATTTATTTTTTGTTTTTTGGCACATACTATATATCTAAGAATAATAATAAATAAATAAATAAATTAATTAATTTAAATTAATAAAATAAAATAATTAAAATATTTTTTATTTTTTTAATATTTTAAAATAGATTAAAAAGATTATTTTATTTGTAAGATCAACTAAGAGAAAAGCAATTAACAGAAATGAAAATATTGTACAGTATGTATTTTGATATATACAGTATTTTAGTATCACAGTAAAAGAATTAATCTTAATATAAAAGGAGACATACAATCCATTAACTCTTTGATAAATTAATCTAATTTAAAGATAGAATCCAATGTTGTTTGCACAGTTTTTGTCCTATATGCATTTTTAACTACAGCACACATTATAAAATGCAATAGTTGTTTCTTTATCAACATTACTGCAAGCCAACACATTCTCTATTATGCTCAATGCATTTTGGACATCTTTTTTAGACGTGCGTGCATGCGTGCACGCACGCTTCACTTTTGCTGGTAACAAAAACATCATTGTTTTGCTTAATGCTTAGTAGCTCTTCTGGTATTGCACTGCTGTGGTAGAAACTACATCTATCTTCACTACCTTTCAAATTTGCCAACAAAATCCATAGCGCCTTCAAATTCCCCCATTCCTCAATGTTGCTATCACATTTGTCTGCTCGACCATGTTTTTCAATGATATTCTCTCCAAAGCCACTCTTTCTGAAGCAGTTGATTATTACACTTGATGCAATACTGTTCCAAGCGATAACAGATAACATCCAAGTCATTCCAGTTTAGCTGCAAATTGTTCCCTTCCTCCCTCCCATATTGAGGATCAAGTACCTTATCAGGCAGGCTCTATATGCTCCCTTGTGGTTATAAATAATGCCTTGATCCAGTGGCTGCATAAAACTGTGCTTGTAAAAAAAAAAAGAAGGTAAACTGCAGCCATTATCACCCATTGCAGGATGGAAGCCTCCTCAACAATTCATGTTGAGGGAAATGGCCCATAATCTGCCACGTTGGTTCAGTGTGGGTTGGCAGATCGACCATATTTAGCAGTCAAGGGCTTGATCCCCAGTCCACTCAAAGAGCGTGTGCTACTGTACTCCCGCTCGTCACTACTCAAAGTGGGAGTACAGTAAAAACAGGCAGAATATGCTGTACAACAATCTTGAATAATCAAAATGATCCTTTTTTCTGAAGCCATTCTTCTGTCTACTTTTGATAACCAAGACTGAAAAATTATGACCATAAGCCAAGCACTTCTATTAGCCACATAATCACAGGGAAGTTGGTTAACCTCTTTAAAACATCTTGGCTTGGAAAACTTATCAATCACTAGTGGGCATAGTTTTGTATTGCCATTTGAACTGCAGCATAACAGAATAGTGAGTCTTTGTTTACTTAATTTTCCACCATGACAAGGCTCTTCTCAAACAGCAAATGTTTTGTTTGGCAGCAAATTATAAAATAAATCTATCTCATCAAGATTAAGAATATCCTTTGCCTTGTATTTTTCAAGAATGGACCATACAGAATACAAAGAGTCTAGCCTTTTTGTTGTCGACCAATCCAGACTTGTCGCAAAACCAAGTTATTCCTGTCTTTAAATCTTTGGAGCCGGCCACTGCTGCATTTGTTGCTAATTCCATGTTGCTGAGCCAGATAATTCGCATTTTCTTGCAAAATCGTACCTGATATTGGCAAATTAGGTGCACACACATTTGTTGGTACTACTCAAAATGTTTTGTTTCAACCCTTGTGTTTTGAACCAGGAATTCGTTTCCTGTTTTTTTATTGCTGCTTCATTGTCATGCATGTCATGTCATGTCATGATGAAGTAGGTAAAGGGACGTTGTATTCCTTTGCAATATCCGTTTTGCTAAGTTAATCCTATCAGCCTTTTGTATAATTTTCAGTTTAATTTCCAGGTTCAATTCCATCAGTTCACATTTTGTAACCATAACCTACTAGATGAGATTTAATATAAACAAACTTTAAATTAATTTAAAGACAAGTTCAAAAAAGACATCAGCTCAGATAAAATGGCACAAAAAATAGATTACTGTATACTGTAGCAAAAAGACTCTTTGAACTGACATAACTATTGAAACTGACCTAAATCCCGTGGAGAGTGAGGGAGTGTATGTAGACAACTTAGGAAAACTGTTTTTATTTTTTTGTTAATTTAACGTGATGTTTTTCAGAATGCACTTATTTTGTAGCTACTGTAAACTGGTTTTGTTTACACAAAAGTGATTTCTAACAAGTCAGTGCCATCCTTCGGGAAGCAGGGAACCGGGTGGTCAGAGGCAATAATAAACAGCTATTGCTAAGATTTGTATTAAATGTACAAAATAACAACATTTATTTCTCATGGGGTGAAAATGAACTGTGTAATATGTATTAACCGAATTTTGTGATAAACGAATATATTTACATAGAAAAGCCTATACTTTCACAGGGGAATGATACTTCATATAAACGAGTATTTTGTATAAAACGAGTTTGTATTAACGAGATTTTCCTGTATATTATTAATTTCACATGTTATACCACCAGAACATTCTTCATATGAAAAGTGTGAAGAGCTTAGAAAATACTTTGAAACCAATTGGATTGGACCCACTGCTCATTTTCTGCCATCATTGTGGAATCATCATGCTAATTTTGGTCCTTGGACAATAAATCATGTGGAAGGATGGCATTATGCCTTAAATAAATCTGTGGGGCACCATCGTGTTAATAAATGGAAGATGATTACCCATTTAGAAAAACAACAGGCTAACTTTAAGAGTATACTACGATTAGTGAATGTTAGAAATCTTCGACCTCGTGAAAACTGCAAATACGAGGACATAAGAATTAATGAAATTAATAGCGGATAAACAAAACGGGGACATCCATTTACACACATTTGTGCAAGCAGTTAGTTACTGGTATACGGACCCCCATTTTGGGAAACACTGCACTAAATAATTAGTATAATTTAAACTTTAATAATTTATATTTGTATTTTAAACTTGTGTTTATTTCTTTATTTGATATCAAAACATTTATGCATAAAGAAAACTAAATTGTTTATTAACAAAAGAATTATTTTTTTATTACTGTATTTTTATTTTGTTGTTATTTTTGTTTATTTTTTTTCATTGTTTTTGAAGTCCATTTTTATCACTTCGAAAAAATAGAATAGAGTTACATACAGTTACAATGGAAATGTGGGAATAGGGCAAATGGGATATAGGTCATGCGATTAGGGAAAGTGAGACATAGAGCATATCCTTTTAGGTCAAGTGGAATATAGGGCTAAACCTATTAGGGCATATAGTTTAGAGCAGCATTTCCCAAACTTTTCAAGTGCAGTCTGGTTTTTGCAGGGTTTTTTTTTTTTTTTTGCGGCCCACCTACAGCTATTAATGTATTTTCAATAATTATACTTGTAGGTGTAGGAAATATTGACACTATCATTAGGACATTTAACATACCAGTAATAATGCAATTAGGTATTCATTAACATCAGTAAATATAAATAACAGATAGGTAATTCATTTCTTTGTTTATTATCAAAAGTTTACATAAAATTGACTTATTTTTGAGCAAATAAATATGTATTTAATGAGTAGGGTAATGCTGTTTTCCATCACATAGTAATTTTAAATCAGGGGGGAAAGATGTCAACTTGATTTTGAAATCTGGCTCGACATCCAATCTGTTCCTGCATTTGTTTTCTAAAAAAACTAATGTTGAGAATCAGGTTTCACATTTGTAAGTTGTTACAAATGGCATAAGAATTTCAGTGCTTTTTCTGATAAATGCTTATATTCTTTACAGCAACTTAGCCAAAAATTTATCAATGAGACCTGATTGAAGCAATCTTAATGCTGTGTCACATGACAGTTCAATAACAGAATTGATTTCTTGTTCATTGAGACAGAATTCTTCCACTTGTTCCACATTAAAAGTAAATGGGTTTCGAATCCACATTTTACTGCTGTCAATTGGAGGAAAATATTCTTGAAAGTTTGATTTCAATTCTAAGAAGTGTTCTTTAATCACCGTAGAAATCTCAGCCGGAATGTTGCTTCGAACATACTCTTTTTGTAATTTAATTAAACCAGGAAGAAAATTATAATTCCCTTTTTCAATTCGAAGTACCCATAATGAATTTTCTTCGTAGCTTCTACTTTTTTTGTGAACTTCGAAAATATTTATATTAATATCTAGTAAATTTAAGACATTTAAAAAACCAAAAATATCACATAAGTAGGACACCTTAATTAACCAATTAAAATCATTAAACCTGTCTTTAAATTCAAATATTGCATCCTTTGCTCCAAAAACAGAAAGTACTCATTCTTCATTTCAATTATTCATTTCAATTCATTCCCTGTTGATAACCATCGAATTTCACTGTGTAATAGATGTTCATAATCGCTTCCTAATTCTTTGCATACAGTAGTAAAGATTCTGGAATTCAAGGAAAGGGCTTTTATATAGTTTACAAATTTTACACATTCTTGAATAGCTGTATTTAAAACCAAAGGCGCTTTTTTTTTTTTTTTTTTTTACAGCTAACACTTCTCTGTAAATACTGCAATGCACCCATTCACAATCTGGAGCCACCTCTCGGACCCTCAGAAAAAGTCCCGTACAGGAATCTGCCATTGACCAGGCGCCATCGCAACTCAATCCGGTGCATTTGTTCCAATCGATTTCACTTTGAGTTATATAATTATCAATTAATTTAAAAAGTCCCTCAACTGTTGTTCTTGTTGATAGGGGTTTACAAAACAAAAAAATCTTCACTGAGAGTCTTTAAAATCATACCTTACAAAGCACATTAAATTGGCATTTGCTATGTCTGTACTTTCATCCATACGGAGGATGTGGAATGGTCAGGGAATGACCACCGCATATCCCCAGAGCAATATGGCCTTAGTTGCTAATGCTCCTAAAAACCAAAATAACAGCAGATGACAACAGTACTTTCATCCACTTGTAAAGAAAAAAATTAACAATTTTTAATGCGCTTTATGAGAGTTTCTTCGGTATTATTCGCCATTTCCACAATTCTACACCACCGTATTATTTGATAAGAGGAGTAAATGCAGTTGATTTTCTTTCTTTTCATAAAGGTGAGATGTAATTACTTTTAGTGTGGGAAGTATTAACTCTTCGCCAATAGTATGAGGGTATCCTGTCTCAGCTATTAGTTTTGCAACTTCATATGAAACCAAGTCTTCATTGCAACATCTCACGGAAACTGTCTTTACAAAACTTTTTCTAGATGAAATATATTCATTTTTCTTATTGATGAAAAATTCCTTTGGCTTATTTGAGTATTCTGGATGCACACAATCTAAGTGCCTTTTCAGTTTCAATGGTTTCATGGATTCATTAGACATTTCAAAACAAACAATGGACAATGCTGTGTGGTTATCGCAGATAAAACAAAATTTTAAATAATCTTCATAATACTGCTTTGTCCAAGAGGTTTTGGATTTCTTTTCCATGCTGTCAGTTTGCCTATTGCCAGGGCGTTTATTAATATTATTTCCATTATCCTTTTTTCAAGAAAAGGTTGAACAGAAAGTGGACATGGAAGACCCCAAATGGATTAACAACTAATGAAATCGACTTCATCCTCACTAACACAAGATATATTGTGAATGATGTTACTGTCTTGAACAAGGTAAACGTTGGAGGTGATCACAGAATGGTAAGATGCATACTTGATGTAGATGTAAGAAAGGAAAAAAACCGACTCGAGTAAATAATACGAAGGTCTTTGAGGTAACAGAAGAGGAGAAAAAGCAGTATGAAACTTAAGAACAAGTTTGAGCTTCTGCAGACCTTTCAGGACCAAGATATTAATGAGGAATATTGCAACTTTCTGAAAGTGATAAAGCTCAAGAAACCTATAGGTAAAAAGAAATCCAAAGAAGAAAAAATTAGCCAAGAAACACTTGTCATGATGAACCGAAGATGACAAATGAAGAGCAAGATAAACACTGACAAGGAGAAAATTTAGTATACTGAGTTATGCAAAGCCATTAGAAAAAGACTCAGAGAGGGCATAAGAAGATTTAACACAAGAAAAGTAGAACAAGCATTAAGGGAAAACAAAGGACTTAAATCACAGCCATGAGAAGTAATACAGAAAGACAAATGGTACTGAAACTGAAGAATATCAATGGTGTGCTTATAAATAGCAGAGAAGGCATAATTCAAAAAATAGAAGACTACTATAGAGAATTACACAAGGAGCGAGGGAATGATGCCAGCAGTGGGGAAGACGGGGTCGCAAATTAGTAACACATACGACATACCCAATATCCTTCCTGACGAAGTAGAACATGTGTTCAAGAAAATGAAGAACCAGAAAGCCCTGGGGGAAGATGAAGTTACTGTAGAGTTGTTAAAATTGGGAGGAAGAGACATGACACAAAAACTGGCAAGACTCTTCACAAAATGCATTAGAAAAGGTGTGTTACCTAAGGAGTGGAATAATGCAATCATAGTTTTGCTGCATAAGATAGGAGATAAATCAGAAATTGGAAATTATAGACCAATTAGCTTGTTATCCCACATCTACAAGTTGTTCACAAGGGTCATTACTAACAGATTAGAAAGAATACTTGATGAGAATCAACCGAAAGAGCAAGCTGGCTTTAGGACAGGATTCTAAACTGTGGATCACCTTCACGTAATGTCACAGCTAATGGAGAAAGCAGTTGAATATAAAACACCATTATGCTTGTCATTTATGGATTATGAAAAGGCATTTGACTCCATACAGCATAAGGCAATGTTTTGGGCACTGGAAAGACTGTCTATGCAAGACAAGGCATAGACACCCCATACATTATGATTTTGAAGAAGATATATGAGAATGCTACTTCCTTGATTAGACTAGACAAAGATAGTAGCAAATTCAGAAAGGAGTTCAATAAGGAGATGCAACATCTCCAAAGTCGTTTACTGCTGCCCTTGAGGAAGCTTTCAGAAGATGACTGGTTGTAGAAAGGAGTCAATGGGAATGGAGAATACCTAAACCATTTACGATTTGCAGATGACATTGTGGTCATAAGTCACGATCACAAAGAATTAGAGGAAAATCTTAATCAGTTATGCACAGTTAGTAAGGATTTTGGACTAAAGATGAATATGGCTAAAACAAAAGTAATGATAAACAAGTATGACACAGAAAGGGAAATAATGATTGAAGGAGCAGTAATTGAAAAGGTGGAGTCATATACGTATCTGGGACAAGTTATTAGCTGTAATAATGATAAATGGCTGGAAGTCAAGAGAAGAATAAATTTTGGATGGAAAGAATTCAGGAAATATAGTCACATACTGAAGAGCAATATCCCAGTTTGTCTGAAACGTAAAATAATGAACCAATGTATACTCCTCACCATGACTTATGGAACCATGTGAAACTTGGGCACTCACTAAAAGAATGGAAGAGAAGCTGAGAACTACACAGCGAAGAATGGAACGAATTATATTGGGAATCAGACTGATAGATAAGAAGAGAAACACATGGATTAGGCAGCAAACAAGTAAAGGACATTCTTATCAAAACTAAAGAACTAAAATGGACTTGGGCAGGACACATAGCTCGAAGATATGATGACAGATGGACTAAGAAAATAACAGAATGGTACCCAAGAGGAGCTAGAAGAAAACCTGGAAGACAACAGCGGAGATGGATAGATGAAATTCATGAGTTTGTGGGTAGTAAAATGGATGACCATTGCATGAAACAGAAGGAACTGGAAAGTTGTTGGAGAGGCCTTCATCCTGCAGTGGATTGAAAATGGCTGATGATGAACGAAGGGGAGATTTATACATAATAATTCAATAGCAAAGACAAATATGGACATTTACGAAAACAACAAGAAAGTAGTTAACACTTGTTCTGAAGTCAGACTCACTCTTCGCAATGTAATGTTGGGTCATGTGATCTGGTCTTACTCTACCTCACTTTCCACTCCAATGACTCATCTTTGGAAATAATTGCATTTTTGTAAGTAAGAGAATTAAAAAATCTTTTCATTGTGTAAAATGTTCAAGTATATAATTAAACTAAGCTAATTCACATTCTGAATTGTGAAAATAAGCCACCTGTTGTCATAGATTGGAATTACTTCACCTTTCAGAAACAGCATATCTTTGAGAGTATCTTTATGCAAACCTACTTTTTTCTGAGGGCAAACAGTTTATGAAGGAATTAACTTATTAAATTAATTACATAAGATAATATCTCCTGGTTGGAAATAAAACTTCTTTATTAAATTCATTGGCAGCCATCCATGATCAAATAACTTGGCAGTGAATGAGGTGATGTTTGAAAATGAAAAAATGTGTGAATTATGTGAAGAAAATAAGGTAATATATTTTGAATGCAGAAGAAGGCTGAAATTCACTTTTGAGTTGGCGAGTGGATTTCTGGAGCCCTGATTACAGTGGTGTCTCATCTTTTAAATAAATGGCAGATTAGCCATTTTGGTCTTTAGGCAACTTGGACCATATTATGCCATTGTGAATGTTTGGTACAAATGTATGTTTACTGGCTGATCTGCATGTTGTGGGCTGAAAAACCTGGAGCAACTTGTAGGAGGAAGATCCCACCCACTCCAGCTTAAATCGGTCAACTGCAGCCTAACTGAAGAGGTCCTTAGAAATGCCTTCAGTCTGTGATGCAATTCAAATCTAGACCTCTTCAAATGAGTGGTAAGTGGAAGAACCACTGTACTGTTATGGAGGACATACTGAATAGTGATCTTATTCTACTGCCTACTGCTAGTTCAACAAAATATGTATATATATTGCTTTATGGTCATTGTGAAGGCAAAGTTTGAAATTCAATTTATGACAAGTATTAGTCTTAAAAAACAAATGCCTTGTTACTGCCTGTATACTGTATTAGTTTGCCATCCAATTTCAGTTCAGGATCTGGCTACAGTGAGTGATGAAAGCTATTGCACTAGCAGTTTAAATTCTGCTTACCACAAAATAAATTCACAGGAAACATTAGCTATTTTATAATTTTGAAGTTCTGTCTTTTTATAGTGAATTTAAAAAATTGTGATTTTTTTACCCTATGATTTTATGTATATTTATTTTATCAAGTAAAATAATATCTGGCTGAAATAAATAGCATGCAGAAAAGCATATACCAAAAATTTTGGGTTACTTAATAAATTTTTCAGTATCAAACATTGTAACTCGTTGATACAGAAAAACAGTAGCATTCTACTACTGAGTTGAGAAAGCATGTTGACTGCTCATCTAGATACAAAATGGCATTAGCATGTGCAAGCAGAATGTCGCAGGTAGTGTTCTACTCATGCACAATGAAATTAATGCTATCTTTTGACATATTCAACAATTGTTTGGACTGCTGTATAGAAATACACTGATTACTCTCTAGCATGTAAAAATGGTGAGTGTTACACACAGTGTTTTGATTGCATGTGTAGTGTTGCCATCAGTATCATCAGTTTTTTTCTTGAAGATTTTACAGTAATGGTGAAATTAAAATTGTGTATGCTTTCTGATTATTTAGTGGAATCAGTGGGAGAGGAAGAATTATTGTAGGCTGTCTTACATCACTTTACAAGTAGTGAAATTATATAGGACCTGGCACATTTTGGCCTTAGCTGCCCTTGTGCCCTTAAATACCAATACCAATACAAGTAGTGAACAAATAAATTATCAGAAATCAAAAAGGATGATCCTTTAATTGGGTGGCCGTTGCACCCCTAATTGTAACAAAAAGTCATGCAACACCTGGCAGGTACCCAAATTTGTTTTCTGTTTCTGGAAAAAGCTTTTGCATTTTTTGAATTCTGTTTGAAATGTACACTACTGCTTGAGTATTATTAAATGTTTCTTTTTTTTTTTTTTTTTTAATGAAAAAATTTGAAATCTTAATTTTTTTTACATATGTTATTTTAAACAAAACAAAACAAAACTTTTAATTCTGCTGAAAAAAAAAAAAAAAATAGAATAACGTAATCATGAAACCATTAGTCACTTCCATCTTCCAGTTCAGAAAATCATTAATAAATAAAAGAATAAACAGATTAATAATATTAATTGAGACAAAAATGCATTTTATATAACAAACTTGAAATAAAGAGTATCTAATTCCTCTAGCAGACAATTCAACCAATGGTCAAGAAGTGCACTTTTTTGCATTAAGTTGAAACCAAAACTACCGCAATGAAGCATATGGCAAAAATGGTTACACAAACAATCATTCTGGACCCACCGGTGCTTTACACATTTAATTCCAATTAAACAGTAAGTTCAATTCCAAATGTAATGTAATTCCAAATATCAATAATAAATAAGCTCACATCCTAAACTGCTCAAATATGATTTTCTATTTTTAGGAAGGTACTGGAAGTTTCAGTCATTAACCTTTAACCAAAAATTAATGTGCAGTAGTTATTTTGGAGAGGAATCTGTCAGATTCTGTGTTATTGCTGCTGAGTTAACTGTTTTCTGTGTAATATAACAAATCATATTTTATATAAGGTCATATAGTAATTATAATCCTGTTTAATTCAACAGAGTTCTTAAGTCATGAGTTCATTTCTTATATAGCTTGCAGCATGTATTCCATAGTCTGCATAGTGAATAATCCTAGTTGAACTGATGGTTCTTTTCTTTGTTCCCAGTATAAGGAGTGTACTGATTTCATATTAAAACTCTGTGCATTATTAGATGATCTTGTGTCACTGAAGAAATGGGTGGATGCTGTAGAGACAAAAAACTTAGGGACTCATCAGGTGACCTGCCAGATGATTCGCAACAATTTGAGTTCCCAGTAGAGAATAGTCAAGTGCATACTGCCCTGATTCAAGAGGATTTAGTTTCATTGGGAGATTTCATTGTCAGAAATATAGGCATGTTTATCATACGATTTGGGTCAAAGTAATAATTATACTCATGTCCAGAGTTCTTGCATGCGGCTGCAAAAGCCAATATTGACAAGGTGTGTGAGGATAGTGATGCCTTAAATGAATGGAAAGTTAATGCCCATGGAAAGAAGCTCAAATATCTTCAAGGAATGTGTGAGGGTAGTAGAGTATACAAGAATACTAAATCTTAACTGCATTTACAGTAATGTGAGAATTATTGTCAATTGACATCTTATTAGATGTCAGAATTACTGAGTGGGACAACTAATTCTGATATAATAGGGCTCATGGAAATACGTGTCACCTGGAGATGAGTTTCACTATGGTACAGGCCCTGGGTGCCAAATGTTTTTCGAGGCCAAGCCCTTATAGAGTGCTCTTGACAAGTGATTAAAGTTATTTTTATGTTCCTGCCTTTCTCTAAACAGTTTTATTTAAAAACAGTTCCATACTTGAAAAGCCACAAGTTAGAATGCAGAAGGAAACTCAACTTTCCTTACTGTTTTTGTTTATTTCTAGTTCCACTAACCAACCAACACTTTAACTCCTTTACTTCTTAGTGGTACTGCTCCTGCCTCCCCGTGGCAAGTTTGGAAATCTTGGCAGAAAAGTCCTCTTCCTAAGGGCTAAAAGGAGCAAACATGGCAGAGACAGACCATGTTTCTGCTATTGAAACGAGCAGAGAACTAAATGAAATGTATTTTTGTACAGCTAAGTGACAAAAGATAGAGACACTCCCTCTAGTTGCATCGCTGTTCTTAGTTATTCATTCTGAGAATGAACAACCCATTGGAAGTTTGTTACCTTTTTGAATTCAAAAAACTCTTGAAAGCATAGCTAGTTCCCCTAAAACAGTCAGACGCCTAAAATCAGGGACTTTACTAGTAGAGACGAAAAACCAAAAGCAAGAACTTTTGGAGAAATTCCAATAACAGTTCATTCCACCCTGAATACCTCAAAAGGAGTAATTGCAGAGTGGGATCTTCTCAATGTTCCCAAAGATGAAATCAAGGAGTTATTCAGGTCAACAGAATAACAAAAAAGAAGGAGAAATTATCCCAACAAGGAATATAATTTTAACACTGAACTCTCCAAAACCACCAAAAACTGTAAAAGCTGGATACCTAAACTGCTCACTGAGATCATACATTTCAAATCCTGTCCAATGTTTTAAGTGTCAGAAGTATGGACACTCAGGCAGTATGCAGAAGTTTTGCCATCTGTGCAAAATGTGGGTCACAAGATGTTCCAACTGCAAAGGAGAACATAATGCCTACCCAAAAGAATGTGAAGAATGGCAGAGAGAAAAGAGAATACAGAAATATAAAGTAGAAAACAATGTAACATACCAGGAAACTAAAAAAAAAACAAAAAAAACAATATAACCACACTGAACAATTAGACCATCGTATGCGCAAGTAACACAGACTTATAGAACAATAGGAACATAGGCAGAAGTAGAGTGTAAAGTGTGTTTAGGGTCAAATGGCACCAGGGGTTCCCCCCATCTCTGCATAGTTTTCATTGTCATGAATAAACAGAAGTAATGATCCCACCAAAAAAATCCATGTTGGACTGGGCACATTCTCTGCTTAATGTACCAAAACAAAAACCAGATCAGGCAATAAACGCCCATTACTATACCACCAACTAGAGAAACCACTAAATCCATAAAGCAAGATAGAACTGCTGAAGTAAATGGAAATGAAATGGACAGCATGGAAGTAGAAGAAAAGAATCAGAAGAAACAATACCAGAAATTTTTGCAGAAAGGATGGATACTGGAAAGCCACACTTCCCTAAAAAAGATGATTAAAAACAGAGAAAATAAGAAAAGTCGAAAGTACTATTAGAACCAAATAATGAATACATTTTTACATTGGAACTGTAGAGGATTCTGCAGCAATTTTTAAGATATTATTATCTCTTAGCAAGTACAATCAAATTAGTCTATGTTTGCAAAAAACATCTTAAACCTCAGAATACAATATTACTAAAACATTATGATATATACAGAAAAGCCAGAATTACAAACAGCACAGCACATGGTGGAGTAGCAATCCTGGTAAATTCCAGTATACCCACCCAACAGATTCCCTTGCAGACTACCCTAGAGGTTATAGCAGTACATATTATAGTAAAATTTTATGTAACTGTTGCAGCCATCTACCACCAAACCATGATATAAGTTATATAGAACTAGAAGACCTGGTAGTTCAACTACTACCTTGCTTATGTATATGGAGATATGAATGGCCATCATCCTCTATGGGGAAATGAAAACATAGATAAGAGAGATCAAATTCTAGAAAAACTACTAGATAAGCTCAACCTAATACTCTTAAATGATGGGACATCCACATATATATGTCTACCCACAGGAACTAGCACAGCAATAGATCTTTCTATATGTACTCCATCAATAATACCCTCTACTGGAGTGGGCAGTTCACAATGATCCACTAGGTAATGATCATTATCCAGTAAAGATTACTTTAAATGAGCCAACCTCTTGTCAACTGGAAAGAACTCCAAAGTGAAGATTAGATAAGGCAAACTGGGCAAGATACAAGCAGCTGCCATATTAGAAGAGCAACAAATCCAACGGGTGTCAATTGACTCTGCAATGAAATATGTAACCTCCAGGCTGCAAAATTAACAATACCAAAAAAGCCCAAAACCATGGTGGAACGATGCTTATACAAAAACGTGATTTTCTCATGTTTTTGCTAGAGAATTACTTAGTGCAAATTACTAAGAAAATCAAGGCATGGAATATTTTCCAAAAATGCCCTACCACTACTAATTTGATACAATTCAAAAAGGCAAGGGCAAATTGGCAGACATATTACTAAGATCAGTAAGAAAGAATTTTGGATCCTTTTTGCATCTACGATTACTAGGAAAACAGACAGCCAGGTTTGGGACAACATAATCAACAAATACCAAAGAATTTCTCCCCTTTTATAAAAATGGAATGGACAAGATATAGCTAAGCCTGAAGACATAGCAAATGCTCTTGGTAGAACCTTTGAAAAATATCAGGTAGCTCCTATGATCCAGCTTTTCAAAAACAAAGCACATAGCAGAAACATATAAATTGAATTTCTTCAGTAAAAATAACAAATCCTATAACCAACCATTCACTTTCAGAGAACTTCATAAAGCCATTTCACAGACAATGCAAAAATGCAGCAGGTTTAGATGAAATATTATATATGGTGGTGCAAACAGTTAGATGAGAAATCATTGATATCGTTGCTCCTCTTATATAAGGATATACAGTCCATTCCGGTTATTTGGGACACATCGGGACTAGTGCATTTTGGCTCGATTAAGCGGCTGCCCCAATTATACGAAGTTTCACGTAAATAGTTAAAAATACAATGTACCCCCCCTCCCTCATTTTTTACAATTGGTTCACTGTACAATCAAATCACGTTACAACAAACTCAGCATAGTAAAGTACTGTTCACTATACGATGTGCAGTAAGCGCCGGTCATTGTGATCACGTTTGTGAATTGAATTTTAATTCTATTAAACAGCGATTCTAATTAGCAAAAATAGGAGGAATATTATCCACAGGCTATAAAATCAAAGATATATTAAGCAGAAATTTACCCTTTATTACCTTACCAATTAAAAAATACGTGAAAATCGGAAGAATATAACGTGATAATCGGAATAATTAATACGTACTGTAATATGTATATATGAACTAATTGACATTTCTGTTCACTGACATTTGTGGGTGGGGGTTAAAATTTAAAACAGTAAAAAGATAAGCAATCAATAACAAAGAATACACACACACAAATTGCAAGTAACACGATACGCGCAAGTGAGAACAGAGTAATGAGTTACAAAGCTTTAAAAATACAAATGAAGAGAAGATTTGAAAATTAATTTTTTTATATGATTGAAGATTTCATGGTAGTGTAAACACATTTCACCACAATAACCCACAGAATTCCAGCTGTCGGTATTATCGCAAATTCAGTAAGATCCAGTTTACTGTCTGTTTATGATAGATTTCACTAACAGAAAAGCCCAATAAACAGGTGACTGCTAATTGTTTTATGGTTGTGACCTTGTGGTACTGTTGGAGACAATCGTAGGGTAATCTCCAGTGCTGCGGTCTCCTGCCCCGATTAAATGGCATGCTATCCCAATTAAGTGAAGTAAACCCTGGCTATTTTCTCGATTGGTTTCTGTTTTTTAAGATTTTCCCCAAATAAATGGCTGCCCCGATTAACCGGTGCCCCAAATAACCAGAATCCACTATACCTAGAAAGTTCCTTTCCAAATCAATGGCGTCACGCAGTAGTCTTAACAATTTCCAAAACCATATAAAGATTCTACAAATCCAAATCACTATTGCCCCATAGCTTAACTAGCTGCCTTAGAAAAAAAAATTTTAAAAATTTGAAATGCCCAACTGATGTGGTTCTTAGAAACTCATTACTTACTAAACTGAGTCCAATGTGGTTTCAGAAAAAACAGGTCCACTTTAGACTTAATAATAAAAGCAGAAAACAACAAATGCTTTCATAAGAAAACAATACTTAGTAATGATATGTTTTGATATAGAAAAGGTATATGACACAGCATGGTGTTTTTATTATTATTAGCCATGTAGTGCAAGGAAACCTGAGGCTTATGCTGCACCAGCCAAAAAAAAAAATTTTTTTCTGAGTTACCCTGAGAGAGAAGTAGAAAGAAATCACCAAGAAAGAGAAGAATGATGATATCTAGCTCAGGACCCTGGGTGTGCCAAGCCCATACTCACCAGATGTGAACCGATGGGGTTGCGGAATACTTAGGGACATTTATAACTTTGGAATGAGAGGACATCTCCCAATATACACTGGTGTTCAAAGAAAGGGCATCACCCCTTTAAAATTGTAATTGTCGTCTGAATAACGTAAGTATATGGCAATATTTCTTACAGATTGCATCAAATAAGATTGCCACATGTAGGTGATGACGTAATATTGCATCAGCTGTTACTTTCAGCTTGCTCTGCAAGAGTTGCAGCCATTCCTTGTTTGTGTCAGGATGGCGAGTTACATGCAGTTGATGCCATGAAGAAAGAGTGCTATTGTTGCTTTACGTGAGGAAGGATGTTCTTCCCATCATATTGCTTATAGTGTGTTGTAATCAGTCGACAGTGAGTAGATTTCTTTCTGGACTCAAGAATACTGGTTCTGCTGATAGGAAAAAAGGAAACGGAAGCACTTATGCCTTAAAAACTGTAAATCTCTTCGTCTGAGATGAAAAGAGAATGGTAAGAACATACAGGAGTGGTAGCAAGTGCAGTAACAGTCAGAAGATGCCTCTTCAAAAATGGGCTTGTCGTCCTAAGAAGCAGCAGCCCCTCCTCACACAAAAAATTAAAAAAGGCCCGATTAATTTGGTGTAAAGAGCATATCAAAGCAGTGGAAGTCATTTATTTTCTCAGATGAAAAGGAATTCAACTTGCATGGCTCTGATGGGAGACAAACAATTTGCCATTGACTTGTTGAAGGATACCATCCAGACTGTATGGTGTCCACGGTGAAATTCCATACCAGCCAAATGATGTGGGGGTGCATATCATAGAGTAGGTCACTTGCAGTTTATAAAAGGTTCCGTAAATGCCAATGGATACCTGGCTATATTGGAAGGCAAATTGCTGCCAACCATTAGAGACCATTTCAACCTGCCAAGTAACTGCATCTTTCAGGATGACTCTGCTCATTGTCGTCTGGCAAAAAGTGTAAGTAGGCACTTCAGTAGTTACTTTAGCTTCATTTCTGCATTAGAGATTTGACAGTAATGTGTTTACATTTGTTAGAGGTGAAAAAATGGTTGGAAGGATGGTCCATTACTCTTAGCTGGCCAGGAAACAGCCCGCCCAGACCTGAATCATATAGAGAACTGTTGGCATGCATCGTATGGAATCTGCAGTTGCCAGAAAGAAACCAAAGACCCTTACAAACACGAACTATCAGTTGATTATCTTCAGAAATTGACCTTGTCAATGCCTCGATGGTGTGCTGCTGTCATCAGGGCCAGAGGCGGTTCAACTAAATATTAGTTTGCACCTGGTGAACTTTCAGCTTCATTTTGAATGTTTATCATTTAAAATGATAAACTGAAGCAAATTGAGGGCTTCTGATAACATTTCAGCCATAATTATCCTGTTTACCAAAACTGTTGTACAAAGGTTGCAAATACTCATTTTGGAATATTTTGAGAGCACCTGTCAAATATTACTTAGCTTTGCCTTAACTATTAATAAATATCTTTTGTTTATATTTCTATTTGTGATGCTAGTCATTAATGTAACATACCATTGCGAAAAAGGGTTAGAAATGTGAAATTCCAGGTGATGCACTTTCTTTGTACACCAGTGTATATCCGAAATTTTTTACAACAGCGAACTTTCCAAGTTAGAATATTAACCATGCTATTGCAGGTCTTTGTACAAGGAGTACTACAGGAATAAGTATTCAGTGCTATCCCTTTATCCATAAAAATAAATACTGAATACCATAGATGCAGTACTTTGTCGACAATTTCAGCATTTCTTGTCACTCACAAAATATGTGAACAGTAGAATGTCAACTGCAATCGACAATTAATGAAGTTACTACATGGACCCAAAATAATGGCTTTCAAATCTCTAAGCAAAAGACACTAGGAATACACTTTTGTCAAAAAAGAAACTTACACCCTGACCCAGAACTAAAGCTAGGAGAATAAATAATCCCAATAACATCCAGCACAAATTTTCTTGGATTAACCCTGGACAAGAAACTGACCTTTTTTAGATCTTAGCACAAAATGTCTATTTCTTAGTTTAAAGAAACTAAATATTCTAAGAGTTATATCTGCAACATTTTTTTTTTTCTTGTTAGTACATCAGCTTCTATGGCCATAATGCACCTCCCAAAGTTTTTGCATTTTACTGTGATCCAAGCCCAAGGCAGGATTCGAACCCACAACCTTTAGGTTGCCAGGCAGGCACTTTACCCACCTGGCTAGCCCAGTCGGCATGCAACAACATGGGGAGCAGACGGGTACATTTTGTAGCATTTTTATAGAACCTTGAATAAGATCCAGACTCAATTACGGAGCACCAGTATACAGCTTTGCAAAACCAAGTGCCTTAAAATGGTTAGAACCTGTACACCATAATGCACTACGCATATCCTTTTCCATACTTCTCCAGTTTAAAGTCTATGCTGAGGCTTACAAACCACCACTCCACCTCAGAAGACAAGCATCACTTTATCTTATGCAGCCAAAATAAAGTGTATCCCAAACCATCCTTGTACAAAACATTATATACACCAATATGGGAAAATATGTACAGAATGCATCCAACAGTCAACAAACCAGCAAACATACAAATCAAAGAATTACTTCTAATTTGGTCTCTTGATTTCAGCAAACTAGCTGTTGTACCAAACATACCAAGACCTCCTTGGATACAATAACACCCGTCTGTGAAACCTACTTCCATACTTGGGGAAGACAAACCTTACTAGGAAACAGATTTCAACAGCTGCATGCTACATATCTAGAGAAATATCCACAATATATGCAAATATATACAGGTGGATTGAAAACTGATACAAAAGTAGGTGTGGTAGCAGTTTTTCTGTGATACTATCATAACACAAGTTCTCCCAATAGAGTGTAACATCTTTACAGCTGAACTACAAGCAGTGAAGTTAGCAACAGACCAAATATGGCACCAAAAGTTACCCCATACTCTGATCTTCACAGATTCCCTGAGTTTAATGCTAGCAATAGTGTGATGCAAAGAATTTCCATCCAACTCTGAGACATTCAAGTCACCCTAAACAAACTCTTTAAAAGAAAACAAAAGGTAACCTTTTGTCGGATTCCCGGACATATAGGAATTACAGGAAATGAACGAGCTGACCATGCAGCAAAAACAGCAATAGGCACCATATCTCCAACCACCAAAGTACCATATACAGACTACAGTCATAACATCAAAGTGAACAGAAAACAGTGGCAAAAAATATGGAGTGAGCAAACTAATAATAAACTATCAAATTAAATCAGATTTAAAGAAATGGAATTCCAGTGAAAGTAATGCCCAAAAAAAAGTAACCTTTGCCAGGTTAAGGATAGGACATACATATCTTTCCTATCTGGTCAGAGGTGAAGAACTGCCTCAATGTAATCAGCCATATATAACAAACAGTTAAACATTTACTACTAGATTGTCCATCCTTTATAAACAAAAGAAAAACAGCTTTTAAGTCTATAACTAAAATTCAAGATGCTCTTGCTTTGAAAAATATTTTAAGTGAAGAAAATAATATACGAGAGGTCTTTCATTACCAAAAATTAATAGGTTTTTATAATCAAATTTAAAAAAAAAAAAAAAAAGTAATCACAAATTGATGTGTACAATCGAACTCCATCTCCTTAAATGCATTGTGAATAACTTTATCAGGCATTAGTTTGTAATCCAAAAAGAGACAAGACTAGAAAAAGAAAAACACTGAAATGTGCATTATGACCAAAGAAGCCGATGCACCAACAACTAACAAACAACAACTGTGGTACATATAATATGTTTAAGTAGGATAGACAAGATAGAAAGTGTGGAAATATCATGCTTTTGATAAGCAAGATACTCCCACCCATGATGACTTTGAGTGTGGCAAAAGCTTAACCAGATTCAAAACTTATGCATGCCAGCATAGAATCTGTGGTGTTCAGGAGATGGAAACAAAGGTAAAATAAGAGTGGATGTGTGCCAGAGACCAGAAATTGTACAGAATATGATGAGAACTTCCACATGCAGGTGGAATGAACAAGCAAGTGTGAATGTCTTATGGGCGATTTCAATTTGCCCCTTATTGATTGGAGTAAGTGTATGGAGGAATCCACCATTGGGGAACAAAATTTTCAAGTAAACTAGATGATTATTATTTGTACATCATGTTAAAGAAAATACTAGGAGTAAAAATTGAATTGATACTATTAAGAATTGATAAAGAGCAAATTGATTTCAATTTGCCCCTTATTGATTGGAGTAAGTGGTGAAGGGAACAAAATTTTTAAATAAACTTGGTGATTATTATTTGTATTAACATGTTAGACAGTACTAAAAAAGAACTAAAATGGTCTTTGGCAGGACACATAGCTTGAAAACATGATGACAGATGGACTCAGAGAATAACAGAATGGTACCCAAGAGGAGCTAAGAGAAAACCTGGAAGACAACAACAGAGATGGACAGATGAAATTCATGAGTTTGTGGGTAGTAAATGGATGGCCATTGCACAAAATAGAAGGAACTGGAAAGTTGCTGGAGAGGCCTTCATCCTGCAGTGGATTGAAATTGGCTGATGATGTTAGACAGTACAGGAACCATTTGTAGGAAGTCATCAAGAGTTCTAATTTGGATGATGAGGTGAGAGGTAGCAGTTGTTGAAGGTAAAGGCATCATTAAATTTTAATTTCAGGAAAGGGAACTATGACAGTTTAAGATTACATAGCTTTTGTAAACTGGAACATTAGTATTGGATGGGGGGAGTAACTGGGGAGTTAGCCTCCCCAGTTACTGAGAAAGTAAAAAAATTCTGAGAGTGCTACAGGATGTTAATTCATTAGCATTTATTCCATAATGCTAATGTATTCATTAGTGTCCTTAAACCAATAGTCAGAAACCAGTATGTATTTTATAGAGAAATAAAAAGTAATAAAGCCTAAAGGTTGATCTGTTTTTCTGTGAATGGATTGAGGTTTCCTTCAATCTATCGGATGGAGACAGGGAATTTTTCATGTGTGCAAATACTAAGACAAATATAAATCCAATTGGACCAATTGTTCTGATGATTAGAACAGGTATACTTTGCATTCATCTTTAAAAATGTACGAGGGCTGTGCAAATGAGGTAGAGCAGTACAAAATTAACGTTATTGAAATGACAGAAGATTGTTTATTAGAGATGCTTTCGAGCCTAAAGGCAAGTAAGGCTCATACCCAGTAATATTGAGGGAGGTGAAAAAAGTGCATTAAACCATTAAGGTTAATTATGATGGCATTATATAACTCGGAGAGATTCCTTTGGATTGGAAAAGTACTAGTGTAGTACATAAAGGCAGATCTAAGAGTAAAATCATTAATTATGGACTGGTCAGTCTGACTTCATTGGTAGGAAAACCTCAGTCCATCTGTAGGGAAACTATAAAGGTGGCACATTTTACAATGCAGAAATATTAAGAAAGCAATCTGTCATAGGTATCTATTGCATTTGTATTTAGCTATGACTCAGGCACAAACAATGTCAGTGGTATTGCAAACACTATTACAGCAATTTATCTACTCTGTCCACACAGCTGAAACTCCTAATAGCTGGTTTTTTAAAATTATTATTATTGTTTTTTTTTTTTTTTTTCAATGAAAATTATTGAAACTTTGTTAATTATCACGCAATTAGGAAATTTGTGAATTAAGTTAAACCTAATTATATGCATGAGTTGATAAGCATCTGTAATTTGCAGTTATTAATAGCAAGCTAACTTTACTACCATGTGCATTTCCTTCAGTCTGTAATGTTCTCTAGCTTTATGATATTGAAGCATCATCTTGTATTAAACTGTTGATACCAGATATTTAATTTCACTTTGCAAGTATAAAGTTTCAATCTCTTGTGAACCACCCTGTACGATGTTGCTCACAGTATTTGCAGCTGCAGGCTTGACCAGCAGATTGATTTTGCAGGACTTCGGGTAAACATTTCCTGTATTTCCAATTCTAGTACATCAAATGGAACTCATTTGATGTACTAAACCTACTTGCTCCATTCTGGTGCAAGCTGCCAGTTTCTTGAAACTGTTTTTAACCATTGTTTCATTGATTGTTCTTTAGATGGATCTTACTAGTTCCCTTTGAAAATGTCGCTTTACAGTCACTGGAGATTTGGTATCCCACAGCCACAACAAACATTGCTTTCTCTTGCATTGTCACCACTTTAATACTGTACTGTCACAGTGTGTGCTGGGGTCAGAGCTGCCAACCACACGAGAAAAACTCATTGAGTTGCTTTGATAACTGCAGTGCATCATTTTACACTACCTATTACAGTGAAATTTTAATCTAGCTTCATAATCAGGCAAATAATTTACAGACCATCCTGTGTATGCCTTTAATGTAAAAAAAAAAAAAAAAAATGGAATTTTTGCAGCCTGTGTATGCCTTTAATGTAAAAAAAAAAATGGAATTTTTTTTTTTACATTTCTTCTTTTTTCTTCTAATCTAAGAGCAAAAAAGATTGTTCTTCTAATCACAAGTGGTCATCAGACCACTTGTGATTAGAAGAACAATCTTTTTTGCTCTTATGCTACTGCAACAGGATCTAGAAAATTTGGGCAGATGGGCTGAGAAATGGCAACTGAAGTTTACCATTGGCAAATGCAAAGTGCTGCATATGGGTAGAAGTAACCCCAGAGAAACATACCAACTATGTGGTACTACACTTAGGGTGGTAGAAAATAAAAAAGACCTGGGAGTAATTGTGCAGTCAGATATGAAGTTTTCTGAGCTGTGCAGACAGGCTGCCAGAGCAGGTCATGGGTCATTGTCAATGATATACAGGAATTTTGCTAGTAGTGAAAAGGAGGGTGATTATCCCTTTGTATAAGGCAATGGTCAGGCCACGCCTTGAGTACTGTGTAGAGGTCTGGAGGCCTCATTTTAGGAAGGACGTAGAGTTACTTGAGCGAATACAGAGAAGGGTAACAAGATTGGTGAGGGAACGAAGGGGTCCTCTTACCAAGAAAGGCTTAAGTTCTGCAAATTACAGTCTGGAGGCTAAGCACCTATGAGGTGATCTGATTGAGCTGTATAAGGCCTTGAATGAGTTGAGTAGGCTCAATTCTGATGGGATTCTTCCTGTTACTCAGGTTGCAAACCTGAGGGAGCATAAATTCAAATTGAGGAAAAACAGTTGTAGAATAGATGTACAGAAACTTAATCTGTTGTGGAAATTGATAGCTTAAATAAATTCGAGGAGGAACAGGACAAACTTTTAGAGGGAACGGATGTGTGAAATGGTTTTTTTTTTTTTTTTTTTTGCTGATGCTACATAAGCTTTCTTTCTTGCATCACATGCCTCTACTACTACTATGCAGGGCAGCTTAAGAATATATGTAAAAAGAGTGATGGAAGTTTTTCATTTAGCTATTGCTTATTCAGTAAACTTAGCTCAACTGCTCTTATAACTTAGCTGTGTTGCTGGTTATACAGCATTTGTAGCCACTGACCAGTTTGAAGCCACTTTAGAAGAGCAGAGAAAGATCCAATGTGGGTGGAGCTGGAAAATGTATGCTTCATTATGATTAATGAAGCATACATTTTACCACATATGGAATGAGCAGCAGCTTGGAAAATAAGATACAGGATATTTCAGAGACTGCTGGGAGTCATTGGGGTACAAGTAAACACATAGAAGTTATGTTAGGGTAGCTAAGAAAAAGAACAGGTGCATGTATACTTGCATGTACACCAATTCTAGGAGTTTGGTAAATAAATTTGATGAATTTGAGCTATTGCTCAAAGCATCAAAGGCGGATATTGTTGGGATATCAGAGACGTGGTGTCACACAAATATAAGTAATGAAGAACTGGAATTTGGGGAGTACAACATCTACAGAAAGGATAGACAAGATAGGAAGGGAGGAGGGGTTATGCTATTAGTTAAGAAACACATAAAATCCAAGGAAGTGAAGCCAGTCGACATCGCTGGACAGTGCAGTGTCGAGTCAGTTTGGTGTGACATAAGCATTGGGAGATCAAAATTGAGAGTAGGAGTGTGCTATAGGCCTAATGACTCTGACGAGTATAATAAGAAACTACAGGGAAATAGAGTGGGCCAGTAAATCAGAGAGTCTTATAATGGGGGATTTTAATTTCCCAGATATAGACTGGAATTTTTGGATTGGTCACACACACACTAGCAAAGCTTTTGTGGATTTATTGGATGATTGTTTTCTAAATCAGCATGTTCAGGAGGCAACTAGAGGGAGCAATACTCTTGATTTGATTATCAGTAGTGATTTTTCATGCATTAAGAATCTGCAGATAGAGGAACCACTAGGTGGCAGTGATCACAGCTTCTAGATTCCATTCAGAAGAGGGCAGTTAGTTAATTAATGACTCCTCTAACAGAGTCTCTCCACTCTGTCTCACAGAACCAATTTTTCATCTTCCTCGTTTATTCATTCAACTGCCATTTTCTGGAACAACCTTCCTTCGTACGTATTTCCTCAGCATGTTTGGGAGGCAACTAGAGGGAGTAATACTCTTGATCTGATTATCAGTAGTGATTCTTCATGCATTAAGAATCTGCAGATAAAGGAACCACTAGGTGGCAGTGATCACAGTGCGCTGAAGTGGGATTTACTCAAAGAGGTAACTACCATTAGGGGGTAAAGGGAAGAGTTTTTGCTTTCGTAAAGGCGACTACGGTGGTCTGAGACAGTATTTAAATTCTATACAGTGGGACCAACTGATGATGTTACCAACAGCAAACTCAAAATGGGAAGCATTCAAAGAACTTATCTTGGAAGCTACTAGGCTTTACATACCAACTAAGAAATATTGTTCAAGGTTCAGGCCTAAATGGATGTTAGAACTAATGAGACATATGGCAGAGAAGAAAATGCATGGGATACATATAAATTAACATGTGACACAGAAGCCTATGATAGATATAAGTTGATCTGTAACCAAGTTACAAAGGAGGTTAGGCAGGCGAAAGCAGATTACGAGAAATCTTTGGCAAGGGATTCAAAGAAAAACAGCAAGGAGTTCTTTACTTATGTAAACTCTAGAAGGAAGGGGATGAATCAGATTGGTCCACTTGATATTGATGTTCAACTGTTGATGATCCTGTTCAGGTAGCTAACAAACTAAATCAATATTTTGCATCTACATTCACACATGAGGAGTTATTCAGGAAGGGGAATGCCACAGATGAAGTAAACACTGGCAGTGAGCTAGATGATCTTGTAATAATTGAGAGTAAAGTGGAGGAGAAATTGTTGAAGATAAATACAAGAAAGGCACCTGGGGTGGATGGGATCTATCCAGGTATATTAAAGGAGGCAGCAAAGGAAGTAAGCAATCCATTAGCCATAATTATGAGAGCTTCCTTGGACTCAGGGGAGGTACCCACAGACTGGAGATGTGCAAATGTAACCCCAATTCACAAAGGAGGATCAAAGGCTGACACAAGTAATTATAGACCTGTGAGTTTAACTTCTGTTCCGGGAAAATTAATGGAAGCACTGCAGGATCATCTAGACAAGACTTCAGTTATAGCTCGGACACAACATGGTTTTGTTAAGGGAAGGTCTTGCCTGACAATTTGTTTTTATACTATGATGTAGTCACAAAAGAATTGTATGCAGGGAATAACTTTGATATTATATATTTGGATCTTAGAAAGGCTTTTGATACTGTTGCACATGGAAGACTGCTGCACAAATTGGAGCAGTGTGGCATTGGTGGAAAATTGTTGCTATGGATAAAGGGATGGTTGAGTGGCAGAAGACAGAGAGTGGTAATTAATGGACACTGCTCATCGTGGACTAATGTTATTAGTGGAGTCCCTCAGGATTCAGTGTTGGGTCCATTGTTGTTTTCTGTATTTATAAATAATATTGATGATGGTATATCAAGCTTAATGTCCAAGTTTGCAGATGATACAAAGTTGGCAGGGTTGTTAAGGATGCTACTGATGCTATGGTGCTGCAACAGGATCTGGAAAGGTTGAGCAGATGGGCTGAGAGGTGGCAAATGAAGTTTAACATTGACAGATGTAAAGTACTACATATGGAAAACAGCAACCCCAGAGTAACTTATCAACTCTGTGGTACTACACTGACAGTGGTAGAGAATGAAAAGGACCTGGTGGGTAATTGTGCAGGCATATATGAAGTTCTCTGAGCAGTGCAGACAGGCTGCAAGAGTAGCTCATGGTGTCTTATCAATGATATACAGGAATTTTTCTAGCAGGGAAAAATTCCTGTATATCAGGAATTTTTCCCTGCTAGAAAAATTAAAAATAAATTACTAACCATTGCCTTATACAACTAACCACTGTATAAGGCAATGGTTAGGCCACACCTTGAGTACTGTATTTAGGTCTGGAGGCCTCATTTCAAGAAGGATGTAGAGCTGCTGGAATGAGTACAGAGAAGGGCAACAAGGTTAGTGAACGGAACGAAGGGTTGCTCTTATGAAGAAAGGCTTAAGTTTTGCAAATTACAGTATCTGGAGACTAGGCACCGGCGAGGTGTTCTGATAGAGGTGTACAAAGCCTTGAATGGTTTGAGGATGCTCAATGCTGATGGGATTCTTCCTCTCGCTCAGAATAATCACCTGAGAGGGCATAAATTCAAATTGAGGAAAGACAGACGTAGGATAGACGTGCGGAAATTTGCCTTTAGCCAACGGGCGGTTGGTTGGTAGAACAGACTTCCAACCCTTGTCGTGGAAGTTGATAGCCTAAATAAATTTAAGGCTCAGCTGGACAGGTATTTCGAACGAAAGGAGAGGTGAAGTGGAAGGGGTTTTTTTTTTTTTTTTTTTGGGTGATGCTGCATAAGCTTGCTTTCTTGCATCATATGCCTCTACTAATGCTAATGTAAGGCTTAATTTCAAACAAAGAATTTGCTTCCATTATAATTGCGTTACAGCACGTCAGTTGCTTGACGGGTTATAATGGCAACAAAAACGAAAACTTGGCAATCTTTGTTACTACCTGCAAGAAATGGGTTGAAATGCCTGCAGCACATTTTTAAATCAAAATGTTATCTAAACTGATAAAGATTTTTTTATCCTTGAGTGTAAAAGTTTTTTTTTTTTTCCTCTCTCTGAAGCATTCATTGATATTGTATTATACATATATAAAACGCATTACAGCACCTGGAAATATTTGCTGTGACTTATGTCATTTGTTTACAGTTAACAAAAGGAACTGTCATGCACATTTTTTTTTTTTTTTTTTAACCACTAATGCAAAGCTGAGTAGTCAGTGTGGGAGTATAGTATCATATGCATGTGGCTTGAGTTCACATTATTGCTAAACGTGGTTAATCATTGTGTCTTTGTTATAATGATCTGTGGTCGTACAAGCATATAAACAAAAAAAAATTTTTAAGTCATTGTAAATATGTTCAAATTTTAGTTCTTAATCTTCATTGAAATGTGCTTCTTCAAAACTGCTCAGATATATTTCCTAAACTACAGATAATTTTAAAATTTGTCACCTCTCCTGAAGGATGCCAGATTTTAGAGTTGACTGCTTCTGTATTTACTGTATTAAATGGTTCGGCTGCAAACTTGCATAGCTAAGCTTTCTCTTCATTTATTTCCCATACGGCTGCTCTTTGAGATAGGCTTTTTCCATTTATATTTCATAAAAATTATAAGTTAAAGAAATTCATCCAACAGTTTCAACAAGTTTCTTCTAGCTTCCCTTACTCAAAGCACTTATAGTAATATAGGAATGATGTAATCATAATAATTAGATCATTTCAAAAATCTTTCATGTTTGAATCACCCTATAAACAAAAGGGGGGGAAGAGTATGATGCAGGTTCTAAACAAATGGAGAATTCATTTTAAAAAATTATTCATTGTTTAAGAAAATTATTTAAAAAAATTCACATTTATGCATGACATGCTGAAAGCTGCATTTTTCTTCTGGCATTGCCATATAAAATTATGATTCAAATTAATCTTATATTCTCAACTTGTTTAAATTTTCATAAAATAAAATAATTACAGAATGCCTAGTATGTATTAGAAACCTTAAAGTAAATTTATTGGAGGGGATAAAAATTGTTGGTCCTTGTGTTATTTTTAGATTTCAATAAAATACCCCATTTTGTTGAGTGTTCTCATTAGCATCCTTGTTGAATATTCTCATTAGCATTTCTCAGTATGTAAATTTAAGAAAACCTTGCAATTTTTAGCTAACAGTATATGAAAAAACCTTACCTTAGTATTTGGTAAATACAGTAAGTCCCCGACATACATAAGAGATACGTTCCAGGACTTCTTGCGTAAGTCGAGTTTTATATAACTCGAGAATGACTAATAAAATATTGCTACTATATCCCTGATATGCCAAAATTACAAAAAAACCACATATCCTCAGAAGAATGAAGAAAAATAGTTATATACTGTATTTTTCAATTAATTAGTTTAATTAAAAACTTTTTCTGGGGACAGTTGTGAAGTAGTCAGAGTGGCATAAAAGAAAACAAAAGGAAAAAAGAACGCATGTTATTGTACTTAAAAACTGATATATATAATATTGGTGTAGATACACCATACTTAACCCATAAAATTAAACTACATATGTAGTGTAAAGGCATCGTTTTAATTATATCTCATATTGTGACTACCTTCACAATGAGATACCAGGTATTGCACTACTTTGTTATAAGTAATGCTTCTCTAGTAGAGAAGACTACTGTTACTTATTCTTGGTGGGCACCACTGAGAATAACCAACAGTGGAGAAGCATTATTGATTGCTTTTTTTTTTTTTTTTCTGTTTTAAATTTTACAATCCTAAAAAAAAAAAAAAAAAAAATTGAGTTAAAAAAAATTTATGTAAGTCCGAATTTAATGTAACTCGGGCTTATGTAAATCTGGGACTCACTGTACAATGTTGTATTGAACTTGCAAAAGAATTTTGTTCCTTAATGATATAAATTAGATCATTGCCCTTTTTGTTAATTTGCTATTTTTAGGCCAGGCTTTCACAATCATGCTAGTATACATATGGAGCAAAAGAAATCCCTATGTACGGATGAATTTTTTTGGTTTGTTAAATTTTCAGGCACCTTACCTGTCTTGGGTACTCCTAGGGTTTTCACTGTTACTAGGGAATTCTGTTATAGTGGATCTTATGGGTAAGAGACTGATTTTTCAGTTTGTCAATCACTTATAAAGATACAAGTTTTAATTTTCTAATAAATATGCAAAAACTGTCGGTGGATAGTATGTTATTCCCATTAGTTTTAATGCATTTTCTACCCAAAAAATGGAATTGCCAGTCATAGCAGGGCTTTCAGTACATTGAAATAAAAAATAAGAATTATTAATATGTATAATTAACCACTCTTTTACCACGTGGAGTTTTTAATATATATTTTATTTAGCATAGCCTAAACTAATATATACAATAGTGTGATGTTTCGGGTATCTTGCTGATACCCATCATCAGACTGTGCTGCTGACCGCCCTCAGACCTGAAGAGAAATGGGCATTGAAAATAAAAAATAGTTTAGCTATTATCTACAGTACTTAGTACTTGCTGCTATCCATAGTGAAGGTTACCTGATATCCCTTGGGATTCTGGAACTCATTTGATCATTGAAAGAAAAATTGGTTTATCAAAGTAAAATTAATACAAAAGTAATCTTCAGAATCTCAAAACTTTTTGGGTAAAGTTTATTGGTTTTCCATTTAGAGTTGGTTTGTTATTGTTTCTGAAGTTAGTATTAGCAGTGGCAAATGATGCAAAGAAGCAAACTTATACAGCATCAGCAAAAATAAAAAATCCCACATCACCTGTCCATCTCCTCAAATTTTTCCCACAGAAAAAAACCCCAGTTTCTGTGGGAAAAACCTTGCTATCTACACCTGAGACAGACTAACACACCACAAAGTGAAAAAATCCCATTATTGGGATTCCTTGCATCATTGACGGGATTCGAACCCTGGCCTTTTCCGCCTGGTGTGGGGAAGGACGGTGATGATAGCACTCTGCTACCAGTGCAGACAGTCTCATCTCTAACAGTAAAAAAAAAAAAAAAAAAAAAATAGTATCTCCACTCTTTATCTCATAGACGTACTGTTTCTGCATTCCTTTTCTACAGATACTTCCACAGGCACTGTTCTTCTGAATTGGCTTCTATAATTCCCGCTCTCTCTCTCTCTCTCTCTTTCAAAGCGATCTGAACACGTGCCGCATTCAGTCAACATCCTTTTACTGTCCAAATTCAAACTTACAGAACCAACTTTTCTTCTTCCTCATTTATTCATTCAGTTTCCGTTTTCTGGAACAACCTTCCTTCTAATGTATTTCCTGAAAATTACAATCAACAAAAGTCTAATGTCAACAAATATCTTCTTTCGTCTTCTCAACCTCCAAGCACAGTAATAAGTACTATAGGTTCTAAAAAAAAAAAAAAAAAAAAAGTACCTGTACATAACAATGGTCCTTGAGAATCAAAAAAAAAAAAAAAAAAATTAGTATTGAAAACATATTTATTTAACATGATATACTGTAAACCAATTATAAGGAATTGTGGAAGATGTAGTTTCTTTCTTTGGCAATTCTATACTTTTTATTTTATTTTATTTTATTTATATTTTGTAGTTTACAATAATATACCTATGTAAATCTAAGCAAAATTCAAATTATTATATTAGGGCCACTCGCAATTTCTTACATATACCCATGTATGTATAATATCTGTAAATTGCGTGTGTTCTCTGGTTGATTTGCCTGTTTTGCTGGACGAAAAAACAGGTTTCGGGGGGGGAGAACCTTGCTGTCTATGCCTGAGACCGACTAACTCAGCCACAGAACGTAAATCTAAGCAAAAAAAAAAAGCTATTATAATTCAGACCACCCAAATAATTAAATTTATCTACTGTGCTGTGTCTTGTCTTTTAATTGCTTGTGTTCTATGGTAAATTTGTCTGTTTGCTGGATGAAAAACCTCAGTTTTTTTTGGGGGGGGGGACCTTGCTATCTACGCCTGAGACCAACTAACTTTGGGGGGGGGGACCTTGCCATCTACGCCTGAGACCAACTAACTCAGCCACAGAACGTAAATCTAAGCTGATGTGATTATAGAATTTTTTGTGCTAACCCCCCCTGGAACATTTTTGCAAACCAACAGTTGGGAACTGCTGGTCTAAAGTGACCAGACGTCCTGGATTATGCGGGATAGTCCTGGATTTCACTCGTTTGCCCCGCATTGCAAAATGTCCCGGATTGGACATGTAGCCTTAAATGGCAAACATAATGCAAATCATTTGCATTATGTTTGCTGGGAACAAATGTTACAATGGAAAGAGTTTTTTCAGTAGTAAATAACTTCTGGACGTCAACAACAAAAAAAAAAAAAAAAACTGACCGTAGAAATGCTGAAAACAATACTACAAAATAATGAAGAATTATTAAGAAAAATTCACTCAGTGGAAAATATTTAATTATATTATTTAATTTCTCTTTGTTTTTATTGTTAAAAGAAGTATTTTTATTATTAGTATTATTTCACAGAAAAAAATATAACCTTTTTTCACTAAACAAAAATGAAAGTCCATTAAAAATATGACCCCTCTAATAAGTGTTTTTTTTTTTTTTCCCTTCTAATAACTATTTTTCTCAGTTCATGTTCATCATGTAGAGTAACATGAGAGGTATCTTTCCTGACTTAAAATATAATATTTCGTTGATGTTGAAAAGATTTACTCGAAATCTTTTCAACATTAACGGTTTTGCAAAGAATGAAATGGATATTGGTCAAGATGCATTTGGCATAGAAATGTATAATCAATTGAAAAAATTAAATGAATTTGAAAATACAGTCGATTCCGGTTAATTGGACACATTGGGACTAGTGCATTTTGGCCCGATTAAGCGGCTGCCCCAATTATCCGAAATTTCACATAAAAAAAAGTTAAAGATACAATGGACCCCCGCTTTACAATTGGTTTACTATACAATCAAATCACGTTACGACGGAGTCACCTAAGTAAAGTACCGTTCACTATATGATGTTTATTTAGCACTGTTCATTGTGATCACGTTTGTGAATTGAAGTTTTATTAAACAGCGATTCTAATTAGCGAAAATAGGAGGACTATTATCCACAGGCTATAAAAGTAAAGATATATTAAGCACAAATTTACCCTTTATTACCTTACCAATTAAAAAATTAAATGATACCTGAAAATCGGAATTAATACGTACTGTAATATTACATACTAACTAGTTGACATTTCTGTTCACTGATATGTGGGTGGGGGTTAAAATTCAAAACAGTAAAAAGATAAGCAATCAATAACAAAGAACATGGCACACACAAATTGCAATTAACACGATACGTGCAAGTGAGAACAGAATAACAAGTTACGAATCTTTAAAAATAGGAATGAAGAGAAGATTATGAAAATTAATTTTTTTATATGATTGAAGATTTCATGGAAGTGTAAACACATTTTACCATAATAACCCACAGAATTCCACCTGTCAGTATTATCGCAAATTCAATAAGATTGAGTTTACTATACGTTTATGATAGATTGCGCTAACAGAAAAGCCCAATAAACAGGTGACTGCTAATTGTTTTATTGTTTTATGGTTGTGACATCCAGAAATCGGACCAAACCATGTGGTACGGTCGGGGACATTCATAGGGTGATCTCCAGTGCTGCGGTCTCCTGCCCCGATTAAACGGCATGTTGTCCCAATTAAGCGAAGTTAAACCCTGTCTATTTTCTCGATTGGGTTCTGTTTTTTAAGATTTGCCCCAAATAAACGGCTGCCCCGATTAACCAGTGGCCTAAATAACCGGAATCCACTCTATTGTCAGGGAAGCATCATCTATTGCGCAGAAATGGGGTATACCTTATCAAAAAGCCTCAGGCTTCCTTGTATCATATGGCTAATGATGATAATAATAATAATAATTTGAAAAGAAACGGAGGCAATTTGGTAAGAAACATTTTGATGAACTGGCAGAGGACTATCGATTTGAAAATGCAGAACTGTTCTTTAAAGTTAACATTTTTTATCATGTAATTGACTTAGTGACAATGGAACTGTACAAAAGGTTTCAAGGACTAAATACACTTTCTGACTTGTTTGCATTTCTTACTTCAACTCAATTAATCCAAATAAGTGACAGTTCCATTATAAGAAAATGCAAAGAAGGTGCAAAAGAAAATTTAAATCTTTTTCAATGCAATTACTACTTTGGGTAAAGTCACTAGAAAGTGAAATTTCAAAAATTAAAACTATTTGTGAATTTGCAGAACCTGGTCAGAGTAAAATACTACGATATGAATGCTAGTTTTTCCGAAGTGTGCTCCTTATTCATATTATTTTTGACAATTCCGGTTACTGTTTCATTGTTGATACAAAATTAAGATTAATTAAGAATTATTTGAGAAACACCATGGGACAACAACGTCTATCAGTGCCAGCATTGCTTAACATAGAAGTTTCTAAATTAATTAATGACTTTGCCAATGCTAAATCTAGAAGAAAACCATTCTAAATCAGGTAAGTTAATACAGTGGAACCTCTATATTTGTCAAGAAAAGTCAAATGACCACCACATGGTCCTTCTAGCCTTGTGCAATTGCCCACACAGTCAGCCAGCCCCGTCTGACAGCCCAGCAGTGTGCATCACCTCTTATTTTCTCTTTGAAATTTTTTTTAAATTTTCAATTTTTTGCAGTTATCTTTGTAAAAAGAAGTGACCATGGCTCCAAAAAAGTGAAGTGAAGAAAAACAACCAAAAAGGAAAGCTGTGAGAACCACAATCGAGTTAAAAATAGGAATCACTGATAAATTTGAAAGTGGAACACGTTTCCAACTTATAGTTAGAATTTAACATGCCGAGAACTACAGTAAGCAACATAATTAAAAATAAAGAAGCAATTAAAGCAGCTGATGTGGCAAAAGGTGTAAAAATTCTTGCTGCTAAAAGATCACAAATGTATGAAGACATGGAAAATCTTTTATTAGTATGGATTACTTCAACTAATTCCCGAAAAGCAAATGGCTGGTTATAGTATTTCAGAATATATCATCTGCGAAAAAGCAAGCCAGTTATATGATGACCTGTAGCAAAAGAACCCAGGAACCAGTAGTGATTTCATGGCAAGTAGGGGCTGGTTCAAAAAATTTAAAAGGCGAACGGGCATTCATAGTGTAGTTAGGCATGGAGAGGCTTCAAGTTCAAATGCAGAAGATGCTAAAAAGTTTGAAGATTTCAAAAACTGTGTAGACACTGAGGGATTTATCCCTCAACAAGTTTTTAATTGTTATGAGACAGGACTATTCTGGAAAGAAATGCTTAGAAGAACCTACATCACAAAAGAGGAAAAAGCATTGCCCGGACACAAACCAATGAAAGACAGATTAACACTCTTGCTGTGTGGTAACGCTAATGGGGACTGCAAAATTAAACCATTGCTCGTTTATCATTCAGAAAATCCGAGAGTTTTTAAGAACAATATAAAAAGTAAACTAAATGTGATGTGGAGGGCTAACAGTAAGGCTTGGGTAACAAGACAGTTTCCTCCTGGAATGGATTTCACGAAGTGTTTGCCCCAAGTGTGAAAGCTTACCTAGAAAGTTATAATTTACCTGTAAAGGCTGCTTTGGTTTTGGACAATACTCCTGCTCATCCCCCCTGGCTTGGACGACGATTTGGCAGGGGAATACTGCTGTATTCACATTAAATATCTACCACCAAACACAGCTCCTCTAATCCAACCCATGGATTAGAGGAGTTGTGTGGATCAGCAGATCATTGCCTGTTTTAAAAAACTTTATACAAAAGCCCTGTTTCAAAGGTGTTTTGAAGTGTTGTCGAAAACAGAACTTACATTATTTTGGAAAAATCACTTCAGTATCTTCCATTGTTTAAGGATAATTGATAAGACATGGGGGGGGGGAAGTGTCTTCCTGGACAACGAACTTGGCCTTGAGGAAATTGTGGCCAGAGTGTGTGTCAGAAAGAGACTTTGAAGGTTTTGGGTCAGAGCCTATTGTTGATGAAATTGTGTCTCACTATCAACCTCCAATCCCAGGTCCATGGGATTGGAGGTTGATAGTGAGGATGTAGAGGAATTGGTGGAGGACCATGGAAGGTCTTCAGCTGTGGAGGACCACAGGAAGCTGAAGCAGTGGAGGAAATTTCATCAGAAGAGAAAGGGTCAAGTAAAGGCAGCATCCCAACTGCTGACATTAAGGAAATGCTGTCCAGTTGGGCCAAAACGCAGAGTATGGTCAAGAAGTGGTACCCAAACATTGCCATAGTTAATCAAAATATAAATTCATTCAATGATAATGTGATTGGCTACTTTGGAAAATTTTAAAAAACAGACAACATTGGACAAGTTCTTTGCTAAATCGAGTACTAGTGAATCATCGGGAAAGGGACAAAAAAGACATCAATCACAAGAATTGGAGTTACCTGATGTTTTAATGGAAGGTGACTCCCCTTCTAAACAATAATTCCTTTCCTCCTCTTCAGCTTCTGCCATCATCACTCCTCAGTAAAGGTAAAGCTCTGGTTAAATTTTTATTTATTTATGTATCAGATTTGGGGCTGGGAATGGATTATTCCTATTTTAGTTAATTCCTATGGAAAAAATTTATTCTATATTCATCCGATCCAGTATTTGTCTGTCCCTCAGGAACAGATTAATGATGAATATAGGAGTTACACTGTATATTGCTTCATTAATTTTCACAATTTATTTTTCATATTTATATTTACAGAATTTAATATTATTTTTGTTTTTATATTGTATTGATAAAGATTTTAAATACACGTTTAATGTTGTATTGTTAATTTTTTATTTTTACCAAAACTAAAGTGGCCAGATGTTCTGGATTATGTGGGAAATAGTCCCGGATTTAAGTTGTTTGCCCCGCATTGCAAACTGTCCCGGATTGGATATGTAGCCCCTGTCCTTAATTATGTTCCTGGCAAACATAATGCAAATCATTTGCATTATGTTTGCCAGGAACCAGTGGTGCAACGGAAAGAGTTTTTTTTTTTTTTTTTTTTTTTTTTTCAGTAGTAAATAAGTTGTGGACATCAGAAAAAACACAACTAACCCTATAAATGCTGAAAGCAATACTACATGTTAAGTGCAATTTTGCTAATTCTTGTGAATAATTTTATGAAGAAATAGCAAATAATGAAGAATTATTAAGAAAAATTATATTATTTAATTTCTGTTGTTCTTATTGTTAATAGAAGTATGTATTTTTATTATTATTATTTCTGATGATACAAAACTAATTTTCAGAAAGAGAAAAATTAAATTTTTCTTTGAAAGGAGACGAACCATGTAACCTACTTTATATCAATGAAGTAGAGCTCTCTCAATATCTAGTCAGTGTTGTAAGAACCAGATAGAATTCACTATTCAGTGATACAGGAATTAAGTATTGAATCATTACAGTCACTTCTTAATTTGTTTAATAGAAGATACATTTCCTAAACAATGGCATCATGCTTTAGTTTTTGCCTTCCCCAAACCAGGTAAAGATCCATTGAACTCTACTAATAGGCCTATTTCCTTGACCAGTTTCCTTTGCAAAATATTTGAAAAATGTAAACTATCACCTAATACCTTGAAAAATTCAACCTTGTTCATCCTGCACAATTTGGAATAAAATGGATGAACACTGGATATATTAGAAATACTAGAGAATGCATTCCTAAAACTGGAACATCATATAATGGTTTGCATTGACATCACTAAGGCATCTGTGTGATTCTGACTTACATATGGAACTAGTATGATTCCATTTGGAACTTCTGAAAATTGCATCACCTTGGGCCTTGCGAACACTTCCTGATCTTTATCCAAAACTTCCTACATGAATGTACATTCCAAGTTCATTTCAAAACGTTATCCCAAGTCTTCTCTCAAGAAGAGGGATTCCTTTAGGGCTCTGTGCTCAGTTCTGTTCTTTTAATAATTGCAGTTAAAATTGCCAAAAAACTCCCAAAAACAGTTGATGCATCACTGTTTGTAGATGACCTTTCAGTAACTTAGTGGAAAGCAAATTGCCTTACATTGTTACGGTTATATCTGATGAGATCTAAACTTGAATATGGAGCTCAGAATGACCCAGTATCTTCTGCTGACTTGATCTCATTCACCATTCCCAGTACACACTGCCCTAGGATCTACACATCATCTAGGATACCACATCTTCAGTATACAGCCTATATGTATGCTGAAGCACACAAACTACTTCTCTTTATCAGATAACTTATATTATGCTGTGCATATAAATTTTTTTTTTTTATGAAAACCCCAAACACGAAAGGTATCAAAACCTATAGTACTTAGTACCGTGCATGGGTTTGAAGGAGAAGTATGGGGGGAAGGGGGGATGCCGGAAACTTTGCTCTAGAGACTAAACATGGGTTTCGCCACTTCAAGCCTCCGATAAGCAAATTGGTGGTATTTCACCGGTTGATGAAAGTCATCTGCCACTTACTTAGATTCACTACCTCAACACTCAAACTGGCAGATGCTTTTCACTACATTCTGCCCTATACTAAAACTGCCTGCCCTAATGCCAACCAACTGCTATTCCTGTGAAGCAAGCAACTGTTTTTTCCTTCCCCTTGGAGCATAGATCCACTGCCATATGATTTATTCCTCCATCTATAGAAAAAAATCTGCACTAAGAAAATTTCTTGCAATCATGCTGTAGAAGATAAGTACCCCAACCATGTTATAGTACATACAGATGGGTGAAAGTGTGGCACCTATGTTGGAATAGCTGAAGTTTTCCTGATACCATATGAGTTTAATATATAAGCAGAGCCGGCCTTAGCAAATGTGGGGCCCAATTTGAACCATTTTGGTGGGCCCTCTGGACTTAAGATAATTAGATATGAGGAATATATGCTATTACATCAAATTAAAAATAAAATATCTATATGTATTAGTTATATTTTGACATAAAATAAAACTTTCAAAATGGAATGTAATGTCAAAGATGGAAAGTAAAAGAAGTTTATATTTCTTTGTTTTGATCAAACTAAACACATCAGAAAGTTATATTACAGTTATCTAGAGACATGGCATTTCAAAACCTTTGACCTAACTCAAATAATGATGAAGCAAACAAAGATAAATCGCTGTTAAATAATGTCACTCATGTAATGGATTTTAACCAACAAAACTGTAATTATAAAGAAATTTTGGAGCATGTTTGATCTCATGTGATTTTATGATTTTAATTTGGAAAAGCTGCTTTCCCCTGACTGGAATTGTTAAAAATATGCATAGAGCAATAAAACAATATGAAAATCCAGTATATCTCTCATTCAAGCAAGGAATTTCAGGATTTTTGGAGGTTTTCCAAAGTATGAAGAATTGGCTTCAGTTTTCATTTCTTCAACAAGAATATGACCATCTGGATGTGTTGTTTGTCTGCAGTGCAGTTGAATGCTCGATCGGACAATTCAATTCGACTAAAGCTGCATTACTTTAGATCTTTTCAACTCTTTAAAATTCCCACTTTTCCCCTTTTAGTTGTTGTTTGTTATTGGACCATTAGCAACTAGGGCCATATTGCTCCGGGGATATGCGGTGGTCACTCCCTGACCTTTCCGCATCCTCCATATTTGGTGGTCATGGGCTCGAACCCCAGTCTAATCAAGCAGCATGTGCTACACACTGCTCTCCTGCCCACCTGGCTTCGGAGGCGCCTCCCCTTTTTTGTAGATATACTTTAAGAAGAAAAGCTAATTACTTCGTGCCACCTACATCAGCCTCACGTTCTTCTGTAAGATGTTCCTTATTTTTCAAAGCTGGAGGTGAAAACCTAGTGTGGGACCTCCTGTTGCTTTTACTTTTGAATTTCCCCAACCCATTTAAAGCCTTAAACATTTTAATTAGGTCTTGTTGCATATGTCTAGTTTTTGATTGAATGCAGCTATTTTTGGAACTCTGTTCCTTCTTCATAAAGATGCCCTTTTAGAGTCTGACTAAACATTGCTTTTCTCCGCATGGTTTTTACTCATCTATATCCTTAAAATGAGACACTTCTAAACCAATATGCAGTACTCGAGATATGGCTTAACCATTTCCTTATACAATGGAATAATCACTTTTTTCTCCCTGCTGGCAAAACACCATGAGTTGCCCTAGCAGCCTGTCTGCACTCTCAGAGAGTTTCATATTGGACTGTGCAGTTACCCCTTTACTTCATTTCCTACTACCCTCAATTTAGTCCCACCTAAATGCAGTACTCCACATTATCAATGTTAAATCTCAACTGCCATTTTTCAGCCCATCTGTCTAATTTATCTTCTTGTTGGAGTAGCATATCCTGATTACTCTAATTAACCACTCTGCCAAGTTTATATAATACAGTAAAATCTCGTTTATATGAAGCACATATCATTTCCTTGCGAAAGGATAGCCTTTTCTATGTAAATATATTCATTTACAAAATTCAGTTAATATGTATTATAAAGTTCATTTTCAACCCGTGATAAATAAATATTGTTATTTTGCATGTTTAATACAAACCTTGGCAAAGTAGTCCGATTATTGCCTTTGGCCACCGGGTTTCCTGCTTCTCAAAGGATGGCACTGACTTGTTAGAATTTACTTTTGTGTAAAAAAAACCAGTTTATAGTAATTACAACGTAAGTACACTGTGAAAAACATGAAGGATGAGATGCTAAATTAACAAAAGTTAATTAAAAACTTTTTAAGTTGTTTACATACACTTCCTCGCTCTCCACGGGATTAAGGTCATTGCAACTGTTATGCCAATTCAAACAGTCCTTTGCTACAGTATAATCTATTTTTTGTGTGCCATATTATCTGAGCTGATGTGTTTTTTGGAACTTGTGTCTTTAAATTAATTTAAAGTTTGTTTATATTAACTCTCATCTAGCAGTGTTATTGCTACAAATTTGTCGCCATTGCACTGGACGGAATTAAGCCTGGAAATTAAACTGAAAATTATACAAGAGACTGATAGGATGGAGCGAAGCAGAACACATTGCAAAGGAATAGAACATCCCTTTACCTACTTTATCTACAATACTGAAAAACCGAAAGAAACTTGAAGTGCATGACAGTGGAGCAGTGATTAAAAAAAACAAAAAAAAAACAGAAAATGAATTTGTGGTGAAAAACACGGAACTTTTTGAGTGGTACCAACAAATACATGCATCTAATTTGCCAATATCAGGTCCCGTTTTGCAAGAAAAGACAAATTATCTAGCTCAGCAACATAGAATTAGCACTTCAAATGCAGCAGTGGCTGGCTCCAAATATTTAAAAACAGGAATAACCTGGTTTTGCAAAATGTTTGGGGTGAGTCTGGATTAGTCAAAAAAAAAAAAAAAGGCTACAGACTGGTTGTGTTCTACATGGTTCATTCTTGAAAAATATGAGGCAAAGGATATCTTTAATCTTGACGAGACAGGTTTATTTTATAATTTGCTGCCAAAAAAAAAAAAAAACATTTGCTGTTCGAGGAAAGTCTTGTCATGACAGAAAATTCAGTAAACAGACTCACTGTTCTGTTATGGTGCAATTCAGATGGCAGTACAAAATTATGTCCACTTGTGTTAGGCAAGTTTTCCAAGATGTTTTAAGGAAGTTAACCAACTTCCCTGTGATTATGGGGCCAATAGAAGTGCTTTTCTTACAGTCAAAAATTTTCAGTCTTGGTTATCAAAAGTGAACAGAAGAATGGCTTCAGAAAAAAGGAACATTTTGATGATTCTAGATTGTTGTACAGCACATTTTGCTAACATACTGTAGTTCAAAAATATACAGCTGTTCTTTTAACATCCCAGTGCCACCAGTTTTATGCAGCCAGTGGATCAAGGCATCATTTATAACCTGAAAAGAGCATATAGTATTAGCAATGGCAGCATGGTGCAAGGAAACCTATGGATTATGATGCGCCATCCAAGAAAAATAAAATAATAACAAGAAGAAATTTTTTTAATCTAGCTGACCTTTGATTTCCCTAAACTGTCAGCCTCTACCACCCATGTAGGTGGTCGAGGCTGTCTGTATAGAGCCTGCCTGATAAGCTCCTTAATCTGCAACATAGAAGGAGGGAACAATTTGTAGTCAAACTGGAATGCCTTGGATGCTATCTGTAATCTTGTTATTGCTTGGGACAGTATTGCATCAAGTGTAATTAACAACTGGTTCAGAAAGAGTGGCTTTGAAGAGAATATCATCGAAAAACATGATCCAGCAGATGAATGTGATAGCAACATTGAGGACTGGAGGAATTTGAAGGAGCATATGGATTTTGTTGGCGAATTTGAAGAGTTTGTGAAGGTAGATGATGAGGTTGCTACGAAATCAATGCCAACACCAGAAGAGCTGCTGAGCACTAAACAAAGCGATGAAGCAACAGTGGAAGTGAAGTACACACACTGCCATCTAAAAAAGATGACCAAAATGCATTGAGCATAATAGAGAATGAGTTTTTCTCCAGTAACGTTGATAAAGAAACAGTTGTTGTATTTGATAATGTCTTTGCTGCAGTTAAAAATGCATATAGAGCAAAAACTGTGCAAACAACATTGAATTCTTTCCTTAGATTAATTTATTAAAACGTTAATGGTTTGCATGTCTTCTTTTATATTAAGATTGTAATTCTTTTTACTGTGATACTAAAATATTGTATATATCAAAATATATACTGTACAATATTTTTTAACTTCAATTAATTGCTTTTCTCTTTATCTTACAAATAAAATAAAATCTTTAAAAAATGTGTTATTCCTTTTACTATATTGTTAGACAAGGCTTTTATTTTTATTATATTAATTTAAATTTATTTTTTATATTATTACTATTTATTGTTATTAGATATATACAGTATACCTTGGTATGTACCAAAAAAAAAAAAAAAAAAAAAAAAAAAAAGGGTAAAATTTTGACACTTTTTTGGGGGACCTCATTACTACAAACTTTTAGGTCCCTTGAACTTTGTATTAGTTCAAGATTTGACTGTAGCAAATTTAAACATACTTGATATGCATGCATCAAATTGTTAATAAATATTAAAACAATAATGGGCCCAAACCACACCTTGAGGATCCCACCAGTGATATTAGTTCATGAAGAGTCATTAATAATTACTCTATCTTGTGCCACTCAACCATCTTTTCATTCACTTACTCTCAGTGTTACGTTGCTCTTTGTGTATAGCAGTTGTTCAAGTGGAATAATATGAAAAGCTTTACTAAAATCATATGTATATGATGTTAAAATTATTGTTTGCACCCAATTTTTTGTAACAACCTTGCAGTAGATAATTAATTCTTGTAAAAGTCTTGCTTGATTTAAGTTTTAAAAAAAATAATAATAAAATAAAAACATTTAACTCCAGTACACCAATATTATTTTAATAGAAATTATAATAAAATGCATATGAATAGGTTTTTTTTTCCCCCCCATAAATTCTAGGTATAGCAGTGGGACATATTTATTACTTCCTAGAAGATGTGTTTCCTAATCAACCTGGTGGATTCAGGATTTTGGAGACACCACGAGTAATGTTAGTAGACATACTGCATATGTTAATTTATTATTTTTTTTAATAGCAAAAAAATCAAAGGAATTCTGTCAAAGGGCTTTTTATGTATAATAGCAATGGGGGGGATATTATTCCTCGATGGATACTGCACTGTTTGCTACCAGCCACCTTAATTATGTGTTCCACAATGTTTATATGTTTAATTTAATAATAACAATATTTTTAATAATACTCTTTAATAATCCTAAATTGAGTACATTTAGAATTGAGTATATATAGGATCAACCAGGGAGACCCCCCCTGGTTGATCCTATATACTCAATTAATTATGCCCATAGGACAGAGAACGACAGAGCCTTTACTTGAAAGGTAACAAATCAAGGTTAAAGGCAACGTCAGAGGTTAAAACGATTAGTTATAAAGTTTACAGAAATCACTATGCATATTTTTACATGAACACTTTTTTTCTTAAATGAATTCAACTGTATTCTTTATTTTGTAACCCCTGTATTGCAGAGTTTTATAAGCGGCAATCAAAGTTTGCTAATCTATTTAGGTTTAAAGTTACTTGAGTTTTGGAGACAGGCTGATGAAACCGAAATTTCAACAAAATTCCAGATTTTAATGTATTCTGATTGTCCTGTCATTTGTTTCACCATGAAGATAATTTGTTACTGTAAAATGGTATGCAAGATGGTGGGGGGGGGTAATTTTCTCAAGAAGCTTTGATCTGGATAGTTCAGAAGATGAGCATGTTTTGAGTTTCTGAAGCAAAGATATGTTTCAGATTAGAGGCACCTAATGCTCACTGGAAGTGATATTTGATTCCAGAAAATATATAAATGCAGTGGAGCTTGGATAATTTGAAGTTGAAGGGGTATCAGAATTACTTTGAATTATCCAATCCTTTCCCTCCATTTTATTAATCATGTCAATTAATCTTGGAAGAATACCTTTTGTCACAGTCCAACTACAAATAATCTTATTCAATATATATAAGAATTACTTTGAATTATCCAATCCTTTCCCTCCATTTTATTAATTATGTCAATTAATCTTGGAAGAATATCTTTTGTCACAGTCCAACTATAAATAATCTTATTCAATATATATAAATGTGCTTGAGCGAGCAAGGTATGCTAGACACTGCAATGAAAAGGTCATTTGGATCTGCTTTTCAACCAAAATGAAGCTCCCCTGCAAATAAAATTTGGAAACAATCAGGAAAATGAGTGGTAAATACCAGACTTGTCTTCTGCCTAGCATAAAAAGGAGAACTGAGCATTACTGATTCTGAACAAATTGCTGTCTTAGGAGAGACGTTTGCTGAAACAGCAAAACAAAGCTATACGTCATCCTTCCGATGATACAAAACTAATTTTCAGAAAGAGAAAAATTAAATTTTTCCATTGCTGCTAAGATCACCTTTAAAAGAAAATGTTTTGTCAGTCATGCACTTAAAAAAAAAAAGTTTCATCAATGTTAGAAACATTTCTTGGTTCATACTTCATCAGTTTATATGGGAGACTGATAATCCAATTGTTTACTGCCTCTTCACCCACTGAGGCACTAACCAGAAGCTCATCTAAATGTAATGTGTTCTTGTCTTTAAATCCTGCCAACTATCCTGAACCTGCTTTAAAATTACTCAATCCTAATTTTTTAGCAAAATCCTCTGCTTTTGCCCTTATCATAAGTCCATCTCAGTGGAATGTTTTTGTCATATGCCTGCTTAAACCACTTTAATACACACTCATCAACTTGAGAAAGATTGGCCCTTCTGAGTCGTTTCCCTTGTCCATCCTGTAAATTCCATGATACTATCTTCTCTCTTTTTAAGATAAGTGGACACAGTGTTTGGCAGAATTCCATATTCTTTAGTGATGTCATACTTCCTCTTTATTCCTTTTCCTACTTTTTTGGTTAATGTTAGTAGACCTGTATACATACCACATTTAGAGTGTAGAGATATGTACATTCAACTCTGGAGAATACTGTTATGACCATCATTAAAGCATAAAGGACATTAGCATTCATCATAACAATATTCTCCCAAGTTGACTTGCATATTCTAAAGAAAAATTCATAATTAAGCAAATAAGTATGGCGAAGCAAATTATGAATTTGCAAATTACTCAACAACATAAGCACCAAACTTTGAATTAAAGATAAATTTCTTACATTATATGGAATAGGAGGGTCAAGGGGCAGTAAAATAATAAAAATGACTGATATTTCGAATTTAGCTGTTTGAATTATCCAAGCTCCACTGTATTTAAATAATTTAAAATAATCTTCATATTTACAATCTTTACTAGATCCGACTTCATTAGCCACAAGTTTTTTTCATATTAGTTTACTAAGATATTCTTTGTGAGTTTGGAGTCTCCAAGAAACTTAAATTTCAGAATTGTACTTAAATGTCTTTCCTTGGCAGAAGAGAGAATCTTGGCACTTGTGAGAAGTTAATGTATTGTTTTAGCTGAATTCAGTTTCAGAAAATAAACTTTTACTGCCTCTTTGGCACATAAGTGGAGATTTCCAGCTAGCAGGTATAGGCCAAATGAAGAGGACATCATCAGCAAAGAAGAGAAATCCCAAGTTTTTATTTTAAAAGGCCCATCTTCCAACAGTTGAGGATGTTAAGAATCTAGGCATATGCTGTGCTCGTAGACCATTTTTCTCATTCCACAGTGGGTATGTTATTGGTCTTTGACCGAAGATTTGGGCTGATAAGTAGAGAAACATACATTTTTCTAATGAGTTGAGCCAGATTGTAGAGACTAAGATCAGTCAAATATGAAGACTGACAGTTGTTTTATTTTTTTTTTTTAGGCACTAGAATCACTCTACAATTCAGAGAAGGAGGAGGAACCCAGATTTCAGTAAACGTTCCATTGATCAAGAATTTGAGGATGTCAATGCAATAATAACTAGGTCATTCTGGTATAACTTGAAAATTGGTCTGCCTGAAGAGTAGATCAGTTAGTTGACTGATTAGTTATTTAAAATTATTAGAAGATAGAAGGGTGGTGGGATTATGCTTCTTATCAAAAGCAGCCTGATATAAAAAGTGTTTTTGCTGACTCAAAAGTTACTTCTGCCAGCACAGAATCTGTATGGTGTGAGTTAGTTGGAAGCAAAGATATAATGAGAGTATAGTAATCTCCAGACCAGAAGATTGTGAAGAGAGAGTTGAGTCTCTACATGCAGATGAAATAGGCAGGCAAGTGTGAATGTCCTATGGGGGGGGTCTGACAAGAAAAAGTAAAAGATTTGTGGTGGTAGGCTCCACCAGGGAAAGTTGAGAATGAAGCATAGGGCTAGTGGCCCTATGTTGGGTGGAAATTGCACTGAGGACAGTGGTTTCCTATGAATAATCCCATACCAGCCAGACCCAACTGTAGCCAGTGTCAGCATATCACATGCCATGCCACAAATGAGAGGGCATGACATCAGCAATGCGGAGAAAGGGGTTTCCCCATGTAGATCCCCCACAATTCTAGCAGGACCCCTGCTAGAATTGTGGGGGATCATGTTCGGGAAGGTCTAGTCCAGGTGTCATCATTGGTACTCCATTCAGTGAGTCTGTGTCGCATCCAGACTGAAGGCTGGTCCAGTAGTCCATGATAATGAATAGTGGAGAGGTCAAAACCAAGAGTCCAAGATAGGATGGTCATGTACAGTGGGGAGAATTTGGTCCCAGGAGTCAATGATGAGGAATTTGCCAAGGTATGTAAGGTTGTCCCATCCAAGTGGGGAGACCAGTCAACTGCTCAAAATGTGAGGGATTTCAAGTTGGTTCTGTATTCCAGATGGTTTGTTGGTCAAGTCTTGTGTAAGTTTAGTCCAAGGCATTAGCATCTAAGGCTCAGCAACAACTGGCAGCCACGGTTGTTTTGACCATTGATTTGGATATTATGGTGGTGGTAGTGCTTTCTGCCTGGTGAATAGGTCTATTGCAAATTGAGTGAGGGCTTGGTAAGTTTCTTCGTTCTGTGTAGGGTAAGGTGTTCTTTATTAGGATAGATTTCATTATTAGGATCCTTAAGTCCTCATAAATTTCACAGCTGTGGGCAAGGTGCTCCCACATCTGATCCCCTCCACAGTGGCAGCAGAGTGAGTCTAATTCCGACGTAATGTAGTTTTTTCTGGAAGGAGCCATGTCCAGTGAAGAAGTAGGTAGCATAGAGTCCCTGTGAAAACCAGACAAGTGTGGGGGGGGGTAAGAGACCCTGACATTCGGGAGGAATCTTTTCATCTTTTCGTGGCAGCGCCTTTAGTTGAGGTCTGCTATCTTTCTTGCCAGGTGTCTGTTAGGTGTTCATTAAGTCTCTTCTTTTCAGTGTTTCTATTATTTGCTGGGTCAGTGGTGAAACTGGCACAGGTAACTGCTCTTCCTTTGTCCAATTGGTAGAGCAACCCATGACGAACAATCTCCAGGTCCAGGGAAAGGGATTCAGTGAGGACCTGGAGCGCATGGGGACTGACAGTGTGACAGGCATGCAAGGACAGGAGGAGAAGAGTGCTGGATAGTTCCTAGAGACGTTCTGTTTACAACTGTATTGGCCTTCTTGTACCAGACTCTAGAGGCATAGGCGATAACTGGGATGAAAACTGCCTTATAGAAAAGAGAGAGCATTCTCTTCTTCTGGCCCCAATCCTTCTGGGCAACTCTTGAGACTTGTACTTCCTGATCTTAATCCTGAGTTGGTCTAGATGAGGGGTGAAGGAAAGGTTTTTATCTAAGATGAAACCTAGATATATAAGCTCTGTTTTTAGTTTGACTGTAACACCATTGACCTTGATTTGGTCTTCTTGGATCAAGGGTACCTTTTAGTAGGATCGAATTGGTTTTCTCCGGGGAGATCTTTAGGTTGTTATGCTCTGCCCAAGCTTGAAGGGTAGAGATGGCCTGGTTGGCAGTCACTTCCAGTTGGGCTCTGTTATTGGCAGAAAAGAGCATGACCAGGTCATACACATAGACCTGGGTCTGTACATTGTTGAGTTTGGTGTTCAAAAAATAGAAATTGTCCATCACCAGATTCCAGAAGAGAGCCCCAGGACAGACCCCTGAGGGTAACAGACATGACAACTCGCCTCAGCCATAATTACCTGGAGGTAGGTCGGGATGCATCTATATACAGGTTTTCTGGCACTCGTGGCTTCCAGAGCCTGCCCAGAACACTGGGCCACCAGAGGGGATTGAAGGCACCAGCAAAGTCGATGGAGATTAGTAGAAAGTATTTGAAGTTGCAGTTGGTAGCAGCTTCCATGATTGTTTCCAGTGCATCTACCATGGAGCGTCCTTTCCGGAAACTACTGGTTAGGCGAGGAGAGACCAGCGTCATTGTGTGTATGGGAGATCATCCATTCGAGAAGTTTGCTGAAGACTGGAAGCAGTGCAATGGGCCGGTAAGATTGTGGTAGATCATGTGGCTTGGTTGCATTCTTCAATATGTCTTGGTAAGCAAACCCTCAGCCATAATTATGAGAGTATCCTTGGATTTAGGGGAGGTCCCTATGAACTGGAGATGTGTATCCCCAATTCATAAATTAGGATCAAAATGCGATGTGAGTAATTTGACCTGTTAGCTTAATGTTTGTTTCAGAGAAAAATAATGGAATCACTAGTTAAAGAAGTGAGGCAAGACCATCTGGACAGGTTTACAATTATACTGCAATCACAGAATAGATTTGTTAAGAGCTAGTCTTGTCTAACCAATCTGATAGGTTACTATGATGCAGTGAGCAAGGAACTGAATACAAAAAAGAATTATGACATATACTTTGATTTTGGTTAAGTGGAAGAAGATGGAGAGTAGTTATCAATGGGCACTGCTCTTCATGAAGTTCCCCAGGGTTTGTTGTTGGGCCCATTGTTGTTTTCTATATTTATCAATGATATTGAAGGTATATCAGGCTTAATGTCCAAATCTGCAGACGATACAAAAGTTGGAAGGGTTGTTAATGACAGTGATGCCACTGCAACAGGAATCTAGAAAAGTTGGGCTGAGAGTTGATAACTGAAGTTTAACATTGACAAATGTGAAGTACTACGAGGTAACAGTAACGCCAGAGTAACGTACCAACTGCAGTACTACACTCAGAGTAGTGGAGAATGAAAAGGACTTGGGGATAATTGCAGTCTGATATGAAGTTTTCATATAAGTTTTCCAAGAGGTACAAACTAAAGATTATAATGATATATGCACCAACATCGAGTCACGGCAATGAAGAGGTTGAAGAAATGTACACCGAAATTGAGAGACATCTAGATGAACAGAAAGCTCACTACATCATCATTATGGGGGACTTCGATGCTAAGATTAGAAAGAGACAAAAGAACACAGAAAGGGAAATTATAGGAAATTTTGGAATTGGTGAAAATGAAAGAGGTTGAGACTTGTGGAATTTGTAGGATCTCCAGGAATGTCAGTAATGAACACTTTTTTTCAAGAATAGAGTGGACATGGAAAAGCCCAAACAGATTAACAACTAGTGAAATTAACTTCATACTCATTACAGAAGATATATTGTGAATGATGTTACCGTCCTGAACCAGGTAAATATTGGAAGTGATCACAGAATAGTAAGATGCACATTTGATATAGATGTAACAAAAAAAAAACTGACTCGAGTAAATAACACGGTCTTTGAGATAACAGAAGAGGAGAAAAGGCAGTATGTACTGAAACTTAAGAACAAGTTTGAGCTTCTGCAGACCTTTCAGGACCAAGATATCGATGAGGAATACAACTTTCTGAAAGTGATAAAGCCCGAGAAACCTATAGGTAAAAAGAAATCCAAAAAAGAAAAAATTAGTCAAGAAACGCTTGTCATGATGAACTGAAGACAACAAATGAAGAACTAGATAAACACCAGCAAGGACAAAATCGAGGATACCAAGTTATGCAAAGCCATTATAAAGAGACTCAGAGAGGACATAAAAAGATTTAACACAAGAAAAGTAGAACAAGCATTAAGGGAAAACTATTCTAGTGCATCTAGAACAATTATCTGCTTTGTGATATTGGATGATGTTCCCAAACCTTCGTCTATAGACTGTATGATTCTTCGCCTCATATCCGATCTATAAAAGGTCTTAAAGGTTTTTATTATTCCCTGGTCGAGAGGTTGAATCAGTGATATGGTATTTGAAGGTAGAAAAACTAATTCACTGTTTTTGAAAGTCAACTTTGGATAAGCTGGGCAGTTGTCCAAAACCAATGCAATTTTTTTGTTTTTCTTATCCAATTTCAAATCCCATTTACGAAGATAATCTTCAAATAAAGAAGCTGTCATCCAAGCATTGGTATTATTGGCATATTCAACAGGCAGCTGTTTTACTCCTTTGAAACATTTAGGTCATTTACTCTTGCCGATAACTAACGGCTTCGGCAGTCATGAGCAGTAATACAGAAAGACAAATGATACTGAATTTGAAGAATAGTGATGGTGTACTTATAAATAGCAAAAGGCACAATTCAAATAGCAGAACACTATTACAAAGTATTATATAAGGAGCAAGAGAATGATGCCAACAGTGGAGAAGATGGATTACAAATTTGCAACACATACAACATACCCGATATCCTTTCTGATGAGATAGAACATGCATCGAAGAAATTGAAGAATCAAAAAGCCCCAGGTAAGGATTAAGTTACCGTAGAGTTGCTAAAATTGGGGGTGGAAGAAACTGGCAAGACTCTTGAAAAAATACATTAGGAAAGGCCATGACCCCCCCCCCCTAAGGAGTGGAATAATGCAATCATAATTTTGCTGCATAAGAAAGGAGACAAATCAGAAATTGGAATTTATAGACCAATTAGCTTGTTGTCCCACATCTACAAGTTGTACACAAGGGCTGTTACTAACAGATTGAAAAAGAATACTTGATGAGAATCAACCAAAAGAGCAAGCTGGCTTTAGGACAGGATTCTCAGCTATGGATCACCTTCACTTAATATCACAGCTAATGGAGAAAGTGGAGTAGTGATAGATGAGTTGAAAAAGCAAGACCAAACCAAAGACTGAACTTACTGGACAAGTATACAAATTTAAAAAAATATTGGCTTTTGGACTTCTCTCAGCTTTTGGTTCGACAAATTTCTGTGAGGAATATTTTCGAACATGAACTATATTAAAAATAAATCAAGAAACTGTCTGAACAATGTGAGTCTCTCAGCATGTTTAAAGATGAAAATTACAGCATACTCACCTGATGTTGAGAGACTCAAGAAGTTCAGCAGCAAAAGTCACAAATTCGTATCTAATTGAATTTTTGTTACTTTTTTTCAGTATTTAATAAATAATATTTCAAAATATATATATTTTTTAATAAAACACCTTCCCACCATTTCTTTAACCCCCCCTCCTTACAGCTTGATTGAGGTGTGGCTCTTTGGATTCTCTTTTTTTTAAATTAGATTAAAAATGGCTCTTCACTCAAAAAAAGGTTGCTGACCCCTGCCATACAGCATAAAGCAATGTTTCAGGCACTGGAAAGACAAGGCATAGACACCCTATACATTATGATTTTTAAGAAAATATATCAGAATGCTCATCCTTTATTAGACTAGACAAATACAGTAGCAAATATAAAATTGAGAAAGTTGTTCTACAAGGAGACGCAATATCTCCGAAGTTGTTTACTGCCTGCTGTGAAGCTTTCAGAAGATTGGACTGATCGCAGAACGGAGTCTGTTAGACTGGAGTTCAAGCCTGTCACCACCAAATACGGAGGATGCGGAAAGGTCAGGGAATGACCACCGCATATCCCCGGAGCAATATGACCTTAGTTGCTAATGCTCCTAAAAACCAAATAACAAAACAAACAAAACAACGGAGTCGGTGTGAGTAGAGAGTATCTAAACGATTTGCAGATGACATTGTGATCATAAGCTATGATCCCGAAGAATTAGAGGAAAACCTTAATTAGTTATGCAGAGTTAGTAAGGATTTTGGACTAACAATGAATATGGCTAAAACAAAAGTAATGATGAACAAACATGCTACAGAAAGGAATATAATCGTTAAAGCAGTAGAAATTGAAAAGATTGATTTATATACACTTTTACTTCATATACTTATATACAGTAAGCACCGGTTATAGTGATCACATTTGCAAATTGAATTTTGATTCTAATAAACAGAGTAAAAATCTGAATATTCTTCAGATGTTTGCGTTCCGAACAAAATAAAAATAAATTTATACTTACGTACATAGCTTAATATTAATTAAACATAACACTTTGTAATGTGATTATAATTTAAAATAGTCACTTATTTTAGATTTTAGATTGCATTAAATTATCTCTACAAAATCTGTTTATAGATTTTTCAATATTGGATAATTCACGATCACTTGCACCAGTTTCTTCCAGCGCTCTCCTTAGGACAGCTATAGCTTCACGAGTTTGCCATTTTGTAACTGAAATTTGTTCGGGTTCATTGTCATTTTCTTCCTCCTTGGCGAAATTATCAGTAACAGACTGGGCAATTTCTTCATCTGTTAAAGCTGTAGTAACTTGTAGATCACCATCTATGTCCACCCAATCATTAAACTCCTGTTCACCCATGTCTTCAGGCTTTTCAACGTGATCATTATCATGACAGTTGCCCATCATGAATAACACTACCCAACACGATTTTTACGTCCAGCAAATCAATGGTTGTTTCTGGTCAAGTTTTATGTATAGAATTTAAAATCAATCATAAAAATTTCCTATCACGTCTCAGTTTTAAGATATAGATAGATAACTGGATTCTGTACAAAGATATCATTACTGTTTGAAATACAATTTTTAAACTGATTAACTTTTGGTTGGTTTTGTTTATTGGGCTAAAAGTTAAGCAAGTACATCATTACTGTTCTTGCAATATAGTATATTTTGATTTTGATGGATTTTTCCAGACAAGTCAGTATTTTTATTAATTTTATTACACCATTCAACTGTTCAATATATAGTGTATGATAAACTACGCTACAAGAATTCACCTTCTGTTCAAATTTACTAATTGTTTTTAGGTTAATGCATTGTTAAAATGGAGAAGACAAAGCACAAAACTTGCATCAATCATCCAGACAACTTCTGCTATGTTTGTGGACACTTAACCCCAAAAACTTAGAGGAAGAAAATATACAATGTCACAAAAGTTGTATATTCATTGTACTTCGGCTGTAAGATTGGTGACCAAGAAAAAAATTGGGCTCCACATATCTGTTGTATTACTTGTACAACGAACTTAGGGCTGCTGTTATATGGCAAGCTGAGAGCATTACCTTTTGCCATCCCTATGGTGTGGCACGAGCCCAAGAATCATTTCGATGACTGCTATTTCTGCATGACAAAAATAAAAGGTATTTCCAAAAAGAGCAAGCGCTGCATCAAATATCCAAATATCCCATCAGCAATTGGGCGCCTCCGTAGCCAGGAGCAGTAGTGCGTAGCACACGCTTCTTGATTAGACCAGGGTTCGAGCCCGTGACCACCAAATACGGAGGATGCGGAAAGGTCCGAGAATGACCGCATATCCCCGGAGCAATATGGCCTTAGTTGCTAATGCGCCTAAAAAAAAAAAAACCAAACCAAAAACCATCAGCAATTAGGCCAGTGCCACATACATGGTAAAGAACTGCCAGTACCTGTGCCACCGAAATCTTGGGCTATTAGAAGTACTGATGAAGGTACAGAAGAAATTGTTTTACCAGATGTCACAGAACCATGTACTTCACATGATTTTGACTACAAGCCAGATAAAGAAAAGGCTCACACTGCATTGAACAAGAAGAATTAAGCGACTTGATCAGAGACTTGGGCTTACCCAAAGAGAAGGCTGAATAACTCAGATCCAGACTACAACAGTGGAACTTACTCACCAAAGTTACAAACATTACAATATACCGTAAGCGAAATGAAGAGTTTTCAAGATATTTTGCAATGGAAAACAACATGTATGTCTGGAAAGACTTGTTGGTCTTATGCACGAACTGAACATTTGATCACAATACCTCTGAATGGCATTTGTTCATTGATGCGTCAAAACTAAGTGTGAAAGCAGTATTGCTTCATAATGGAAATACGTTACCATCAATTCCTCTTATTCGTGCTGTTGGCCTGAAAGAAACTACGATTGTATGTCCCAGATTCATTGCTGCTATACGTTACAATGACTATGGTTGGAATATTTGTCATGATCTCAAAGTAATTGGACTGCTTGTTGGGTTGCAAGGTGGTTTCGCTAAATACTATTGTTTCCTGTGTTTGTGGGATAGTTGTGCAACAGCCAAACACTATGTTGTACAACACTGGGACAAGAGAGATGAATATATTCCCAGCAAAAGCAGTGTAAAGTATCTTCCATTGGTTGATCCACAAAAGGTTTTTCTTCTCCCTTTACACATCAAGCGTGAACTGATTAAGAATTTCACTAAGGCACTGGATAAAGAAAGCAGAGGATTCGCATATTTACTGAAAATGTTTCCAAAGTTATCTCATACAAAGCTGAAGGAGGCGTCTCCGTAGCCAGGTGGGAAGGAATAGCAGTGCGTAACACACACTTCTTGATTAGACCGGGGTTCGAGCCCGTCACCACCAAATACAGAGGATGCGGAAAGGTCAGGGAATGACCACCGCATATCCCGGAGCAATATGGCCTTAGTTGCTAATGCTCCTAAAAACCAAACAACAAACAAACAAACAAAGCTGAAGGAAGGAATTTTCATAGGTCTTCAAATAAGAAAGCTACTAAAAGATGAAGAATTTCAAAGAAACCTGAACGATGTTAAACTGGCTGCATGGAGATCTTTCAAGACTGTGGTACACGGATTCCTCGGAAAGAGAAAAGAAGCAAATGAGCAACTGGTGACAAACTGAGAACTTTACTTTGAGAGAAGAGGAAGAACTTTGTGAGCTGCAAGTCTGATCGTATACTCAAGATGAAATTTACTGATCTGCCCCTAGAGAAGTTCTGGATTTCTTTGAAAGAAAAGTATCCTGCCATTCATAAGATAGCAATAAACATTTTGCTGCAGTTTTCAACTTCTTAGATGTGTGAGTAAGCTTTTTCTTGTTTAACAAGCATCAAGTGCAAGGGCAGAAATCAACTCATTTCAGTTGAAGATGAAATCCGTGTGTGCTTATCTGAAGTTCAATGCTGAATTGAGTATTTATGCAGCAAAAAACAAGCACAGAGTTCCCATTAAAGAGGTAAATTTCATTCTTTATTTTTAATTTCAAAAATAACTTCTGCATATATAGGCCTTTTATAACTTTATGCATATAAAAGAGATCTAGGAACGAACCCATGCGTATAATAATTTTGTGACTGCTAGGCCTATATTTGAGCCTGATCATGTCACTCAGAGAGAAAATGTTTTTTTCAAAGTCGTATAAAATTGTGTCTTAGGCTATATTTTTATTTGTGTTGCTTTGACTTGTGGTTTTAGTAGCTTTACTATTCGACATTGTCAATAAATTTTCATGTTGTAAATAACATTAATTAAAATCAATTTACAACTTTTATTTAAATTAAATCTATCTTTACAAAAATTAAATCCCATTTTGTCTTAAGCCAATTTAACAGAAATTTATCATGTTTGCCTAATGAGTTTTTAAAATTTATGAAAAGGAAAGAAAGAGATTAATTTCAAGAAAGGTAAGCCAAGCTTAACTACTTTTTTTTTTTTTTTTTTTTTGGAACATTAGCTGAAAGGTCAGTTTTAGTTTTAAATGGGAAAAAAAACTACTCTTGTACATACCATGCCTCATTAGCATCTTGTATAGTAGAAATTTGTGATAAGGCTTTTAGGTCCTACTGGTATAAAGTAAAAAAAATCAAGTAGGAAATTTAAAAAAAAAAAAAAAAAAAAAAAAGGAACAACTGAAGTTTCCTCTACCTCCACTACTGAATTACATTAGAGGTGATATCCTTTGTGGGGAGGAGGAACCACAAAAAGAATAGGCTAATAAGTTGAGATAATAACATCTGCAGAAAAATATCATTCTCTACTCAAAAGAGCAATGACAATTATTATTATATCTGCAACTTACTGATAAACACTAACGTACCATGAGCTGTAGATATTGTATTTTTTTTTTTTTTATAACAAGATACACAACAGGTAACCATTAAAAGTGTATCTGAGAGCAGAACAATGAACACAATAATAAAAGATTCAACAGGAAGATAACATTGATATAGATTCATATGTACAAAAGAGGTATGCATTAAGTTAAGTACTGGTAAAACAAATAATAAATTAATTAATTGGAGAATAGGAAAATAAAAATTAAAAAATATAAAAAAAGTAATAAACTACATAAACAAATGAGAGCTAGTCATTTTGCAGTTCAAGAGAAGAGGCATAGTTGTGGATTGAGTTCATCAGTGATTGGGAGTTGTCAAAAAAGTCAATGAGACTTTTAATGAGAGACATATAATAATTTTTATGCAGGGGGTTACCTGAGACATGAAAATTATTTCAAGGGTTCCTCAAGGGTAAAAAGATTGAGAAAGGCTGCTATAGGGCATTGCCACACTTAATAAACATGGTTTAAAAAAATTTCCCATATATGTGTAAAGAGCCGCTTTTTAAAGTTTTCATTGATGTAGAATCTTTATCAGGGTTTTATAACAGTTATTATTGAAATAATGCACTTGTGTGATTAAGCACACTTCCATTTCCAATAATTTTAGAAGTGCATGGGCCACACATAAATTTTTACCCTTGGCTTGAGTTAATTTTATAATACACTATCCATTGGAGCATGTACAATTTTCCCACTGTTACCAGTATGCAAATCTGGTCTCCAAGTATTTTAATTTTAATATTTTTGATGCATTTTATACAGTTTTATGCAGCATTGCAAAGGATTCTTGTGCTGTGATAAACACAAAGCAGTATTGCCATTTTGTTTTCAAGAACATAATTTCTGCAGTCAGAGATCAGCTACTATATCCTGAACAGTGAAATTATTATTATTATTAGCCATATGGTGCAAGGAAGCCTGTGACTTATGCTGCACCAGCAAAGAAATTTTTCTGAGTTACTCTGAGAGAGGTAGAAGGGAATCACCAAGAAAGAGAAAAATGATGGTATCCAGCTCAGGACCCTGGGGTGGCAAGCTCATACTCACCAGATGTGAGCATAAAATTTTCAACACAACAATGGTCTCCATCAATTTAAAAAACATATTGGTATACATAAAACTGAGCATGCAATGACATGATCATATTTTGTTATTAACTATTTTTCTCTCTCTCTCTCTCTCTCTCTCTCTCTCTCTCTCTCTCTCTCTCTCGTTAGTGGTGCTTTGTAAATTTTAATGTACCGAGTGGTTAAAAAATAAGCTTCCCTTTTCAGGAGACCCTAGTGTCAAAACAGTTCAAGGGTTCCTCAAGGGTAAAATGATTGAGGACCTACTGTGAAAATCAGTGTGTGTGTCATTTAGGGTATGGGGAAGTGATTGATCAGGTCTCAGGCTGCCTGGATCAGTTGCAAGAAGCCACATAAATGCTGCCTCATTCACCAGATCTAACCTCCACTTGATTTCTTTCCTAGGTTCTCATCAAATATACAGTATATAAACTTCCTTTACCATCAGTAAACTGAAGGACAGATTACTATTGCTTCTGTTCGAATAATTCCTGATGTGCTCCATAAAGTATAAGAGTGAAGTAAATTTTTTATTGAAATATCTGCTGCATCACTCTGGTGCTCATAAAGAGCATCTGTAAACTTGATATTTCTCTTTGTTGAGATTTATGAGTGTTTGAAGTTGTAAAGCTATATAAGTGACAATATTAGGCAACTTAGTTATAAAATGCTATCCTATACTAGACAATGTAATGGATTGCACATAAGTTGTGTGACTGCTTTTCAAATTTTCTCATTTTTATTTCCTTAGAAAATACTTGTTTGAATCAGCATCTGATGATCCAGACTACAATCCTTTGCCAGAAGATAGACCTGGAGGCTTTAATTGGGGCGAACAAAATAGACAGGATCAGCCTCAGTGACTTTTTCTTTTTTTCCTAACAAGACAGAAATATAAATTTTTTATATACCAGGTTTATATGTAACTTTCAGTCATTAAAAAGTGATGGAATCTTTGTCAGAGCAACATAACTTTCATATGTAGTCATAAAATGTGCAAAAAAAATTCTGTGGCACAGATTTTAATGTAAGTATTTAATATAAATAATAGGAAAGAGGTATTATCGCTTGTAAGTGTTATCATTTTATAGAATAATCTGGTAAAATAGTGCTAGTCTTAAATTTCATAATTTGGATATTTCCAATGCATGGCTGTAAATTTTTTAAAGCGAGTCATCTTCTTCCAATTTGATGCCTTCTCCATCTTACCATTGTATTAGAGTTGGTATCAGAGTTTTTCATCTTGCAAAAATCTATTTTTTTCTATCTTCTTCTTTTAAAATATTAGGACTATGTTAAAATAATTTTTTAAAATCTACTGGGAATTTTATTTTTTCTAATTTCGTTTTGTAACTCATGTTGTGAATAGTCTAGAAATGTGTCCCAGCAGGCGGTCTTTATTGTCAATCACAGTTACAAAATACCAATGAGAGACAGGTGCAGAGACAGGATGTGTTAAATATCAAAACAGTTGACTCATAAAACTTAAAACCTTAATTTATTTTAATTCATACAATTAAAAAATATATATAAAAAAAACCATTAGTGCAAGTTTACACATACCAACAAGGGTTATTTGTATGTTGATACTATCCAGTGGAGTGTTAAAACTTCAAATATTTAATCCACTCCTAACTGTATGATTTGATGAATACATTTGGTAAATTGTGGACTTTGTTTGGCAGGCACCAACTTTCTGTTATGAACTCCTAAGACCAAAATGTGTTTCCTTACCGTAGCCAAGTCTGCCAGCTGCAAACAGAATTCATAGATAGTAAGTTGCCCAGCTGGGTTATTAGAACTGTTAAATGCAATATTGTTTAGCCTTAACTGATATTTGAAAAGCCAGTTCATCATTGGGAACAGCTGTGGTCCAGTGCTTATTGTGTATGGACACAAGTAAGGAGATTGTGGGTTTAAGCCTGTATGCTGCCATGAAAAATGCATGGACGATTGTGAACTGTGGCACAAGAAACTAGGCTGCCCATAGTAATTAATTCAGTATGTTTGCAGCCACAATAAATATGTAAACTCTTCTGGCTTCAGTCATGTTCAGAATAAACAGAAATTTATTTATCCAGTAATGCTGTTCTTAGGCCAAATTTTTAAACTATTTCACAAAAAAATACACACAAAGGAGCATGAAACATAAGTTATCCCAAGTGATTCATAGATTTTAATAATTCTTCATAGCAATGCTGATTGTCAGGTAATTTTCAACCAGTTGAAAATAAAAACCAAATTCAGATCTCTTTCTAGTGCAGTTTTAGAAATGCTCTTGACAGCTGTCTGTTCTGAACAGCAGTGTTATTGTTAAATGATACATTTCTGAGGATGTGCAAATGCTGCTACAATATCCATTTTTTTTTTTTTTTTTTTTTTTTGAAGTAATCATTGTCAGTTGATGTCTGAAGAACAATCCAAACAGAAATCAACAAAGAGAAAAATTATAGGTAAGATACAATCCTATAGCTATATTTTAATATAAAATGTGTATTTTTTCAACGAAAGGTAATTTTTATACGTTGTGAACTTTATGAAAACTTCCTGTTTTCTGGGACGAACTGCTTTTTTTTGCACAAAAAAGGCCCTTTTTTTTACTCCTGCCTAATTGTCAACTTTTCAAAAGTTGGCAGCTACAATAACTATTACTTTCTGATGTGAAGGCTGCCAGTTTCTGGATGCCACACTTGACTTACTAAAGTGGGTTATGAACACTGTAAAACAACTGTATATGCCCTCAGCGACTATTGCAGGACTTTTATAGTTAAGTATCTGTTTTGACTATAGCTTTTTAAGCTTTAATTTAAAAAACTTATATGAGAGATCTCTCCTAACCCTATGTAAAGCCTTGAATGGTTTAAGCATGCTCAATGCTGATGGGATTCTTCCTCTAGCTCAGAAAAATCACCTGAGAGGGCATAAATTGAAATTGAGGAAAGACAGATGTAGGATAGACGTGCGGAAATTTGCTTTAGCCAGCAGGTGGTTGGTTGGTGGAACAGACTTCCATCCCTTGTGGTGGAGGTTGATAGCCTAAATAAGTTTAAGGCTCAGCTGGACAGGTATTTTGAACGAACAGAGGGGTGAAGTGGAAGTGGTTTTTTTTTTTTTTTTTTTTGGCTGATGCTGCATAAGCTTGCTTTCTTGCATCAAATGCCTCTACTAATGCTAATGCTAATAGGCCAGTCTAATTGTTAATGTCTGCCAAATATTTGGATAAATTACTCATGCTCCTATTATGATAATGGAACTACACTTAAATGTTTAATGGCTTGTACACTATGAATAAAAAATGTTAACAAAGCTATACATTATATACCCATGTTTGGACTTTAGCAGTACATGAAAATTAAGCTGTTTATAGTTACATTTTAATGTTTAGGATATGGAATACCGTATTTCCCCATGTATAAGACTCACCTTAATTTTGGGTCCCGAAATTTGAAAAAAAAAATGTATTACATAAAGTTATTGAACTCAAGTTTTATTCATCATAAAATTCATACAACTCATCACTGTCAAAACTCCCATCCATTAGCTTGTCCTCATCTGTGTCTGATGACGAATCACTGTCTTCATATATTGCCTCGTCCTCAGTTCCATCTATGGCATTTGAAATGCCAGAATTCTTAAATAGCTTGACAACGATCTCAATCTTGATATTATCCCGGGATCTTTTCAGCCAGGTACAAACTTCTCCTATAGTTGGTTTCTTCACTCTTCCTGCTGGTGTCAAATTGTTCCTAGAAGATTTCATCCATTGGTTCCATTCGTCTCTCATGGCAGCTTTGAAGGGTTTGTTAATGCTGACATCAAGCAGTTGGAGCTGGGATGTCAAGCCTCCAGGTATGACGGGAAGTTTTGTTTTTTGCTCTGCAGCAATCTTCTTTGCATTTTTTGTTATATGTGCCTTGAACTGATCAAGCACCAATAGGGCAGGTTTGTGTAAGAGCCCACCTGGTCTCCTGCTCCAAACTTTCTCAAACCAGATCTTCATCCCATCCTGATCCATCCAACCCTTGTCATGAACGTGGATAATCACTCCTCGAGGAATGTCTTCTTTTGGCATTGTTTTCCGTTTGAAAATCAGCATAGGAGGCAGCTTGGTTCCGTCAGCACAACAAGCTAGAACAACTGTATAATGGCTCTTTTCATGTCCACTTGTCTTCACAGTTACAGTTTTCACCCCCTTCTTATCAACAGTTCTGTTACTTGGGACATCAAATTGAAGGGGGACTTCGTCCATATTTGCAATCTGTCCCAACTCCAAACTGATGTGCCTTCCGACATTGAATGACAAAATGATGAAATTCAAGGACCTTCTGCTCATAGCTTTCAGTCATCTTTTGGGCAAGTCTGGTGCGTGTACGTATGCTTAATCCATTCCGTTTCATGAACCTGAAGCACCAATTGTGTTCTCCTTTGAAAGCAGTAACTTCTTTTTCATCAGCAATTCTTCTTGCCTCATGCTGAACCATCTTTGTGGACACAGGAATTCCAATTGCCTTTTCTCCTCAATCCATATCTTCAATTCCCTCTCTAAATCAGGCCATTTTGCTGACATGCCTCTAATGGCCTCCTTCTGCTGTGGCGTTTTCAATAGGGTTTCTTCTTCCCGTAGCCAGTCTTGGATTGTTTTCTCAGTTGGAGGAGGACCAAACTTATGTTCAGCAGCACGATTTCCATTCACTTTTGCAAACTGGATCACTTTTAACTTGAATTCAGCACTGTACGAAAATCTTTTCTGAGCCATTTCTGGGCAGAATGTGGCAAAACAAGTGCGAAACAATGTGTGCAAAGACAATAAGCGCAAAAAATGCAAGTAAAAAAAAAAAATCTACGACCATTGTATAAGATGCACCCAGTTTTTAGACCCCAAATTTTTTGAAAAAAGGTGCATCTTATACATGGGGAAATACAGTATATAAGGTAATAGCATTGGTTGATAATTTGATAATTAATATGAAATTCTTTATAGTAAATGTTAACAAATGAGATCCCCATTTCACTTAATTGCAGTGCAAAGGAAGCACTTAATTTTACTATCCTGACATGAATGGAACAACAGAGAGTGTAAGATAATTGGTAGAAGACAAAGAGTATTGTCCTTGATAGGAATCATATGGAAACAGAGTTCAGAATCATGCTGGTGGGAGCCTCCCTCAGATTCATTGTTGTTTTATCTTATGATGTAAATTAGCATTAGCATTAGTAGAGGCATTTGATGCAAGAAAGCAAGCTTATGCAGCATCAGCCAAAAAAAAAAAAAAAACCACTCCCACTTCACCCCTCTGTTCGTTCAAAATACCTGTCCAGCTGAGCCTTAAACTTATTTAGGCTATCAACTTCCACGACAAGGGATGGAAGTCTGTTCCACCAACCAACCACTCGCTGGCTAAAGGCAAATTTCCGCACGTCTATCCTACATCTGTCTTTCCTCAATTTGAATTTATGCCCTCTCAGGTGATTATTCTGAGCGAGAGGAAGAATCCCATCAGCATTGAGCATGCTTAAACCATTCAAGGCTTTATACACCTCTATCAGATCACCTCGCTGGTGCCTAGTCTCCAGACACTGTAATTTGCAAAAATTAAGCCTTTCTACGTAAGAGCACACCTTTGTTCCATTCATTAATCTTGTTGCCCTTCTCTGTACTCGTTCCAGCAGCTCTACATCCTTCTTGAAATGAGGCCTCCAGGCCTGTATACAGTACTCTAGGTGTGGCCTGACCATTGCCTTATACAAGGGAATAATCACCTCCTTATCCCTGCTAGAAAAAGTCCTATATATCATTGACAATACACCATGAGCTACTCTTCCAGCCCGTCTGCACTGCTCACAGAACTTCATATCTGCCTGCACAACCACCCCCGGATCCCTTTCATTCTCTACCACTGTCAGTGTAATACCACAGAGTTGATACGTTGCTCTGGGGTTGCTGTTTCCCATGTGTAGTACTTTACATTTGTTAATGTTAAACTTCATTTGCCACCTCTCAGCCCATCTGCTCAACCTTTCCAGATCCTGTTGCAGCAGCATAGTGTCAGTAGTGTCCTTGACAACCCTGCCTACCTTTGTATCGTCTGCAAACTTCGACATTAAGCGTGATATACCATCATCAATATCATTTATGAATACAGAAAACAATAATGGACCCAACACTGAGCCCTGAGGGACTCCACTAATAACATTAGTCCACGACGAGCAGTGTCCATTGATTACCACTCTCTGTCTTCTCCCCCTCAGCCACCCCTTTACCCACAGCAGCAATTTGCCTCCAATGTTACACTGCTCCAATTTGTGCAGCAGTCTTTTTTTTTCTAAGATCCAAGTATATAATATCAAAGTTATTCCCTGCATCCAGTTCCTTTGTGACTGCATCATAGTATCCAATCAAATTGGTCAGGCAAGACTTCCCCTTAACAAAACCATGCTGTGTCCGAGCTATAACTGAAGTCTTGTCTAAATGATCCTGCAGTGCTTCTTTAACTAGTGCCTCCATTAATTTTCCTGGAACAGAAGTTAAACTCACAGGTCTATAATTGCTTGTGTCAGCTTTTGATCCTCCTTTGTGAATTGGGGTCACATTTGCACATCTCCAGTCTATGGGTACCTCCCCTGAGTCCAAGGAAGCTCTCATAATTATGGCTAAGGGTTTGCTTGCTTCCTTTGCTGCCTCCTTTAATATAACTGGATAGATCCCATCCACCCCAGGTGCCTTTCTTGTGTTTATCTTCAACAATTTCTCCTCCACTTTACTCTCAGTTATTACAAGATTCTCTAGCTTACTGCTAGAGTTAAATACACCTCTGGCTTTCCCCTCGCTAAATAACTCCTCATGTGTGAATGTCGATGCAAAATATTCATTTAGTCTGTTAGCTACCTGAGCAGGATCATCAACAGTTGACCCATCGATATCAAGTGGACCAATCTGATTCATCCCCTTCCTTCCTTCTAGAGTTTACATAAGTAAAGAACTCTTTGCTGTTTTTCTTTGCATCCCTTACCAAAGATTTCTCATAATCTGCCTTCGCCTGCCTAACCTCCTTTGTAACTTGGTTACAGATCAACTTGTATCTATCATAGGCTTCTGTGTCATGTGTTAATTTGTATGTATCCCATGCATGTTTCTTCTCTGCCATATGCCTCATCAGTTCATCTGACATCCATTTAGGCCTAAACCTTGAACAATATTTCTTAGTTGGTATGTAAAGTCTAGTAGCTTCCAAGATAAGTTCTTTGAATGCTTCCCATTTTGCATTTACTGTTGGTAACATCATCAGTTGGTCCCACTGTATAGAATTTAAATACTGTCTCAGTCCATCGTAGTCGCCTTTACGAAAGCAATAACCCTTCCCTTTACCCCTAATGGTAGTTACCTCTTTGAGTAAATCCCACTTCAGCACACTGTGATCACTGCCACCTAGTGGTTCATTTATCTGCAGATTCTTAATGCATGAAGAATCACTGCTGATAATCAAATCAAGAGTATTCCTCCCTCTAGTTGCCTCCCGAACATGCTGATGTAGAAAACAATCATCCAATAAATCCACAAAAGCCTTGCTAGTGTGAGTGACCAGCCCACAAATTCCAGTCAATATCTAGGAAATTAAAATCTCCCATTATAAGACTCTCTGATTTACTGGCCCACTCTATTTCCCTGTACAGTTTCTTATTATACTCATCAGAGTCATTAGGCCTATAGCACACTCCTACTCTCAATTTTGATCTCCCAATGCTTATGTCACACCAAACTGACTCGACACTGCACTGTCCAGCGATGTCCACTGGCTTCACTTCCTTGGATTTTATGTATTTCTTAACTAATAGCATAACCCCTCCTCCCTTCCTATCCAGTCTATCTTTTCTGTAGACGTTGTACTCCCCAAATTCCAGTTCTGCATTCCTTATATCTGTGTGACACCAAGTCTCTGATATCCCAACAATATCTGCCTTTGATGTTTTGAGCAATACGTCAAATTCATCAAATTTATTTACTAAACTCCTAGCATTGGTGTACACGCAAGTATACATGCACCTATTTCTATTCTTAGCTACCCTAACACAACCCATGTATTTACTTGTACCGCAATGACTCCCAGCAGTCTCTGAAATATCCTGAATCTTGTTTTTCAGGCTTCTGCTCATTCCAATAGAATGCAGTGCAAGAATCTCTTTCACCTCTGCCAGTGGCTACTGTTAATCTATTTGTCTTTGTATCCCCCGAAGCTAGCAGTTTTCCGACCCACCTAACACTGCCTCGATAGCATCAGCAAATATTCTTGCACCCTTTCTATTTAAGTGTATCCCATCCCTGTAGAAGCAATCCCTCCTGTTAACAAGTACAGTCCAGGCTGAAAAAAATTCTACCCCTTGAGCCTTGCACAATCTTTCCAGGGCCGAATTGATCGACAAGGCTCTCATCATATACTCCCTCCTATCGTGTCTGGGCAGAATTGCAGACACTTTCAAATTCAACCCTATTTCACGGCTTTTTTTCAACAGTGACCTGTACTTGTTAAGCAATTCTGCCGGTCTCCTACTCTTGATATCGTTAGTGCCCACGTGTACAACTATATCACCTTTTGTGCCCGTAAAAGATGATATCTGCTCTACAACGTCATCAACCTTTGCCCCTGGCAGACATACCCTGGTCCTGTTCCACCTATCCTTTTTACAAAGCATGTTCCCCGTTTCCCTGACAATAGAGTCACCAACAACTACTAGTTCCTTTGGGACCAGTGCATTCTGCCTTGGGGGTTGCCACTGTGTTTCATGATGACCAAGTGCAAGCTCTGGCGTTGATGTGGGCAGCTGAGAGCTTGATGGGCCCCTCAATTTAGTTCCTTCGAGGGCATCCACCCTGTCCTTCAAGCTCTCATATAGGCCCATAAGAACGCTGAGTTGTTGCCTGATTTCGATACACTGCTTGCATCGTGCACACACAAAGACATCCCAAATATTCCTATATTATGTATCTTTAACACTAAAATATTGTAAATAGCTCATAGAGCACTTTAGGGCTATAAGCCTCCTCAGGATGCAAAATAGTTAACTGATGTGTAAGTTAGTGCAAGTGCATCATTTCTACACACAGCCAGCTACCAAATAACTATGAATTGACATCACTAAATACATCTCATATTGTGAATACCTTCACAATGAGTTATCATGATATTGCACTACCTTGAATAAGTAACGCTTCACCAATGAGTAACAATATAATAAGTAACAGTAGAAGACTACTGTTACTTATTCTCGGCGGATACCACCACCCAGACAGCACCATTTCGGAGCTTGTTGGCTCCTCATCAGTGGGTGGGCATATACCCTGGGGATGCAATGATGACAACCAGTTGCAAAGTATAACTCCACAATATGAGAGATGCCTTGTTGTGTGCAAGTAATTAAGATCATAGAGCACTTTAGGGCTATGAGCTGCAAAATAGTTAACTGGCGTGTAAGTTAGTGCATCATTTCTACACGCAGCCAGCTACTAAGTAACTATGAGTTGGCATCATTGAGTACATCTCATATTGTTTATTAGTTACTTAGTAGCTGGCTGAGTGTAGAAATGATGCACTTGCACTATCTCCTTGTATGTCCTGAAACTAGCCTTTTCTATTTATGAATGAGTTGTTGAAGCAAATTACTAGGTGCAAAGAGTGCACTTGCACTCTTTTCCAGCGATTTCTCATAATCTGCCTTTGCCAGCTTAACCTTTTCTATGGCACTATTACAGATAAATTTATAGCTGTTATAGGCTTTAGTACTTTTTATTGCTCTAACTTTTCCATGCCATCTTTCTGCTCAAGTAATCTGGCAGCTTCCTTATTCATCCAACTTGGAATTTTCCTTGTGGAGTATTTTTTTAATGGTGTGTAAGCATTCAAGGTTTCTGTGAAAGTTTTAAAGGTATACCATAATTCAATTGTATTTGCTCTCTGTGAGATATCTACTCAGTTAATTCCCTGTCTTGAAATTATAACCCATTCCTTTGCCTTTAACTACCGCTACCTCTCTTCATCATCCACTGCAGAACTCCTTGATCACTTCCTGCTACTGGTTGCTGTACTGTCAGCCCCTGGCGCCTCTGTAGCCAGGTGGGCAGGAGCAGCAGTGCACAGCACACGCTTCTTGATTAGACTGGGGTTCGAGCCCGTGACCACCAAAATACGGAGGATGGGGAAAGGTCAGGGGATGACCATCGCATATCCCTGGAGCAATATGGCCTTAGTTGCTTAGTTGCTAATGCTCCTAAAAACCAAAATAACAACTGTCAGCCCTATTATGTCATTTGGTTCATGGCTGATGATGAGATATAGAATATTCTTTTCCCTAGTACTTAGTACTTTCCCTGACACGTTAACACAAATAACAATCACCTAGTTGATTGTTATTTGTGGAAACTTGACAGGGGGGGGCCCTGTCAAGTTTCCTTCCCATTTGCTAAAGTCAATTAGAGGCAAATTAAAATCACCCATAAGACATTGATGCTTACTTACCCATTCCATTTGTATGTAGAGGCTCTCTTCACAATCACCTGGCCTGTAGATTACCCTCACTCTCATTATATCTTTATTTCCAACTATCTCATGCCATACAGATTCGATACTAGCATGCGAAACGTCTGAATCTGGGAAAGCTTTCGTCGCACTCAGGCTGCTTTTGATAAGAAGCATGACCCCATCTCTCTGCCCTATCCTTCCTAAATGCATTATACATACCGTACTAAAACTCATCATCCCCTATCTTCAGTTGGCACCACATTTCCATAAGCCCTATTATATCAGCATTACTTGTCCTAACCAGCAGTTGGAATTTGCTCATTTTATTGACAACACTTCTGATATTACCATATAAACAATTAAGACTTAGTGTTCTTGTATAGTTAAGTACCCTGACACACCCCTTAAGGTTATTTAAGCTCGCTTCCCCGGCATTAGCTACCCACTCATTTGAAATGTTTCTGTCCTCAGAATCTTGCTAATATGTTCTGTTGCAGTAAGAAACAAGAGCTTGTTAAGGAGCTGGGTATAATGCCACGTGTACACCATATTCAGATATATCATTACTTTGTACATCATGTCTGCCCACCTTTTCTTACTATGAATATTTCATGAATAGCCAAACTAAAGAACAAACTTACAAAAAGATCTAAACCTCCTAGACACTTTCTCATTGGTTTCAAAAAATACCTGGTCAGGTCCAGTCATTGTGATGTCCAGACATCACAATGATGATGTCCAGTCACATGACGTCCATTTCCACTTACTCTTACTTTTTTTTGATAGAATCCCAATTATTGGTTGATTCAATACTGCTCATCTAAGTTGTCCTAATTATTCATTGTACAGTTCCTTTCGCATCAACTTCTGCACATGTCCACTCTTGGAATTCCCCATCATACACTTAGTAAGTTTGAAATATCTTCTTTTCGTTCTTCTCTGGCTTAAAATCCCTACCTCCATTCTATCAAATTCATCTGTTGCCTCCATTATTCTCCCAACTTCACTAATCATTTGGAACCCTTTGACTTCTTTCTTTGAAGCTTGACTTTCTCCAGTCCAATTTTCCTAACAGTGAGGTAATTTTCCTTGATGATTTTAACTATCACAACTCCAGCTGGCTTCAGTTTTTTCTCAAACATATCCATCTTGTCAAGATGCTGAGGCATTATGCAATTACCAATGACCCTGCACAATTTGTTCATTTTTTCTCACAAGCAACCCAAGTACATAGTTGAAGTAAGTGGACCTATAGGCATCTCAGATCACAATTTGGTGATAGTCACTTCTCCAGTGGAGCCTTTCTTGTGGCCATTCTCAGCCTCATGTTGTGTGGCATTATGGGAATGCAAAATGGGATCTGCACTATTTCTTGACCTTAGTTGGATTACTGTTTTAAATCTGATGTCAACATCTGCTCAGATCATGACTGAAATTATTCTTCTAGGGATGAAATTCTCTATTCTGTATTCCACACAATCTTGTCCTTTATTTAAACTTTGGCTTTCCAATAAATGTGCTAAGGCTGTTCAAAAGAAGAATGTTGCATATCACAATTGGCTTTCAACCAAATATCCAGTTTCAATTCCTGCCTACTCCAAAGCCAGCAAGAATTGTAAAGCAGTTATTAATCAGTCCACGGTAAGAGTAGAAAATTCGCTTCTTGTCCAAATAGTAGTTGAGCATTCTGGTCTCTATACTGAGCTATTGGCTGCAACTTTTGCCCATCTTCACTCACTGTACCTCTTTAAAAGCGACCTGCTAGCATCCTACTTTTCTTTTTATTCTTATATTGATGACCTTGTAAACCACTTCCCACAGTCAATTCCATTCATTGCCAAGAAAGCACTAGGTGCTGATTGTATTTCTGATTGTTCTCAAAATCTATACTGCTGTTCTGTATCACCTTTTTACACTTCCATATGCCACTAGTGATTTTCCTTATGCTTGGAAGTGTGCTGATGCTATTACGGCAGTGTTAGGTGAGTTGGAAAACTGCTAGCTTTCGGGGATACACAGATAAATAGATTAACAGAGCCACTGGCAGAGGTGAAAGCAATTCTTGCATGTTTTTATTGGAATGAGCAGCAGCCTGGAAAACAAGGTGAAGGGGATTTCAGAGACTGCTGGGAGTCATTGTGGAACAAGTAAATACATGGGCTGAGTTAGGGTAGCTAAGAATAGGAACAGGTACATGTATACTTGTGTGTACACCAATGCTAGGAATTTGGTAAATAAATTTGATGAAGTTGAGGTGTTGGTCAAAACATCAAAGGCTGATATTGTTTGGATATCAGAGACATGGTGTCGCAGAAATAGAATTTGGGGAGAACAATGTGTACAGAAAGGATAGACAGGATAGGAAGGGAGGAGGGGTTATGCTATTAGTTAAGAAACACATAAAATCCAAGGAAGTACAGCCAGTCGATATGGCTGGACAGTGCAGTGTCGAGTCAGTTTTGTGCGACATAAGCACTGGGTAAGCAAAATTTAGAGTAGGAGTGTGTTATAGGCCTGATGAGTATAATAAGAAACTGTACAGGGAAATAGTGGGCCAGTAAATCAGTCTTATAATGGGGGATTTTAATTTCCCAGATATTCACTGGAATTTATGGGCTGGTCACTCCACACTACCAAGGCTTTTGTGGAATTATTGGATGATTGTTTTCTACACTAGCATGTTCGGGGGGAAATTAGAGGGAGTAATACTCTTGATGTGATTATCAGTAGTGATTCTTTATGAATTAAGAATCTGCAGATAAAGGAACCACTAGGTGGCAGTGATCACACTGATTAAGTGGGATTTACTCAAAGAGCTAACTACCATCAGGGGTAAATGGAAGGGTTTTTTTCTTTCGTAAAGGTGACTACGGTAGTCTGAGACAGTATTTAAATTCTATACAGTGGGACCAACTGATGTTACAAAATCTTGGAAACTACTAGGCTTTTCATACCAACTAAGAAAAATTGTTCAAGATTTAGGCCTAAACGGATGTCAGATGAACTAATGAGACGTGGCAGAGAAGAAAAATGCATGGGATTCATATAAATTAACAGGTGGCATGGAAGCCTATGATATAAGCTGGTCTGTAACCAAACAGAGGAAGTTAGGCAGATTACAAAAAATCTTTGGCAAAGGATGCAAAGAAAAACAGCAAAGAGTTCTTTACTTATGTAAACTCTAGGAAGGAAGGGTATGAATCAGATTGGTCCCCTTGATATTGATGGTTCAACAGTTGATAATCCTGCTCAGGAAGCTAACAAACAAAAAGAGTATTTTGCATCTACATTCACAAATGAGTTATGAAGGGAAGGGAATCCCAGAAGTGAATTCAACTGGCAGTGAGCTAGATGATTTTTTAATAACAGCAAAGTGGAGGAGAAATCGTTGAAGAGAAACATAAAAAAGGCATCTGGGATGGATGGGATCTATCCAGTTATATTAAAATAGGCAGCAAAGGAAGTAAGCAAACCTTTAGCCATAATTATGAGAGCTTTCTTGGATTCAGCGGAGATACCCATAGACTGGAGATGTGCAAATGCGACCTCAATTCACACAGGAGGATCAAAGAGTGATGAATAATTACAGATGTGTTAGTTTAACTTCTGTTCCGGGGAAATTAATGGAGGCACTGGTTAAAAACCACTGCAGGATCATCTAGACGAGACTTCAGTTGGCCTAATGTAGACGAGTGGTCAGGAGCAAGAGTGCATAGCACATTCCTTCAGTGGACTGGGGTTCAAGCCTGTGACTGCTAAATATGATAAATATTTGTATTGACAATTTATTGTAAACTCTACTGACTTGGTTGTGCCAGAGTATAAACAAAAAATTTGTAGCTCAGTAAATGGAACAGAGAGTTGCTCTTACGAAGATAGGCTTTAGGTTTCTAAATTACAGTCTCTGGAGACTAGGCACCTGTGAGGTGATCTGACTGGGGTGTATAAAGCTTTGAATGGTTTAAGCATGCTCAGTGCTGATTGGATTCTTCCTCTTGCTCAGAATAATTGCCCGAGATGGCATAAATTCAAATTGAGGAGAGGAAGACCGAAGAAAAGATGGGCAGACCTCTTTGAGATCGGAACAGGCAGATTGCCTAATCCGCAAAGGAAGGTAAGATAAGGAAAGACAGTTGTAGGATAGATGTGCAGAAGTTTGCTTTTAGTCAGCGGGTGGTTGATTGCTGGAACAAACTTGCATCTGTGGAAGAAGTTGATAGCTTAAATAGATTCAAGGCAGAACTAGACAAATATTTCAAGCAAGTGGATGGGTGAAATGAGAAGGGGTTTTTTTTTTTTTTTGTTTTTTGGCTGATGCTATATAAGCTTGCTTCCTTGTATCATGTGCCTTTACTAATGCTCATAGTAGTGTGATATCTCTCCCATCCAGTTATTGTCCCATTGCATTTACCTCTCTTAGTTGGCATATGATGCAAGAAAGCCAACTTATACATCAGCCAAAAAAAAATACCTTCCCTTTTCACCCATCCACTCACTCCAAAAGTTAACTGAAATCAATTCAGCCTTGAATTTATTTAAGCTGTCAACTTCCACAACTACTAACGGAAGTTTGTTCTAGCCGCTGGCTAAAGGCAAATTTCCGCACCATGTTTTCAATAAGCATTAGTTGAGGCATATGAGGCAAGAAAGCAAGTTTATACAGCATCAGCCAAAAGAAATCTTTCCATTTCACCCATCTGGCAACTCCAAATGTTTGTCTAGTTCAGCCTTAAATTTATTCAAACTATCAACAGATGGAAGTCTGTTCGAGCAATCTACTGGCTAAAGGCAAACTTCTGCAAATTTATTCTACAATCGTCTTTCCTCAATTTGTATCTATGCCCCTTCAGGTTCTCAATGTGAGCAAGTGGAAGTATCCCATCGGCATTTGAGCCTGCTCAAACCATTCAAGGCCTTATACACCTCAATCAGATCACCATGGAAGCGCCTAGTTTCCAGATGCTGCAACTTGCAGAATAAGCCTTTCTTCATAAGTGCATCCCTTTGTTCCTCTCACCAATCTTCTTGCCCTTCTCCTCTGTACTCGTTCCAGCAACTCTACATCCTTCCTTAAAGGCGGCTCCGTAACCAGGTGGGCAAGAGCAGCAGTGCGTAGCACATGCTTCTTGATTAGACCGGGATTCGAGCCCGTGACCAAATACGGAAGATGCGGAAAGATCAGGAAATGACCACCGCATATTCCCGGAGCAATATGGCCTTAGTTGCTAATGCTCCTAAAAACCAAAATAACTAACATCCTAAAATGAGGCCTCCAGCCCTGTATGCAGTACTCAAGGTGTGGCCTGACCATTGTCTTATACAACGGGATAATCGCCTCTGTCTCTGCTAGCTAAATTCCTATATATCATTGTCAAAGACCTCTCTGCACTCAGAAAACTTCATACTTGACTGCACAACTTCCCCCCCCCCCCCCAGGTCTTTTTCATTCTCTACTACCCCGAGTGTAGTGCCGCACAGTTCGTATGTTACTCTGGGGTTACTGCTACCCGTATGCAGTGCTTCATATTTGTCAATGTTAAACTTCAGTTGCCACCTCTTCCAGATCCTGTTGCAGTAGCGTACCATCCTTACTGTAATTAACAACCCTACCAACCTTCATATCGTCTGCAAACTTCGGCATTAAGCCTCATATACCTTCGTTATTATTATTGAAAAAATACAGAAAACAATGGGCCCAACACGGAACCATTGGGGACTCCATTAATATTAGTCCACAAAGGGCAGTTTCTGTTGATTACCACTCACAGTCTTCTTTTTTTTTTTTTTTATTTGGTAGTTGTTGGCACATCGGCTTCTGTGGCCATATTGCACCTCCCAAGGTTTTTGCAGTACTTTGATCCAAGCCCGAGGCCGGGAATCGAACCCTCGACCTTTGGGTTGCTGGGCAGGTACTTTACCCGGTCGGCTCACCGTCTTCTCCCACTCAACTATCCCCTTACCCATAGCAGAAACTTGTCCTTAATGCTATACTGCTCCAACTGGTACAGTAGTCTTCCATGTACAACAGCAGCAAAAGCTTTTCTAAAGTTATGGAGAAATCCATAAACAGCCAACTGCTAAACTACCTAGAACCTATCTGATCAGTGATTGTCAATATGGATTCTCTGTGTCTATCCACTTCTGATATACTGACTGTTACCCATCTATGGATAAATTCATTGGAAAGGTTTAGTATAGAGGTCTTATGATTTGCCAACTGCTTTTTTTAATAATCAGTACAGTTTTCCCTTTGGGTATTAATGACATTTTTCCATTGACTGGTAGTCATATCCAAAGTTGTGCTTATGATAGCACATTGGATTCCACCCTCCATTTCAGCAACTGTAAAACTTGCACTGCACAGACAGCTTCAAGTTCTTGAACATCCACTCAGATAACATTTCATTTCAATCCTAAAACTCGGTCCTGGCTTCTGCTCCTACGCTTATGAGATTTCTAGACAAGGTCACATAACTATTAGGGATTATCCTGAATTCTAACCTTTGTTGGCATAAGTACATTACAAATATATTGCTTTCTCTGCCAACCAGTTTTCTCTTGCTCTTTCTTCCAAATGACTACTCACCCTACAAATCTCAAATCTGCGCTCATGGAATATTGTACCCACATCTTCGAATGTACATTCATAACCTCTACCTCTCTGGTTTCTAGACTCCATTAAAAAAAAGGACAGTTGTGTTAATGGCCCATCTCACCACTCTCATAGATGTTCTGTTTCTATTGAGTGGCTTTTCTATATAGTAATAGTATTCACCAGTACAGCCTGTGGCACCATAAGGATGCCACAGGCTGTACTGATAAAAAGAAAAAAAAAAAAAGCCAAGTAGATAAGAAAAATTATACACTTCCCTCCTCACACAGGTAATTATCTAGTTCACCTTTGAATTTATTCAAACTGTCAGCCTCAACTACCTGTGCGGGCAACTTGTTCCAGCCGGCTAGAAGAAGACTTCCTACAATGTAATCTAATTCTCAAGCCCTGTAATTTGAATTTCTGATCCCTAGTTCTGGAATTCTTTAGAATAAAATTCCACCTTCATTTTACTAATCCCTCTCAGAGCCTTATAAACCTCAATCAGGTCACCTTCAAGGTGACTGGTTGCCAAGCTCCATAGCCCACATAATCTGAATCTTTCCTCATCCCAATCTCACCATTCAGACTGCCCATCTTTGGATCCTTTCAAGAAGCTCAATGTCTTTTTTCAGATGAAGTCTCCACACCTGAACACAGTATTCGAAATGTGGTCTTATAATTGCCTTATACAGTGGGATTATGACCTCGCTATCTCAAAAGGATAGCATTCGAAAAGGACCCAGTGGGTTTTCCTGTCTAACTGCTTACGCTGTTAAACTTTGTATCTGCCTGTATTGTAACTCCCAGATCTCCTTCCACTTTTTAATTCAACCCCACCAAATATAATTTTTGGGGTTGCTATTCACCTTGCATTTAGCAGCATTAAAACATAACTGCCACATCTATGACCATCTTACAAGTTTGTTCAAGTCATTTTGAGGGAGTGTTGCTCATCACTGATCGTTAATGACGATGCCATTTTTTTTATGTCATCTGCAAATTTTGACATCGTGCTTTCGATCCCTTCGTCGATGGCATTTATGAAAATGAGAAACAAGTGGCCCAAGAATTGAAACTTGAGGGGCTTCACTCCTGACATTACATCAATCTGAAGAATATTAATCATAAACTTTGCCCTGCAGAAAATTACCAGTAATTCCAACCTGTTCAAGCTTATATAGTAACCTCTCATGAAGGACCTTTGCTAAAATCCAAATAAACTGTTGAAATTGTTCCCAAAATCCAGCTCATGAGTAACTGTAAAATTAGCCTATTAATTTTTTATATGTATAAAAAAGTTTTATACATATAATTTTTTTTTTTTTTTAATAGGAAAAGGAAATATCCAACTAACCTTCGTATGATAGTATAGCTATATCCACGATTCAGGCAGCACAAGAAATTCGTGACACCCGAAAGTCAAAAGTTTCAAGTTTGTTCTTTAGACTTCTGATATCCTGGATGGAGAAATTGCCTAATATATGTTAAGAATTTTAGTCTTTTTGACAAATATTCCAGGAGACTGTTATCGTTATTTGTTTTTTTTTTTTTTAGGAGCATTAGCAACTAAGGCCATATTGCTCCGGTGCGGTGGTCATTCCCTGACCTTTCCGCATCCTCCGTATTGGGTGGTGACGGCCTCGAACCCCGGTCTAATCAAGAAGCGTGTGCTACGCACTGCTGCTCCTTCCCACCTGGCTACGGAGGCGCCTATTCCAGGAGAAAGGCTGATAGTGAGTGACATCCATTTCTAAACCCACATAACTGATCAGGGTTTGGGAAGATATATGGGGGCAGTGATTCTTGAAGTAATTGAGTTATATTCAGTGCTGGTTAAAGCATGGTCTAACAGGGCAACCGCCAGGGGCGCAGAACCTGAAGAGTAAAGTGAGGATTTTTTTAAAAACCTTAAGCAGATTTCTTGGATATGCAAAGGAACACAGAAATAATCTTTCTGCCCGGGGCTATTTGGTGTGTTTTTTTTTTTTTTTTTTTTTAGGAGCATTAGCAACTAAGGCCATGTTGCTCCGGGATATGCGGTGGTCAATCCCTGACCTTTCCGTATTTGGTGGTGATGGGCTCGAACCCCGGTCTAATCAAGAAGCATGTGCTACGCACTGCTGCTCCTTCCCACCTGGCTGCGGAGGCGCCGCTCTGCCCGGGGCGCAGGAACAGTCCGGCACTGGTTATGTTAAGTTAAACATTCTCATTAAAATTGGCAGTCATTTACACGCTCGTAAAGGCTACTAAGTTATTAGTACTAACGTTGCAGTGAGGCTCAAAAGTAAACAAAACTTGGTGATTACATCTGCATTTTCCAAACAGCTCGTCTTTCACAGAGTTTTTAAGAATTGCAATCGCACCTGGTCAGTTACAAACATTGAGAAAACACCAATAGTTTCTAAGTGTCACCAAATTCAATTTTGCAAGGAATATTGTGCAACTTCGAACTTCCTCTTGAAGGTATTTTTTAAGCAGAAGGCCAATTCAAATATCTTACAGCAAAAATTACAGCTTGACCCAAGATAACCTACGAGTTATCTTTAAAATATATATAAAGATTTGAAGGATGTGCATCAGCAGCTACAATAAAACGTACAGTAAAGTGAACCTCACAAGTTTGTTTAGCTTTCTGCTATTACTCTTCTTTATCCAATAATTTTCGCCAGGGTAAGTTTATCATAAACAAAAACCTGCCATACTCATTTGTGTATACAAAGAATCTAAGAAGAAAAAAAAGATTTCACTGAGACTGAACAGGTTGAACTTAACTTTGACATTCATTTAGTGTAGACGTAACTTATACATAACTTATGTAAATTAAACAAAAGTAAGCAGTCATTCTTGAAAATATTTGCATTTACATATAAAAAAAAAAACTATAATGGCAGTCACCCGAAGGTGAATGCCATTATAGATGACAGTGCAACAATGCATTGTGCCAGAATGGATCGGAGAATATGACAGATTTCCACCCTGTTGAAAATGTGTGGGCTATGCTGGAGAGCTATTTGTCAGCGCAGTCCTCTTCCTTCAAATTTGTAGGCGGCGGCCCGATTCGATACTGAATAAAGGTTTATGTTTTTTAGACCAGTGTGGGAATAAGACAGAAAGGAATTGAAGAGCATTTCAGGCATGAATTTATTTTTCATCCCGACAAACGGAGAAGCAGATCCGGAACTGCAGGGAAAGTGATCAGTACAGAACAGATAATGCAGAACCACAATTCACTACAGATGAGCTCATCCTGGCGGTTTCACGTATAGCGGCGAAAAAATGCCCAGGTGCTGACCTCCTGGAGCTGGAAATAATCAAAAAAGTCGTAGAAATAGAACCTGACCTCTTGCTCTAACTCTTTAACCCATACCTGACAGTGGGAGCATACCCGCAAGATTGGAAAATAACCGACGTTAAACTAATAATTAAGAATCCAAACAAACCACTAGAACAGCCATCTACCTAGAGATCGATCACTGTTATCCATAATAAATAACCACTACCAACAGGCAAACCTACCCTCACCAAACCAGGTCGATCCACAGTTGATACACTCCACAGAAAAAAAAAATAAGAAAAATACACTCCACAGAAGAAAAATAAGAAACTGCACTGCCTTAAACAGAATTGCCCGAAGAGACTGGGCCCAAGAATCTGAGAAAAAATACGTACTACCTATCTCAACTGATTTTTCCAGGGCGTTCGACACACTATGGTGGCAGAGCATCCTGGGCCGGCTCCGGAGTTCCTGGCAACCTCTTCAATGTGTTTAAAAGCTATCTCACAGACAGAGCAATCAAGATAAAAGCTCTCTACAAAGAATCAGAAAAACACAGAGGATGCCCAGAGGGGTCAGTTCAATGTGGAACCTCCTGATGGACCAGTTTCTAAACAAGGATCCGGAAGGGGTCCGCTCGTAAGCCTTCGCGGACGACCTCATCCTGACAATAGAAGCTAACCCCAGGGCACAACTGGAAATACTGGCAAACCACGCCTGTGCAAATTCTCCAAGACTGGGCTACATACCATTTACTACAAATCTCACTGACGAAGACCAACTCCATACTCTTAAAGGGAACACTGAATACCTGTAGACCACCCCAAATTAAAATTGGCACTAGAACAATAAGCCTCAGCACAGCTCAAATATCTGGGTGTCATCTTGGATGCTCCCTTACCCTTCAAACCACACCTAAACTAAGTAAGAAGAAAAATAAGAAACTGCACTGCCTTAATAAACAGAATTGCCCGAAGAGACTGGGGATTGAAACAGAGAACGATGATGTTTTATTATAAATCAGCCTTCTTACCAATCGCGACATACGCAGCTGGTGCCTGGTAAAAAAAAAAAAAGCCAGCAAAGCTGCAAACCTAAGAATACTTGATTCCATACATAGAATTATACTACTCTTTGCACCACAAATTCAAATAATTATATAAGGGCCACCCATAATTTCTTAGATGTATCCATATAAAGGGTGTCTCAAAAATATTGGTACAAACGTCTAAAGGAATGTGATGTTCATAGGAACCCATAAACGGAAACGTCACAGTAAGTGGGTAGATGGCGCGGTAGTCACCGCACGAACAGCATGCATCGATATACGAACTGTGAGCTGGCAGACATGCATCTAGTGTATGGATTAGCAGAGGGCAATGGACGAGCCGCTTAACAAATTTATGGAGAACGCTTCCCAGCCATACATGTACCGATCTACCGTTTGCGGGTGTGCATTAAAATTTGTGCGATTATGGGTCATTTAGAGGTAACAGGAGTAGTTTGGGCAGACCACGTTCGATGCGATCTCTCGCCATGGAAGAAAGTGTTGAAAGCTATCCAGAATAATCCTACTACCAGCACACGTGGGGTTGCCTCCTCTGCCATAGGAGTGCCTCGTTGCAGTGTACAGCTTGTCTGGCACGATGATTCCTTACACCCCTTTCATCTCCAAAGGGTTGAGTTACTGCTCCCCCAAGATCATCCTGCACGTGTGGCTTTTGCACAGTAGTTTCTCCAAGAAAGTGTTCATGACTTGAATTTTCCAGCCTATGTTTTGTTCATGGATGAGGCTTATTTCACTCGGGAAGGCTTATTCAATCAGCACAATGCTCATCTGTGGGCTCACGACAAACTACACGGTGTGCACCTCCCATGCGGAACAACATCGCTTCGCAATAAATGTGTGAGCAGGTATGGTCGGTGACTGCTTAGTTGGCCCATACCTGTTACCATCCCGCATGAACTCCGCTAAATATCGGATCTTTCTTGAACAAGTTCTACAACGGTTACTTGACGATGTTCCAGCAAATGTGAGATGCAACATTTGGTTTCAGCATGACGGAGCGCCTGCCCATTATGGAAGGTGTGTTCGTGACCATTTCAACAGGCGTTTTGGACGTTGATGGATTGACCGTGGTGGATCCGTTGCTTTGCCCCCATGCTCACCTGATTTATCGAGCCTTGATTTCTTTCTGTGGGGGGGGGCCTCAAATATATCGTGTATGAATCGCCTGTGGAGACGGAATTGGATCTCGTGGCGAGACCCGTCTGCACTGCTGCTAGTCAAAGAAACTCCAGTTGTGTTCGACCGTGTCCGCCAATCCATGATGCGTCGGTGTGACACATGCATCGCGTCTGATGGTGGAACCTTCGAGTATCTGTTGTAACATCATGAAATGCATCTATCTCGTACTCCATTGTTAATATTATGTCAAATAAATGTTTACCACTAATTACTGTCTTGTGCCTCTGCTACTACTTTACCGTAACGTTTCCGGTTATGGGTTCTATGCGATTCACATTCGTTTAGATGTTAACTACCGCCCCCTAAACGTTTGTACCAATATTTTTGAGAAACCCTGTATTTATTTGTCTGTAAATTGCGTGTGTTCTCTCGCCGATTTGCTGGACGAAAAACTCCAATTTCTGTGGGGGGAAACCTTGCTCTCTACGCCTGAGACCGACTAACTCAGCCACGAAGTGAAAAAAGGCCATTAAAGTTCCCCTCGTCATCGACGGGATTCGAACCCGGGCCTTTTCCACCCTGTGTGGGGAGGATGGTGACGATACCACTGCTACCCACGCAGTGAGCACACACCCTCTGCAAGTCATTGCTGGAACTCTCCTCTTAGACCTAAAAGTAGTGAGGAGAGGCATCCTCCACGAGCTCGCTAAAGGCAATGCTTGTACACACCTTGACTTGAATGGAAATCCAGGAAATAACCACATTGTAGAAAAAAGAAGACTCCAGACCCACTTGCTGCAGGCTTGGCAGGCACGATGGGACGTCTCATCAAAGGTCGGATAACACAGAAGTTCTTTTCAAATGATGTAGATAGATTCCAACCTAAATTATCAACCTGGTAAGCCCCTGGTCTGTTTGTAACGTACCTACTCACAGGACACGGTGCCTTAAACGCCAAGTTAACAACTCTGGGAATAATTGAAAATCCGGCGCATTATGGCCTTTGAGGTCCTTGCGCCGTAAAGCCCTTAAACAACAAGAATTGAAAATCCAAATTGTACTTGTGGCGATCCAGTAACTTGGTCGCACCTAATGTTTAACTGCCACCAATACGCATTAATTTATTCACTTTAGTAATAGTGGCAAACGATGCTAGGAAGCCGGCTTATACAGCATCAGTCACAAAATCTTCCCACAACTTTTATCCATTCCTTCTAATCCTTAAATTTAACTACCCACTTTGAATCTAGTAATTTGTTTCAACAATATTCATAAATAGAAAAGGCTAGTTTCAGGACCTACGAGGGGTAATTATTTAATTCACGTACTGGTGAAGATCGTATCTTAATTGTCATCATATGAATATTCTATGGATTTCACCTCGAAATACTCTCCCTTGAACTTTACACACTTTCGGCACCGTTGTACCCATGCATTAAATGCTTCTTGCAAGCCGTTTGTTGAAAGACTTGAGAAGTGCTTCCGTTGTGGCTCTGCGGGCATCGTTGTGTAGGACACGAAACGTTTGACTTTCAGAGGAAGGTGGGCACAGGAAGAAATCACACGGAATTAAGTCCGGTGAATAAGGTTGGTTAATAACACCACATATCCTTTTTAAAATCGTAATTTGATATCATTTAAGGCATAAAAACTAATCAGTCAAAACTGATTAATTTTTTTGTCTTTGCAAATCCATTCTGTGATTGAAATCTGTCTTCCTGCCTTGCGTTATTTCATTAATACTAACTCCATTTCTCAGGAACTGAAGAAATCTTATAGGTTTGTAATTATTTACTTCGTTCTTTGATCGTGACTCCGTGAATAGGAAAGATCTGCACCTCTCTCATCTATAGATCTCCTCTGAAGCCAAGAATGCTCTCATAAATTTTTGCAAAGCTTTTATCTCTTTTTGTTGCGTCTGTTAATATCAATGGATAGATTCCATAAGGCCCAGATGTCTTATTTACTTTTGGCTTCAATAATTTCTCTTCTACTTTCCTCTCATTTATCACAAAATAATTTTAGCTCCCAATCGGAACTATATATATTTCAGGTATAGTCAAATAATAAGAATTGGAAAGGCAGTTATGCTGCCGTATGTTCGGAGTACAGTGAGCTCCTCATTTTTATGAGGAGCTCACTCTATTGCTTTGCTCCTCCTTTTATGACTTTATGCTTTCTTATTCTAATTTAATTTTTAACCCCATGAATTTTTAAAAAGTATTCGAGAATGTTGGGGTTATATTACTAGCACATTTCTTCCTTTGGCATTATTTATCCTCGCTTATTGCATGCCTTTTTTAACACCTACCCCTCCAATAAGTTTATTGATTTAATTTACTTAGGAAATACAGTAGAGCATAGAAAATCCGAACCAACCAGAATTTTTTTTTAATGCTGGTGCTACAAAAATAATTGCAGTAAACGCCGGTTATTATTATAGCCGTTTGGAACTGAATTTCGATTCTATTAAACGGCAATTGTAACAAGCAAAAATCGGAGGAATGTTATCCTCAAGCTATAAAAATGAAGATATAAAACAAAAAAGGTATGTCTGCTTGCCTTCTAAGAGACGTTGTTCTTTGTCTCTGGGACAGTATTGTATTCTTGTGACCATTTGCAGCAGAGGTCATCATATTGGTGGTAGTCATATATAAGGTGCTGCTGTCTCCTGTGCTTGTATCATTAAACTTTGAAGGGCGTGAACAGTGGAGCGATCTTGTCGGAATCCATATTGGTTGGGTGAAGGTAGGTTCGCAAATTGGTAGTAGTGTTGGATTCTTGCTAGTAGTAATCTTTCAAAAAGTTTACTGCACACGGTGAGAACCATCATACAGACCAATCACGGTGAGATTGGTCTGTATGATGGTTGTTCAGGTGGTTTGTTGGGACTTTTGATTATAAGTTTTACATTGGCTATCTTCCAGTCGAAAGGGAAGGATCCATCTAGCATGCATCGGTTGAATAGTAGGAGCAATAGATCAGGGTCAATTTCAGTGACCTTCTTAAAGATCTCCGGCTCCTGGGAGTCCGGGTCCGGGCATTTTCTAGCAGTTATATATGATGCAGCGTGGAAGAGCTCCTCTTTAGAAACGGCTCCACATCAGTTTGATAAGCGTCATTTTCCCAACGTCTCCTAATCTATTCTTGTTTGTGGGTCCATATGAAGGGGAAAGGCTGTATCCAGGATGTTGTTTGTTGATGCGTCCCAGGAACACATTGCAACACTTTATTTTATTATTAATATTATTATTATTATCAGCCATATGGTCCAAGCAAGCCTGAGCCTTATGCTGCACCAGCCAAAAAAAAAAAAAATTCTCGAGTTACCCTGAGAGTGAGAGAAGTAGAAAGGAATCACCAAGGAAGAGAAGAATGATGATTTCCAGCTCAGGCTCCTGGGTGTGCTAAGCCCAACTCACAAGATGAGAGCCCCTGGTGTGATCGTGGTTGTTATTACCTCCCCCCCTGGAAAGTTTGTTCGTGAAGATTTTATAAACGTTGCCCCAGGGGTAAGCATTTTCCCCTTGTTAGTCACAAGCCGTTCCCATGATTCTTGTTTGTTTTTCCGTATGAGAGCAGTGTAGGAGTTCCGTGCCTCTCTATAGAGTACCCTGAGTATCTCCACTTCCTGTGCGAGCCAAGTCCATCTCACTCTTTGGAAGTTTTTCCTCCTGTTTTGGACTTATTTCCAGAGTCATTGCAACTAATGGGTTCCCACTTCATAGCGCCAGGTGTCGGTCGTTTCCTTTTTGTTGCAGTGTTGGTGATGATATATGTGATTGTCCTTTGCAATGTTAGTTAAGAAACACATAAAATCAAAGGAAATGCATCCAATCGATGTTGGTGGACAATGCAGTATTGAGTCTGTTTGGCGTGAAATAAGCACTGGGAAAAGAAAAATGAAATGTGTGTAGGTGTGAGAGTAGGCCTAATCAATCTGATGAGAATAATGAGCAATTGTGCAGGGATATTGAGTGGGACAGTAAATCAGAATGTCTTATAATGGGGGATTTTAACTTTCCAGATAATGACTGGAACTTCTGGATTGGTCACTCGCACACTAGCAAGGCTTTTGTAGATTTATTGGATGACTGTTTTCTACAGCAATGTATAAATTTTTTAATGTTCGAGAGGCAACCAGAGGGAGTAATACTCTTTATCTGATTATCAGCAGTGATTATTCATGCATTAAGAATTTGCAGATAAAGGAACCACTGGGCGACAGAGATCACAATGAACTGATGTGGGAATTACTTAAAGATGTAACTACCATCAAGGCTAAAGGCAAGGGCTTTTGCTTTAGTAAAGGTGACTACAGGGGTCTGACAGTTTTTAAATTCTGTACAGTGGGATCAGCTGATGATGTTACCAACGTTGAATTCTAAATGGGAAGCTTTGAGAGACTTAATTTTGGAGGCTACTTGGCTTTTCTTTTTAACTAAGAAATACTGTTCAAGGTTTAGGTCTAAATGGATGTCAGATGAATTAATGAGGCTCGTGGCAGATAAGAAGAATGTATGGGATGTATAAACTAGTCTGTAATCAAGTCACAAAGGAGGTTAGACAGGCGGAGGCAGATTACGAGAAATCTTTGGCAAAAGATGCAAACAAAACAGCAAAGAATTTTTTACTTATGTAAACTCTAGAAAGGGATGAATCAGATTGGACAACTTAACATAGATGGGTTGACTATTGATGGTCATGCTCAGGTAGATGATAAACTGATTGAATATTTTGCATCTACATTCACTCATGAGGAGTCATTCAATTAGGAGAGAGCCAGTTTATCAAATGCTAACAGGCAGCTAAGTGATTTTGTAATAACTAAGAGCAAAGTGGAGGAGAAATTGTTGAAGTTAAACGTAAGGAAGACACCTGGGTGGAGGGAATCTATCCAGTTGTATTAAAGGAGGCAGCAAATGAAGTAAGCAAACACTTAGTTATATTTATGAGAACTTCCTCAGGGGCTGGAGATGTGCAAATGTATCACCAGTTCACAAAGTGGGTTCAAAAGGTGACACAAGTAACTACAGACCCGTAAAACTTGTGTTCTGGGGAAAATAACGGATCACTGGTTAAAGAAGCATTGCAGGATCATCTGGACAAGACTGTATAATAGGTAAGACACAGCATGGGTTTGTAAAAGGGAGGTCTTGTATGACCAATTTGTTTGGATACTATGATGTGGTCACAAAGGAACTGAATGGCAAAATTAATTTTGATATCATATACTTGGATTTCAGGAAGGCTTTTGATACTGTTGCACATGGAAGACTGCTGTACAAACTGGAGAGGCATGGCATTTTTTTTTTTTTTTTTTTTTTATGAAAACCCCAAACACGACAAGTTTCAAAACCTATAGTACTTAGTACCGTGCATGGGTTGAATGAGAAGTATGGGGAGGGGGGTTCCAGAAACTTTGCTCTAGAGACTAAACATGGGTTTCACCACTTCAAGCCTCCAATAAGCAGAGTGGTGCATTAAGGGTAAGTTGCTACAATGGATAAAAGGATGGTTGAGTGGGAGCTGACAGAGAATTGTAATCAATGGACACTGCTCTTCATGGACAAATGTTGTTAGTGGAGTCCCAGGGTTCGCTGTTGGGCCCATTGTTGTTTTGTATATTTATCAATGATATTGAAGAAGGTATATCACATTTAATGTCCAAGTTTGCTGATGATAGAAAGGTTGGCTGTGTTGTTAACGACAGTATGCTACTCCAGCTGGATCTCCGTAAGTTGGGAAAATGGGCTAAGAAGTGGCAACCGAAGTTTAAAATTGACAAATAAAAAGTACTGCATATGGGTAGACATAACCGAAGAGAAACATACTGTGTGGTACTATACTCAGGGAAGTGGAAAGTGAAAAAAATCTTGGGAGAATTGTGCATTCAAATATGAAGTTCCCTGAGCAGTGGAGACGGGCTGCAAGGGCAGGTCATGGAGTCTTATCAATAATATATAGGAATTTTGCTAGGAACAGGGAGGTGATTATCCCATTCTACAAGGCAATGGTCAGGCCACACCTAGTACTGCTTACAGTACTAGGTGTGGCCTGACCATTAGTCTGGAAGCCTCATTTTAGGAATGGTGTAGTTGCTATAACGAGTACAAAGAAGGGCAACAAGATTGGTGATGGGAACAAAGGGGTGCTCTTACCAAGAAAGGTTTAAGTTCTGCAGATTGCAGCACATGCGGGTTGATCTAATTGAGGTGAATAAGGCCTTGAATGGGTTGAGCAAGCTGAATAGTGACAGGATTTTTCCTCCTGCTGACTAACAACCTGAGGGGCACAGTTTCAAATTGACAAAAAGATAGTTGTAGAATAGAGGTGCGGAAATTTGCCTTTAGCCAGCAGGTAGTTCATTGGTTGAACACGCTTCCATCTTTTGTTGTGGAAGCTAATAGCCTAGATAAATTTAAGGCTGAGTTGGACAGGCATTTCGAACGAATGGAGGGGTGAAATGGGTGTTTTTCTTGACTGATGCTGCATAACTTGCTTTCTTGCATCATATGCCTATACTAATGCTAATGTAATTCGTCTGTGCTTCTGGCGTTTTCTAGATCCATTGTTTCCTCAAATAGATCCCAGTATGCAGTATGGAGAATTCATCCTGCTACTGGCTGCCTGTGGAGGTTCCCATTGAGTTGGAAGGTGAGGACCTGTGGTCAGATGTGATCCAGGCATCCCGCACCGTACAATCAGAAATGTGTCCCGTTCTATTTCGAATGGCGAGGGAGTCATCGATGGTTGCTCCCCATATCACATTACTATACAAAATGTTGGGATCTTGTTTAGTACAGCAATGAAAGTGCTCACAAAGAACTACTCCAGTCGCTATCCGTTACTGGTGCCCTGCTTGTTAGGTGTGTGGCTGTACCAGGCCAGGGATCTGCAATTAGCATCAGCTCCGATTATAATTTTTTCTCCTTGGAGTGTGGTGACTTCGTCCAGGTATCTTCTGGCTGCAGTGATGTCTTCTCCAGGCCTGCACTACAGGGAGATTATGTAGAATGGGCCCAGGCTGTGCACAGATGGGAGACTTTGATGGCTATTATATCCAGGTTTCTTATGAGAAATGCAGCCCATTGATTGGTTTTCTGTCTGTATTGTTTTGTATTTTAGGGGATATTCCTTTAGTTTGGAGTGGGTATACGTTTCCTGTAGGATGATGTCAGCATTTACTTCATCAGCTTTGCACCTGATTTGGTCCGTTTGCCCCTTGCCCTTTGTGTTGGAAGAATTTGAGAATTGTGGTGGTGTTGTATTGCTTAGGGTGTGCTGCCATAGTTGATTCTGGATTGGTTCAAACTCTTTTATGTAGATGGGACATTTATCTCTTACTGAGTGCGCCAAGTTTTTGGCTTTTGCAGTTAGTGCATGTTGGTCGTTCATTTTTCTTGGGGCAGTCCTTGTAGTCGTGGCCTTTTTTTGGGTATAGTGGCCATATCTGAATGGTGTGGCCAAACTTGCACCTATATCATTTGGAAACTACGATGTGTTCGTGAAATCAGTGGCTGCTCCAGTTTACCTTGCTTGCTTGGCAAGGATTTGCCATGACCCAGTTCTTGCAGTTTTGTGTCCCAGTGCTGTGCCAGGAAGGGCTTTCTATGCGTGCTATTACTGATAAAATAGACTGCCACCAGTCAACATTATCCTGGGTACTGAAATTAAAGGACGAAACTGGTGATGTGAACAGAAGACCTGGATCAGGCTGTAAGAGAGTGACTATGTCTTCCCAAGATTGATATTTGAAACAGCTATGCCTTCGTAATTGCTCCTGATCTAAAACTGCACTTTAAGATGGCTTTCGGAATGTGGTCTTCATGCCTATTGACCCAAGGAGCCTTTGTTGACCGAATGAATGAGGAAGAAGTGACTTGCTTGGGTTAAAACGCGTTTCATGGACAAAAGAGCAATGGGACACCGTCATCTTTTCTGACGAAATGAAATTCAACCTGCATAGCTCGGATGGGAAGTGATAGTCAGAAGACGAAAATCGGAGGCATATCATCCTGACCGTAAAGTTCCCTGCCGATCAGATGGTCTGGGGATGCATAACAAGCAAAGGAGCAAATTAAGTTTAACGGAACGGTGAATGCAGAAACCTACACTGCTATCTTAGAGGAGTGCCTGAAACCTGTTATTAGGGATCACCACACAGGCGTCCAAAACTGCATTTTTCAACAGGACTCAATACCTTGCCACACAGCAAAATTGATAAGTTTTATGCTATTTAGATTTAATGATAAGTTTGTCTCCTTGTCTCAAGGATTAAAACAGACACCAATGTTTTCCCTCCCTTTAGGTGCAGTCATATCTCAGTAACGCTGGCATTAGTGTTGACTGGCCCAGCAACAGTGCAGATTTGAACCCTATTGAAAATTGCTGATACATAATGTCATCTAAAATTGCTCAGAAGTCAACAAGTAAGATTCAGCTGCAGGAGAGCATTGTAAGGGTGTGGTAACACAAAATTGGGCAACTGTATATCCAGAAGTTGATCAACTTTATGCCAGTTTGTTGCAAGGCTGTAATTGCAGCTCGAGGCAGAACAACAAAATATTGAGGACTTATTTTGCTGATTTACAGTACATAACGCTTTTATGTTTACTTGTCATTTCAGTTTGTACACGTAAATGCAATAAAATGTGTTTGATTGTCGTGATTGCCATTTGCATGATTTCCAGTATTTCCATTAATTACACATTTTACCCTTAGGGAAGATATTTATGGCAATTAGGTATATCAGGTGGAGTCTTTTTATTGGATTTAATTCACAGAGATATATATCCCATCTAACAAACGCATTTAAAACATTTCTGCAACTCCCGATGTAGCACAAAACACATTATTTGCAAAATTCACAAGTGATGCAGTTTTTTTGTCTGCCACTGTACTCTTGAGCATAAGAGGTGGAAGAAAAAAATTAAATACAGATTTAGGCCAGAGACTAACTTTATTCCAGGAAGAAAGAAAAGCAGTGCAACCTACAAATAGCAGAAAACCTTTGTGCTGAGGTTACAGGGAGACATGCTGTCAAAACTCAAAGTGAAAAGACTATTCCACCCAGAAGAGTCATTTACTCTCATCTTATTTATCTAGCTAACAAAAACCTGCACACATACCACTCATCTGCTACTGCTATATCAGTTGCTCTTACTGCACCTCCTCTACCAAAACTTAGTAAAGGAAACCCACAAAAAACTGTAGTAATGCAATAAGTGGTGGAAATCAAGGTCAAGGATGTATTGCTCAGCTCAGTTTTGGAACTCTTTGCAGAGAACGATCTGTATACAAAACTTCTGTACTTCCCCAAAGAACTGAAAAAATCCTGCTAAGAATAAGCATTCAACATGTTGAAAGAACTCACTTGGGATCTGTCTGACAAATCTACCAAGCCCAAGTAACTGCCAAATTCATAGTGAAATTGCCATGGGTTAGATCAAACTTTGATATCAAAGCAAGCCAGTTTGCAGAAAGAATATTTAAAGGCAAATGAGGACCTTACTTTATGGAATGCCAGCCTGATATGCAAAGATAGAATGAGGGAATCCTCAATCCACCTACTCACAAGTCTTCATCCTAAGTGGGTAACATAACATACCCTTTCCCAAGTGGTTATCACTTGCCTCTTTATAGGGTTTCTCTAAACAATCTGTTCAGTATATTCTGGTATTAACATCTTCCAGGCAGACATTGATCTCATTTAGCAACTACCTTCTCCAGTTATTTATTAGGGGATCACAATGGACATAATACCCTGTTTTAAGTGCCAAAGTAACTAAGGCTATGAGGCATCACTATATTGTGTTTGTTCAAAATTAGTTTTGACAATTAAGACTCTTGACACTTTTAATCAAATGGGGGGGGGACCCAAAATGGTGCCTTGGCCATGAAATCAGTTTTTAGGATTTTTTTAATGCAGTTTTCTAAGAATTTAGTTGTTGATATGATTCATTTGCATTTTAATACCATCTGCAAAATTAAAACTCACTTGACCCGTGATTAACAAGAGTATTCATAAACATCTAAAATAATAATGAACCTAGACTAGGACTTCGTGCACCCTACACTATACTCATTTTTTACGTTGAACTTTTGTCCAGGAGATTAGCCATCCATTTAAAGGTCAGCACTAATAATAAGAGGTCATTCAAAATTAGACTCAGGATTTTGATCTTGTGATTAAATCTTACCTTATGTGTGGAGTGCTAGTACTCTCCACTGCTGCAAAACTTATTCCCTAAAAATTATTTTAATGATCTGAATTTTGATCACAGTGTTGCAAATTAATATCCTTACTTCATATGTAATCTGTCTCATGTTAAGCAGTCTTCTCAATGTACTCTGACATGTACATGCTTATTGTATTGATGCAGGAGTGCTCCCAACACCATTGAATTCTTTGGATAGAACCTGCAGCTATTGGAGAACATATTTAAACAGTGCGGTGCCTGCCACACTTATTTTCTCCCAAATATTTTTTTAATGGCTTGAAGGGCTGGAAATCTAGAGATGGAGTTATGGTCGTAATGTGCAATGAAAATCATTTGCAAAGAATGACACTGTTTTGAACTTTTTGAGAATTTCAAAACAGTCATTTTTTTCAAAAATGACCTGCATTTTTTTGGGGTAAAATGGCAAAGTAAATGCCCCATGTTTTCATAATCTCCAAAATATCTGCACAAATTAAGCTGTCCATTAGAATTGCAGGAGGCCAAATTTGTGACTTTGCAAGCAGATTGTTGGATTTAAAATCTTTCTTTGGCGAGATGGTTTGTGTTTACCCATTTGATGGACAAGTATGCAGTGATGAATTTTTGTTCCATCACATTACAATCTAGTCAAAGGATAGATTCCACTAGGTTAACATTTCAAAGGATTGAAGAAAATCTCAACTCACTGGAACCCATTTGAAATTGCTTTTTGGAAGCAAAGATGCTCACATATGATCATCTCTTGTGATGATTAAGCATTAAGTTACTGCTACAGATAAAGGGATGTTTGAGTGGCAGAAGACAGAGAGAGAGAGAGAGGGTGGTTATTAATGGGCAATGCAATTCCTGGAATAATGCTTTTGTGGAGTCCCTCAGATTTCAGTGCTGGGCTCTTTGTTTTTAACATTTATTAATGAAATTTAAAGATTAATGTCTAAGATTGCAGATGATACAAGGGTTGGCAGAGTCAAGGGTAATGACAAGAATCAAGGTATGCTACATCAACACCTGGAGAAATTTGGTGGATGGGATGAGAAATGGCAATTGAAGTACATTGATACTTAAACTTAATTGATACTTAAACACTTCAAACAAGCATTCTTGCAGGTGCCTGGTTTAGTTCTCCAGATTGGACTGAAATCTGCAGAACTGAAGAGTTTCATTAAGAGTATCCTTTTGTGTGTTGACTTATCTGGTTGCTCTTCTCTGCACACATTCAAGATAATGGAATCCTTCTTAAAATTACACTCCAGACTTGTATGCAATAACCACATGCCGATATTCACTACGACGTAACGACTGCTGTATACCATGGGCTCTCCTCCTTTCCCCTCTTGGAAAAATTCTGGTATACATCACTGACAGAACCCCACAAGTTATCCTAGCAGCTGGCCTGCACTGCTCAGGAAGCTTCATGTCAGACTGTACAACAATTACCCCTAGGTCTCTTTCCTTCTCTGCACATTGAGTGTGGTACCGCCTAATCGGTATATTAATTTGGGATAATTGCTACCATATGAGTCGGTTTGGTGTGACATTGGCACTGGGAGATCAAAATTGAGAGTAGGAGTGTGTAATAGGCCTAATGACTCTAACGAGTATAATAAGAAACTGTACAGGGAATAGTGGGCCAGTAAATCAGAGTCTTATAACGTGTGATTTTGATTTCCCAGATATTGACTGGAATTTGTCGGTTGGTCACACACACTAGCAAGGCTTTTGTGGTTATTGGATGATTGTTTTCTGCATCAGCATGTTCGGGAGGCAACTAGAGGGACTAATACTCTTGATCTGATTATCGTAGCGATTCTTCATGCACTAAGAATCTGCAGATAAAGGACCACTAGGTGGCAGTGATCACAGTGTGCTGAAGTTGGATTTACTCAAGGAGGTAACTACCATCAGGGGTAAAGGGAAGGGTTTTTGCTTTCGTAAACGCGACTATGGTGGTCTGAGCTAGTATTTAAATTCTATACGGTGGGACCAACTGATGATGTTACCAACAGCAAATTCAAAATGGGAGGCATTCAAAGAATTAATTTTGGAAGCTACTAGGTTATACATACCAACTAAGAAATATTGTTCAAGGTTTAGGCCTAAATGGATGTCAGATGAACTAATGAGATGTGGCAGGGAAGAAAAATGCATGGAATACATATAAATTAATGGGTGACATGGAAGCCTATGATACAAAGGGTACTAGGAAAGTTTTGCAATAAGACGCAACAATGAATCACAGGAAGCTGCTTGTTGCTGCATGTTGAGACATGTTCATACGTGCATAGTAGCCACTGCGCCAAGTCGATGGGCTCAGTTATTCATTAGTAGTGAGAGTGTAAAGTGCTTGCGATGGCATCTTGGTCAAGAAATGAGATAAGGACAGTTTTGCGGTATAATTTTGTGCATGGTTTAACCATACACCAGTGCTTAGAAGAAATGACTCTTGCACTAGATGATGATTGTCCACATCGTACAACGATATTCAGGTGGTATAGAGAATTCCAAAGGGGAAATTTCACTCTGGAGGATTCTGAGAGGCCGGGAAGGCCACGAACGTCAGTTACGGAGGAAAACGTTACTGCTGTGAGGAAAATGCTTGACGAAAACAGGCGAGTGACCTACCAACAGATAGAGGATACTTTGGGCCTAAATGCACCAGCAATTAGTTCGATTCTGCAAGATCATTTGCACGTGAAGAAACTTTGTTCTCTCTGGGTGCCGCATCAACTGACTGAAGAGCAGATGACACGACGTGTGACTTGGTGCCGGGAGATGTTAAAAAAGTTTGATAAGGGACAATCTCAGTATGTGAACAACATCGTCACAGGTGACGAGACTTGGCTGTACTATTACGATCTGCCGACCAAGGCTCAAAACAAAGTTTGGGTCTTTGATGATGACGACACACCCGTAATTGTCAGAAAATCCCGATCTGTAAAGAAGAAAATGATAGCTGTATTTTTCAAATCGAGTGGAATTGTGGAACGTGTTGTTTTGGACAAGCAGAAGACAGTCACAGCTAAGTGGTATACTGAACAATGCCTGCCTAAAGTCATTGGATCTATGAAGAACCTGCAGCCAAAGTCAAGAATGGACACCTGGTACCTCCATCACGAAAATGCTCCAGCTCACCGCGCCAAAGCCTGCACCGAATATTTGACCACGACAGGACTGAAACTTCTCGAGCACCCTCCCTACAGTCCAGACCTTGCTCCCTGCGACTTTGCACTGTTCCCGCATCTGAAAACGAAGCTAAAAGGGAGGCGGTTTTCCAGTGATGAGGACCTTCTACAGGCTTGGGACGAGTGTGCTTTACTCCCTAGTGAAACTTGGCAGAACTGGTTTAAAGATTGGTTTCGGAGGATGGAGAGGTGTATTGAATGTAGAGGAAATTACTTTGAAAAAATTAAATAAACAAAGCTGTATTGCAAAACGTTCCTAGTATCCTTTGTAGATATCAGCTGGTCTGTAACCAACTCACAAAGGAGATTAGGCAGAGTATGAGAAATCTTTGGCAAAGATGCAAAGAGTTCTTTACCTATGTAAACTCTAAAAGGAAAGGGATGAATCAGATTGGTCCATTGGATATTCATGGTTCAACTGTTGATGATCCTGCTCAGGTGACTAACAAATTAAACGAATATTTTGCATCTACATTCACACAAGGAGTTATTCAGGGAGAGGAATTAAACTCTGGCAGTGAGCTAGATGATTTTGTAATAACTGAGAGGAAAGTGGAGGAGAAATTATTGAAGATAAACATAAAAAGGTACCCTGGGTGGATGGGATCTAATCAGTTATATTAAAGGAGGTACTCATGGACTGGAGATAAGCAAATGTGAGAACAATTCACAAAGGAGGATCAAAGGGCAACACAAGTAATTATAGACCTATTAGTTTAACTTCTGTTCCAGGGAAATTAATGGAGGCACTGGTTAAAGAAGCACCGCAGGATCATCTAGACAAGACTTCAGTCATAGCTCAGTTTTGTTAAGGGAAGTCTTGTCTGACCAATTTGATTGGATACTATGATGTGGTCAGAAAGGAACTGGAAGTAGGGAATAACTTTGATATATATTTGGATCTTAGAAAGGCTTTTGATGCTGTTGCACACGGAAGACTGCTGCACAAATTGGAGCAGTGTGGCATTGGAAGCAAATTGCTGCTATGGATAAAGGGATGGTTGAGTAGAAGAAGAAGATAGAAAGTGGTAATCAATGGACACTGGTCTTCATGGACTAATTTTATATCAAGCTTAATGTCGAAGTTTGCAGATGATACGAAGGTTGGCAGGGTTGTTAAGGATACTAATGACAGTACGCTGCTACAACAGGATCTATAAAAATTGAGCAGATGGGCTGAGAGGTGGCAAATGAAATTTAACATTGACAAATGTAAAGTACTGTTTGTTTTTTTTTTTTTTTTAGGAGCATTAGCAACTAAGGCCGTATTGCTCCGGGAATATGCGGTGGTCATTCCCTTGACCTTTCCGCATCCTCCGTATTTGGTGGTGACGGGCTCGAACCCCGGTCTAATCAAGAAGCGCGTGCTACGCACTGCTGCTCCTTCCCACCTGGCTACGGAGGCGCTTATGTAAAGTACTACTTATGGGAAGCAGTAACCCCATAATAATGTATCAATTCTGTAGTACTATACTGACAGTGGTAGAGAATGAAAAGGACCTGGGAATAATTGTGCATGCAGATATGAAGTTTTCTGAGCAGTGCAGATGGGCTGTATGAGTAGCTCATGGTATCTTGTCAATGATATACTGATATACTGGAATTTTTCTAACAGGGAAAAGAAGGTAATTATTCCCTTGTATAAGGCAATGGTCAGGCCACACCTTGAGTACAGGTCTGGAGACCTCATTTTAAGAAGGATATAGGGCTGTTGGAACGAGTACAGAGAAGGGCAACAAGATTAGTAAATGGAACCAAGGGTTGCTCTTACTAAGAAAGGCTTTTAAGTTTTGCAGATTAGTGTCTGGAGATTAGGCACCTGCGAGATGATTGGATTGAGGTGTATAAAGCATTGAATGGTTTGAGCATGCTCAATGCTGATGGGATTCTTTCTCTTGCTCAGAATAATCACCTGAGAGGGCATAACTTCAAATTGAGGAAAGACAGTTGCAGGATAGAAGTGTGGAAGTTTGCCTTTAGACAGCAGGTAGTTGGTTGGTGGAACAGACTTCCATCCTTTGTTGTGGAAGTTGATAGCCTAAATAAATTTAAGGCTGAGTTGGACAGGTATTGGGAACGAACAGAGGGGTGAAATTGGAGCGATTTTTTTGGCTGATGCTGCATAAGCTTGCTTTTGTAAGCTTTGGCAAAAATAAAATAATAATAATAATATATATCCATTTAACATTGAAATATATTCTTACAAATAAGGCTGATTCAGTGAACATTTAGTTATACCCGCCAAGGAAAGATTAAAACAGGATCAGGTATTAACCGTTAGGAAAGTGCTTAAGGGCAAGGAAAATTTCTCTGGACGGTGAACTTCGACCTACAGAAAGAATGTAAGGTCAGAATTCCTCGAAAAAGTCCGAGCCAGGAGAAACGGAGAAGGTCAAGGACGAAGGAATTACTGGGGATTATATTAAAATAAGGGGTGGGGAAGAATTTAAGACCAAATGCGATATATAAGGATTTGTTCGGCAGGAAACGTAGGAGAGTTGGTGGTTTGGAGAGAGTGTTGGTCGTTTAGAGAGAGTTGGCGGTTTGGAGAGAGTTGGTCGTTTAGAGAGAGTAGGCCGTTTTAGAGTGAGTTGGTCGGCGAGTTTTTTTTGAAGATACAGAACAAAGGAATCTGAAATGAAGACCATAATGGAAAGTCGTCCTAAAACCAAGGAGCTGGCCCAACCTGGAGAAGGGGAAAATTAATTGTAAGTACTGTTTATTATTATTATTATACCTAGCCAAGATATAGTCCCTGGGAGAAGAGAATAAAATGTAAGGCATTCTGTACTCCTGCCTGGAATGACATGATTAATCGGTAAAGTGGAAGGATAAAACCCAACCGAGGTCTTAAAAGAACTGTAAATTAATCTTCGTGGTAATGAGATTTAGTAAAGAACTTTTGTAATGGTACACCCTGTGGAGTTTGCCTGTATTGGACAATTAGTGGAAAATATTGTATGTACATGAGTTTGAACCCTTGTATTAAACATGTTACAATTAATTAACTACATGTATTTGTCAGTTTGTCTTACTCTATTCTAGCTAACCCAAAATCCCTGGACCAGTATACGCAGTCAGAAACCCAAGGGTAACATATAGTTACCGAAATAATAAATTAACAGTAGGTGGTAAAAAAATATATATAAATTAATTAAACAATTATGTATATATATATATATAGTACACAGAGTAAAAAAGTAAGCCTACAATTGGCAAATTTCCAGCCAGGATAGCTAGAAAACAGTAGAGCGAGACAACGATAACAATAAATTAGTTAGTAAATTCTGAAATGTTATATGCTTAGTAATGAGTTATGAATTGATATGGTTAATAGTTAGTATTGATTTATGAATGGATATCATTAATATAAGAATTAGATATTAAGATAAAGAAGTGTAAAGTAAATTGAAATTTTACCATAGTTGCTGGACTTACAAACTAGCTGGCGAGCCAGAAAAATATTTAGTGTAAAGTGTTAGAATAAATAAAATTGTAAAGCAAAACAGAATGCCTGGGGGAAATAGAAAGAATGTAAACGGGAACAACGAAAGGCCAGCTCAACTAGACCAACCGTCCACAAGTGCCGGAGGTGAAATGGCAGAAGGGCCTCAAGCACTATACTGTTGGGAGGGACGAAATTTTAACTTTAAGGGTAGAGATTACTTAAGAGCATTCAAGGGGGGAAAACAAGAGAACGTGGAGATATTTTTAAATAAATTAGTGAAGATAAAGAGGGTAGACGATTTAAATGAAGAAGAGATACTGATTTTCACAGATTTTAAATTGGAAGGCACAGCGTTAAATAAATATCAATAGCAAACTTTGTATGAAGAGGTAAATTCGCTGGGAGAATTTAGTACAGTCACGAGAAATTTATTCGCAAAAAGAGAATCATTTCTCACAGCTGTAGGCAAATGGGGGGGGGGGGGGCATACACAGGCAAAGGGGGAATCGGTAGCGGAATTCCTACAGCGAATAAAAGCTGTAAGAATGAACATGAAGATTGACACCGCGGAAGAATGGGCATTTGAAAAGTTATTAACAGGGCAATTTATTAAAGGGCTAAATGATAAATTTAGAAAGGAAGTTATGCACAGGAAACCAGAAAATCTGAACCAGGCCTTTTTGTATGCCGACGAAGAGAAGAATCTAGATATGGCATATAAAAACAATACAAAGTCAGAAGCAAACAGTATTAAGGTTAGCAAGTGGGACGAAAGGAGGGGGGAGGAACCACAGAATAGTGAAGATAAATACGGGGAATGAGAAATCAAAAATCCGAGTAGATAAGTTGGAACAAAAATTAGGGGTAATAATTAGTAAATTTATGGAATCAGAACAGACATAGCTCCAACCACAGGGGGGGGGGGTGAGTTCAAGGAGGAGAGAAAGGAAAACAAGATGGCAGCACCTCACCGGCAACAAAGGAGAAAGTGGAGAAGAGAGGTTGGTAACTATATATGCAATAGCTTAATCCATCGGGCCAGATTCTGCCTCAGAAATAAATGGATGATAGAATGGCCATCCCAACGCAGACCAAGGTTTATCCTACCACCGGTAAGCCGAGACCATTCTGACCCAAAGCAATGTCTAGAAAGAAGCATGGAGATACCTGAAAGAAAAGAGGTAGCGGCAACCCTAGTAGTGGTGCCTCCATAGCCAGGTGGGAAGGAGCAGCAGTGCATAGTACACACTTCTTGATTAGACCAGGGTTCGAGCCTGTCACCACCAAATACGGAGGATGCAGAATGGTCAGGGAATGACCACCGCATATCCCGGAGCAATATGGCCTTAGTTGCTAATGCTCCTAAAAAACCAAATAACAAACAAAAAATAAGCAACCCTACATGGGTGACTCCTCACGCATAGTAAGTGCCGGGGGGGGGGGGTAAATCTCGTGGGATGTGCCAGCAAGAATATCCAGAGTAAAGGAAGTTGCGAAAGGAATTAAGAGATGAAAAGGGGGGGAACAACTGGGGGAAAGAAAGAAAGGTCATCAGGTGGGCATTCATAGAGGATTAGAAATGATGGAAAAGCATGAAGTTGGAAATGAAAAAGCCAAAAATTTGGAAAGGGTACAAGGTGAGGCATATAGTCAAAAACAGAGGGATAGGTTAAACATAGGGCAGAAACATAAGGGATTCTCAGGGGATTGGGTATTAATTAAGGAGAGCAACCGGAAGAGGGGGGGTGGAAAAGTGGGGCTAGGATATCATATAGATAATGGAAAGGTTATTGGACATTACGTTTAAGGTAAGGGAACTCGGGCGAAGTGGAGAAACTAGAGTGGAACACAAGGACAGGTTAAAGAGCTATCTTTTCAGGGAAGGAGGATACTTCAGGGACTTCATAATTAAGAAGAAAAACCCAGGAGGACTTAAGAATCAAGGAATGCACAAGAGGGGAAGAAGAGAACGAACCCCTGGATAGGCACTGAGCAGTCAGACGGACTGACTATTTTAGATTGAATAGGGGGTGATTTCTGGGTCCGGAATTAAAACAAAAATAAAAGGGGGGAAGAAATTTTTTTTTTTTGGGAAGCTGAAGAGCAAATCGACATTCTACAAAATACCTTAGAAGGAATTTTCTGCAGAGAAGGAGGACGGATTGTAAGCTTTGGCTTACTAAAAAAAAAATAAAATAATATACATCCATTTAACATTGGAATATATTCTTACATAGGCTGATTCAGTGAACATTTAGTTATACCTGCCAACAAAAGATTAAAATAGGATCAGGTACATTAGGAAGGTGCTTAAGGGCGAGGAAAATTTTTCAGAACGACGGCGAACTTCGACCTACAGAAAGAATGTCAGGGCAGAATTTCTTGAAAAAGTCTGAGCCAGGAGAAACGGAGAAGGAATTAATCAGGGATTATATTAAAATAAGGGGTGGGAAACAATTTAGGACCAAATGGGATATATAAGGATACGTTCAGCAGGAAACGTAGGAGAGTTGGTCGTTTAGAGTGAGTTGGTGGTTTGGAGGGAGAGTTGGTTGTTTAGAGTGAGTTGGTGGATTGGAGAGAGAGTTGGTCGGCGAATTTTTTTGAAGATACAGAACAAAGGAATCCAAAATGAAGACCATAACGGAAAAGTCGTCCTAAAACCAAGGAGCTGGCCCAACCTGTAAAAGGGGAAAATTAATTGGAAGTACTGTTTATCATTATTATACCTAGCCAAGATATAGTCTCTGGGGAGAAGAGAATAAAATATAAGGCATTCTGTACTCCTGCCTGCAAATGGCATGATTAAGCAGTAAAGTGGAAGGATAAAACCCAACTGAAGTCTTAAAAGAACTGTAAATTAATATTCGTGGTAATGAGATTTAGTAAAGAACTTTTGTAATGGTACATCCCTGTGAAGTTTGCCAGCATTGGACAATTAGTGGAAAATTTTATGTACATGAGTTTGAACCCTTGTATTAAACATGTTACAATTAACTATGTGTATTCGTCAGTTTGTCTCACTCTATTCTAGCTGACCCAAAATCCCTGGACCAGTATACGCAGTCAGAGGCCCAAGGGTAACATATAGTTACCGAAATAATAAATTAACAGTAGGTGGTAAAAATATATATATAAATTAATTAAACAATTATATATATATATAGTACACAGAGTAAAAGAGTGTACGCCTACACTTTCTTGCATCATATGCATCTACTAATGCTAATGCAGTACCTCATATTTTAACAAAATCAGACCTCAAATTCCCCTTCTCATTCACTCTCATTCCACTGTTTTAATTTTTTTTAGGTCTTGTTGCAGTAATATGCCTTAATTCCTGTCATTAACCACCTCACCAACCTTTGTATCATCTGCAAACTTAATATCATTATTTAATTCTTAATATTGTAATAGTGTATGTAATACATAACTACCAACTTTTGGCTTTCAAAATAAGCAGGAAACAAAACTAGTTCAAAAGATTGTGGCACCCTGAGCTGCTTTCCAGTTCATTTTATTAAAATCTTAAAATAAAAAGATAATTTTAAAGAAGTAGAATTAATTATTACATATTCATTAAATTTTTTTCTTCAAAGACAGCTGCAAATCTTTGGTTCATTTCAAACAGGTCTAAATCCATGGTTATGGCATGTTGAATTGATAAGATTGACAACCAATCCAACAGACTTTGTGTCATCATGGAACAGGGGTAGGTTTGATTAACTTCACCTTCAAAAAAGATTCCTGATCCTGGCAATATTACAAGAATTCTCAGCATCAAAAAAATATTTGGTAATAATGTTATCAAAATGCTTTGCAAATATTTTAATTCTTCATATAAATCAATGATAGAGATTACTCTATCATTGATTTATCTACCTTAGATCTCTATCAATGATAGAGATCTAAGGGCAGAAATTGTAATGACATACTGGAATTGTTACGATTAACAAATCTTCCCATGACTGCATTGCACCTGTCAAAAAATGCTGAAAGGGTGGATATTAAAATTTTCCTTCTCTATCATTCTAACTTTGTTAATTATTAAACATTCACTTTTGGGGTGAATCCTTTGCTCAAACAATTTAGGTTCAATTTTTAATTCAATTGCCAACTTTTCTTCATCATCTAGAATGGTGTTTCCCCAACTATCTCAGATTCGGACCACTTTTACATTTGAAGTAGAAGCCATGGACCACAAGAAAACAAATATGCAAATATATTAATAGCTATTTTTTAAACACAGAAAACCCCCATATAATATGGTATTTGTACAACACAGTTTTGCTCTAACACGATTGATAAATTGCACAAATCCTCGCACAACACGGGTTTTTCTCTAACACAGAGAATTGCAGCAAACCTTGCATAACACAGTATTTTTGAGCTTTTGTGCTGGGAAACCCTGCTGTTATGTTGGATATAATTTTTCAACATTACATTCTTTATGAATTCCCGCTGTTAACTTGCTAGTCGTTATGCAAAAAAAAATTATTGGAAAATCCCCGTATTAGGTTCTTGACTATTGAACTTGTGCTTGTTCGAGACCATAAAAAAATTGTGACTTCAAAGCATGAAGTTCATGACTTAAGGTTTTTGTAAGGTTATTTTGGTTTTTTTTGATCATTCGTAAATTTTTCTGGGAATGTATTACTAAACTTTGTTCTTAAGAACCGTATTGGAATAATTTCTTTGTTGTGAATTAAATTTTCCAGCCCTAAATTATGCCTAAGGAAAGTAAAAAGCACTGCTCAAAAGAAACTATTTCTCTAGAATCAAAGGTACAGTACTAATTGTGGATCATCTAAAAAAAGGGCATCACAGTTTGCAAAAATTTTAAATTTAAATGAAGACCTTAAAACTTGGACCATAAAAAATATGAACAGAAAATTAGAACTGCTGTTGCTGCAGGATCTTTCATTTCTGCAAATATGGCAGCTCATCTCTGGGTGCCAATAATTGAGTAAATGGAAAAAGCACTCAGTAGTTGGATTGATGATAACAGTAAAAAACAGATCCTATTAGACAGCAATATAATTAAACAAAAGACACTAAAAATTTAGAACTATTTAAAAGAAATTGGAGAATCTTGTTAATCTGGAGTTTGTTGCCAGTAAAGGTTGCTTTGAGTTATTTAAAAACTTTTCTCATTACATGACATAGATGTACGGAAGTTTGCCTTCCACACATCTTTGTCATGACCTGCCAAGAAGTATGCTGAGGAATTTCAAAAAATTATTGAAGAGCACAGATACATATCACATCAAGTTTTCAATGCCAATGAAGCATGTCATTGGTGGAAAAAAATGCCCAACAGAATGTTTATTCAAACAAAAAAAAAAAACTGCACCATTTTATGGCATCAACAGATCATGTAACATTACTTATGCACATCAGGAGATTACATGATGAAACCTATGCTAATTTATAGATCTTCTAATTCTGGTGCAATGAAAGGTGTAAATAAAAACGTGTTACCGGTATATTGGAAAGCAAATAAAAAAGCTTGGGTAACTGCTGATTTATGTAAATTCAATAATAATTAAAGAATGGTTTCTAAATTGTTTTGTGCCACCTATGGAAAACTATCTACAGTGGAAAAAAAAATCTATATTTCAAAGTTTTGTTACTATTGGACAACATGCCAGGCCATCCAAAAGATTTGTCATCCAAACATTGAAGTAATATTCCTACCACCTAATACAACTTATTTAATTTAGCCATGATCAAGGCATTATATCTACATTTAAAACTCATTACATCAGAAAATCGTTACAATGGATTTTGGAAAAAACTGATTCCGAATCTATTGAAGTGATGGAGGCATGGAAACATTTTTCAATCGGGGACTGTATTGGAATCATAGCTTTATTGCTCAAAGAAGTAAAATTGCCAACATTAAATGCATGTTGGAAAAACGTATGGCAAGTCAGTTCATTCATGAAATATGGTTGAACTGGCGGAAAACGGAATCGTTTTGATAGTAGAACTTGCGAAGCTGGTAGGAGCAGAAGGTTTTGATGATATGGCTACTAAAGATGTTCAAGAATTACTGGTAGAAAGAGGCTGGCGAAGTGGATTTGGTGGAGATGGCATTGGAGGTAAACCAAATCAACTCAGAGGATGATAGCACAGATAAATTCTGAAGTTCCAAATTTTACACTAAAAAGCTTAAATGAAGGTATAAACTCAGCTGAGCAATTAGAATCTTATTTTCCGTATGCAGATCCTTCGACTGAAAGGATCATGAAGTTCAAGGGAGCTTCAAAAATGCTTAGCTCCATACGGTGAAATTTATCTATCAAACAAAAGTAAACAAATCCAGATTACCGAATTTTTAAAGACAGCGGAAGATACATGAAATCTAGATGCTGCAGAAGAAAGTTCAGGGCACCTCCATAGCTAGGAGCAGCAGTGCGTAGCACATGCTTCTTGATTAGACCGGGATTCGAGCCTGTTACCACCAAATATGGAAAGGTCAGGGAATGACCACCGCATAGTAAATAAATTTGTTGAGTTTGAAGTGATGGTCAAGACATCAAAGGCAGATATTGTTGGGATAGCAGAGACATGGTGTCACACAGATATAAGGAATGCAGAACTGGAATTTGGGGAGTACAATGTGTACAGAAAGGATAGGAAGGGAGGAGGTGTTAAGCTGTTAATTAAGAAAAACAAAATCAAAAGAAGTGCATCCAGTTGATATAGATGAACAGTGCACTGTTGAGTCAGTTTGGTGTGACATAAGCACTGCGAAAGCAAAAATAAGAGTAAGAGTGTGTTATAGGCCTAATGACTCGAATGAGTACAATGAACAATTGTACAGAGAAATACAGTGGGCTAGTAAATCAGAATGTCTTCTAATGGGGGATTTTAACTTCCAAGATATTGACTGGAACTTGTGGGTTGGTCACTCACACACTAGTAAGACTTTTGTGGATTTATTGGATAATTGTTTTCTGCAGCAGCATGTTTGAGAGGCAACCAGAGAGGGTAATACTCTTGATCTGGTTATCAGCATTGATCACAGTATACTGATGTGGGATTTACTTAATTTAATTACCAGTGGGGGTAAAGGAAAGGGTTTTTGCTTCCGTAAAGGTGAGTACAGTGGTCTCAGAATGTTTTTAAATTCTGTACAGTGGGATCAACTGACGATGTTACCAGTAAATTCTAAGTGGGAAGCATTCAAGGAATTAATTGTGGATGCTACTAAAAGTTTCCTACCTATTAAGAAATATTGTTCAAGGTTTAGGCCTAAATGGTTAGCAAATGAACTAATGAGACTCGTGACAGAGAAGAAAAATGCATGGGATGCATATAAATTATCAAGCGACTCAGAAGCCTATGGCAGATATAAGCTAGTCTGTAATCAGGTGACAAAGGAGGTTAGGCAGGCGAAGGCAGATTACGAGAAATCTTTGGCAAAAGATGCTAAGAAAAACAGCAAGGATTTCTTTACTTATATAAACTCTAAAAGGAAAGGGATGAATCTGATTGGTCCACTGGATATCGATGGTTCGGCTGTCGATGATTCTGCTCAGATAGTAAACAAACTGAATGAGTATTTTGCATCTACATTCACACATGACGAGTTATTAAGGTTTTAAAATGGCAGAAGGTTATCAAATTGTAGCAGGGTGCTTAATGATTTTGTAATAACTGAGAGCAAAGTGGAGGAGAAATTGTTGAAGTTAAACATAAGAAAGGCATCTGGGGGTGGATGAAATCTATCCAGTTATATTAAAGGAGGCAATAAAGCAACTAAGCAAACCCTTAGCCATAATTATGAGAGCATCCTTGGACTCAGGGGAGGTCTCCACAGACTGGAGATGTGTAAATGTATCCCCAATTCACAAAGGGAGATCGAAGAGTGACACGAGTAATTACAGACCAGTTAGTTTAACTTCTGTTCCGGTTAAAATAATGGAGTTCACTGGTTAAAGATGCATTGCAGGATCATCTAGACAAGACAGCAGCAATAATTCAGACACAGCATGGGTTTTTTAAGGGAAAGTCTTGTTTGACAAATTTGATAAGATATTATGATGTGGTTACAAAGGAACTGGATGCAAAAAATAATTTTAATATCATATATTTGGATTTCAGGAAAGCTTCTGACACTGTTGCACATGGAATACTATTGTACAAATTGGACCAGAATGGTATTAAGGGTAAGTTGCTACAATGGATAAAAAGATGGTTGAGTGGGAGAAGACAGAGGGTGGTAATTAATGGGTGCTGCTCTTTGTGGACTAATGTTATTAGTGGAGTCCCACAGGGTTTGGTTTCACTGTTGTTTTGTATATTTATCAATGATATTGATAAAGGTATATCAGGCTTAGTGTTGAAGTTTGCAGATGATACAAAGGTTGGCAGGGTTGTTAATGACAGTAATGGCAGTGTGCTACTGCAACAGGATTTAGATAATTTGGGCAGATGGGCTAAGAAGTGGCAACTGAAGTTTAACCTTGACAAATGCAAAGTACTGCATATGGGTAGAAGTAACCCCAGAGAAACGTACTACACTTAAGGTGGTAGAAAATGAAAAAGACCTGGGAGTAATTGTGCAGTTAGATATGAAGTTTTCTGAGCAATGCAGACAGGCTGCCAGGGCAGGTCATAGGATTTTGTCAATGATATATAGGAATTTTGCTAGCAGGGAGGAGGAGGAAGTGATTGTCCCTCTATATAAGGCAATGGTCAGGCCATGCCTTGAGTACTGTGTGCAGGTCTGGAGGCCTCATTTTAGGAAGGATGTAGATTTGCTTGAGTGTGTACAGAGAAGGGCAACAAGATTGGTGAGGGGAATGAAGGGATCCTCTTAACAAGAGAGGCTTAAGTTCTGCAAATTGCAGTGGCTGGAGACTAGGCACCTGCGTGGTGATCTGATTGAGGTGTATAAGGTCTTGAATGGGTTGAGCACGCTGAATTCTGAAGGGATCCTTCCACTTATTCAGATTACGAACCTAAGGGGGCATTTTTTTTTTTTTTTTTTTTTTGGTAGTTGTTGGCGCATCGGCTTTTGTGGCCATAGTGCACCTCCCAAGGTTTTTGAAGTACTTTGATTGAAGCCTGAGGCGGGATTCGAACCAGCAACCTTTGGGTTGTCAGGCAGGCACTTTACCCAACCGGGTAGCCCGGTCAACTAAGGAGGCATAAATTCAAATTAAGAAAAGACAGATGTAGAATGCCAACCGGGCTAGCCAGGTGAGTAATGTGCTTGCCTGGCAACCCAAAGGTCGCAGGTTCGAATCCCACCTTGGGCTTGGATCAAAGTACAGCAAAAACCTTGGGAGGTGCACTATGGCCACAGAAGCCGATGCACCAACAACTACCAAAAAAAAAAAAAAAAAAAAATGTAGAATAGATGTGCAGAAATTTGTCTTTAGCCAGAAGGTGATTAATTGCTGGAACAAACTTTCATCTGTTGTGGAAGTTGATAGGTTAAATAAATTTAAGAAGGAACTGGACAGGCATTTGGAGGGAATGGTGTGATTTTTTTTTTTTTTTTGGCTGATGCTGCATAAGCTCATACACTTGCTTTCTTGCATCACATGCCATTACTACTACTATATCCCCGGAGCAATATGGCCTTAGTTGCTAATGCTTCTAAAAACCAAACAAACAAATAAGAAAGTTCAGAAGGTGATAATATCCTGCAACAGAGAAAACATTCTCGTTTTATTGTATTTAGAAGTGATGAAGAGGAAGAAAATTAAATGAACGCACAATATCTGACATATATGTATCACAGTTTGTTCAGTTATTACTATTTTTAATAAAAATTAACTTTCCAATAGTTATAAAAAAAAAAATAGTTTATTTTGTTGCCTTTTGGAACGTAACCCCACCCCTTTTTGTACTGGTTCTTAGTCCCATTTAACACAGTTTTGTACTACACGAGATTTTATAGGAACCTAACTACCATGTTATATGAGGGTTACCTGTACAATAATATATACAGTCATAATTAACATATGTAATATACATTAGTTTGTCATAAGTATATCTATATTTACCTTCACTGTTAATAGGACTGTTGCCTACTGCAAAAAAACTTTTTACTGGTAAGTCTCATGGAGCACTGTCATAAGTTATGCACACCACAGGTTTGGAACTACTGGTCTTGGGGGCATTTAAATTTATCTTCTGTCTGCAATTTTTAAGGTATTTTATTGATTCTTAAAGCAGGGAGATGGCTTGTAACATTCAAATTTACCTTGTAAAAGGCACTGCTTGTATAGTTTATTTGGCTCAAGTTTTGGACCTTAATTTCACACACAGAATTACTTTTTTTTTTTTTAAACTGTTCACTTCTTGTTGATCGTGAGTTTTTTTTTTCTTTTTTACTCTGTTATTCTTTCAAATTTTGGTGTCCCTTAAACTTCGGAGCCCTAAGAAAAAAAACATGTTTCTTTTGTAACTAAACTACTCCTGTTGGCAGCTCCTTGTACTGCATTATGATCCTTAACATTTCAAATGGCTCCTGTGCTGTATCGTAACTAATGACCATATTAATATACTTTTTATTTATTTATTTATTTTATTAATATACAAAGTGTTTATGCAACTTTGTGCTGCAATATGACTAAACTTCTCATTTTTTATGTAGTTCAATTATTTCTTATTGGCGCCACTCAGGGACTGAACTACAGAAATTTATAAGGTTCATTGTATTCCACTGACAGACACTCGACACCTGAACTACTACATTTGTGGCTGAAATACTATGATGCTTGTTACTACGGTGTTACAATGCACCTCCTTGGGAATTTTGTACTAATGACCAGAGAAAAGACTAGGTTGCTACTTTGTAACTCTTTCTGTCTAGAAATAGGGAAACGTGTCTAGTAGCAATAGCTAATGATACTGTTAATCTCCATCTGTATGCTATTATCTTTACAATACTGTAAATAGATGGAAGGGTTGTCAAAAAATTGGCTAGGACCACCTAGTATAACATATAAAAAAATCCACACTGCACCAGAAATTAAATTTCAGTGGTAAAACGTGCATCTTTATATTAAAATACAGTCAAACAATCCTAATTGTTTACCAGTACAGTATGCTTTTAAATATCACCCTACTAAAATTTTTCTGTCTTTTGAAGTTTTTTAAAGAATCCCACTGCTTTCAGGTTCACTCAAATTCTGAATCAGAATTTGCATGAATTAAATGTTTTTTTTTTTTTTTAATTAACATTGGAATAACAAAAAAAACTAATATGAAGGAATACTTTTCTGAAGAATGGACATATAGAATTCTGTTTTTCAAGTAAGTACTCAGCAGGACAAGATTTCTGTAGATATACTGGATACTGAATCACTTCCCCCACCAAAAACAGGAAACAAAAAAAGAAGTGAAAGTAGGGGATCTAAAGTGAAAAAAATATTTCTGGTAATCTGACTGAAATATTTAATGAATATTGTGATCCAGAAAAAATTATGTGGTGTGGCTATTAAGTAACGAGACTGCTGAAATAAAATATATATAATGATATATTTCATACCTTACAAGTTAACCCCTTCAAAATAATTGCTTTGGGCTTGCTGCATACACTGTTCCATACATTTCTTCCAAGCACGGAAACATTTCCGGAAGTCATCCTTTGTAAGCCCCTTGACACCCTAGTGTTAAACTCTTCAGTTTTTTTTTTTTTTTTCCTGAGTGTTTGCAATGAACTGAACAATAGGCTCCTTTATGTACACTTTTCAGTTTAGGGAAGAGAAAGAATGTCACAAGGGACTATGTCTGGTGAGAGTTCATGTTCATACACAGGGATTTGTTTTTTTTTGGCTAGAAACTGGCAGAGAGAGTGCTGTGTGCTGTAGCACTATCTTGATGGCTTGATGGAGCATCCAACCATCCTTGCCCAGTTCTGGTCTCTTCCTTTGAATTTTTCATGCAGCCTTTTCAGAACTTCAATGTGTTGTGTCTGATTGACAGTCAGATTTGGTGGGATGTATTAATTTCATTTTGACATTCTTGCCTTTTTTTTAGTCTGGCACAGGGATTCCCAAAGTGGTTGGTAGTGACCCCTGGGGGTCTTTAGTTCCTAATAAAGCCACTGGGGGTTGGTAAGATTATTCTAGGGGTCTTTAAAGAAACTTTCCTCACAAAGATAATTCTAGAAATCTAGAATTAGTATAAGAAACAAGTTATTAATGAAATAAGTAGTTAACTCGGGCAGTCAGCAAAGTGGTTTAGGGTGGAATCACACTATTGTCACCTCATGCGAGGTTACATGGAAACAAGTCAAACATCAAATGTATGAGAGAGAGAGAGAGAGAGAGAGAGAGAGAGAGAGAGAGAGAGAGAGAGAGAGAGAGAGCTATATTTCCCGTTTTGTTTATTGGTCGGAGACAAACTGCTGTTAATGGCTGTAGTCGCAAGATAACGCGTTGGCTTCAAGGCCGATTCATGTTCTCATGAGTTCACAGTTTTCTGTTTGAGCAGAAAATTTCGTACACCGTGAGTTTTCTGTCATGCTGACAGAAGAAAATAGGGGATATGATAATAGAAACATGTCCAGTCACATAGACACTCAAAACTAGCCAAAGGAGGAAAATAAACCAACAGTTAGAGGGGAACAGGTATCCTGTGTGTTATCAGACACTCAGCCTAAAACACTGATGGATCCAATATCTCTCTATTACAGAAGATTTAGCAGAAGTCTGGTTGGCCTGCCTCCCTAAAATCCACTCTGCACACCTTCTTGATGGTAAGCCCTGTTACGTCACTTAGGTGGCAACGAACGTGTAGAGTGGTTCTCTTCAAGACGCCTGGTCAGCGTGAAGAGGAAAAGACCAAACCCTCCAGCATGTGAGAGCACAACAATACAAATGGCCCTCAGTCCCCAACAGCTTTCACTCTCCCTCTTACGGCAGCGAGAGGATCAGAGTGGAAGCAGAGGGTGCTAAGAATCTCTGGGTACGACGAGGCTGCCATGCACGGAAAGTGAACTTGGCCTGTTATAACGTACGATCACTCATCGGTGAAGACAGGATATTAGAAAATGTGAATTGGAATATCATCGGTTTGGCTGAAACAAGAAGAAGAAATGAATCACTTATAAGTTTATCAAGTGGAAATCTGCTGTACACCAATGGAAACAGTGAAAGGAGTGAAGGTGGAGTTGGGTTTCTGGTCCATAAAGAATTTAAAAACAACATTTTGGAATTCAAAAGTACATCACCAAGGGTGTTAAGACTAATACTCAAGATTTCTAAAAGGTACAAGCTAAAGATTATAATGATTTATGCACCAACATCAAGCCATGATGATGAAGAGGTTGAAGAAATGTACACTGAAATTGAGTCTTCTAGATGAGCAGAAAACCCACTACACTTTTATTATGGGGGACTTCAATGTTAAGGTTGGAAAAAGCAAAACAGCGCAGAAAGAGGAACTATAGGAAATTTTGGAATTGGTGAAAGAAATAAAAGAGGTGAAAGACTTGTGGAATTTGCAGAATCTCAAGGACTGTCAGTAATGAACACTTTTTTCAAGAAAAGGGTGAACAGAAAGTGGACATGGAAGGGTCCAAATGGATTAACAACTAATGAAATCGACTTCATCCTCACTAACAGAAGATATATTGTGAATGATGTTACCGTCCTGAATAAGTTAAATGTTGGAAGTGATCACAGAATGGTAAGATGTACACTTGATATAGATGTAGGAAAGGAAAGGAAAAAACTGACTCAAGTAAATAATACAAAGGTCTTTGAGATAACAGAGGAGGAGAAAAAGCAGTATGTACTGGAACTTAAGAACAAGTTTGAGCTTCTGCAGACTGCTCAGGACCAAGATATCGACAAGGAATATTACAACTTTCTGAAAGTGATAAAGCCCAAGAAACCCAAAGAAGAAAAAATTAGTCAAGAAACACTTGTTATGATAAACCGAAGACGACAAATGAAGAGCAAGAAAAACACTGACAGGGAGAAAATTGAGTATACTGAGTTATGCAAAGCCATTAGAAAGAGACTCAGAGAGGACATAGGAAGATTTAACACAAGAAAAGTAGAACAAGCATTAAGGGAAAACAAAGGATTTAAATCAGCAGCCATGAGCAGTAATACAGAAAGACAAATGATACTGAAACTGAAGAATAGCGATGGTGTACTTATAAACAGCAGAGAAGGCATAATTCAAATAGCAGAAGACTACTATAGAGAATTATACAAGGAGTGAAGGAATGATACCAGCAGTGGGGAAGATGGATTGCAAAGTAGCAACACATACGACATACCCGATATTCTTCCTGATGAGGTAGAACATGCATTGAAGAATCGGAAAGCCCCGGGGGAAGATGAAGTTACTGTAGAGTATGGATCACCTTCACGTAATATCACAGCTAATGGAGAAAGCAAATGAATATAAAACACCATTATGCCTGGCATTTGTGGATTATGAAAAGGCATTTGACTCCATTCAGCATAAGGCAATGTTTCGGGCACTGGAAAGACAAGGCATATATACCCCATATATTATGATTTTGAAGAAAATATATGAGAGTGCTACCTCCTTTATTAGACTAGACAAAGACAGTAGCAAATTTAAAATCGAGAAAGGAGTTCGACAAGGAGACACAATATCTCCGAAGCTGTTTACTGCTGCCCTTGAGGAAGCTTTCAGAAGATTAGACTGGTCACAGAAAGGAGTCAATGTGAACGGAGAGTACCTAAACCATTTACGATTTGCAGATGACATTGTGGTCATAAACCACGATCCCAAAGAATTAGAGGAAAATCTTAATCAGTTATGCACTGTTAGTAAGGATTTTGGACTAAAGATGAATATGGCTAAAACAAAAGTAAAAGTAATGATGAACAAGTATGCCACAGAAAGGGAAATAATGATTGAAGGAGCAGTAATTGAAAAGGTGGAGTCATATACTTATCTGGGACAAGTTATTAGCTGTAATAATAATAAATGGCTGGAAGTCAAGAGAAGAATAAATTTTGGATGGATAGCATTCAGGAAATATATTGAATATACATATTGAAGAGCAATATCCCAGTTTGTATGAAATGTAAAATAATGAACCAATGTATACTCCCCACCATGACTTATGGAAGTGAAACTTGGGCACTCACCAAAAGAATGGAAGAGAAGCTGAGAACTACACAGCGAAGAATGGAACGCTGTGTAGGGAATTATATTGGGAATCCCAATTATATTGGGAATCAGACTGTTAGATAAGAAGAGAAACACATGGATTAGGCAACAAACTCAAGTAAAGGACATTCTTATCAAAACTAAAGAACTAAAATGGTTTTGGGCAGGACACATAGCTCGAAGACATGATGACAGATGGACTAAGAAAATAACAGAATGGTACCCAAGAGGAGCTAGAAGAAAACCTGGAAGACAAAGGCGGAGATGGATAGATGAAATTCATGAGTTTGTGGGTAGTAAATGGATGGCCAGTGCTCAAAACAGAAGGAACTGGAAAGTTGCTGGAGAGGCCTTCATGCTGCAGTGGATTGAAAATGGCTGATGATGATGATGATTACAATTTACAAATTTAGAGGAGGAACAAGTCGATCATTTCAGTTTGTACAACTCATAACAATAGTAATCGTGGCATGTGATGCAAGAAAGCAAGAGTATGAGCTTATGTAGCATCAGCCAAAAAAAAAAAAATTCACACAACTATTCCCTCTAAATCAGTGGCTTTCAACTGGGGTGCTGCAACAACATTCCAGGGGTGCCACGTAATTTGGGTTTAAGTTACTTAAACTTATTATTTTTTAACTTATGTTTATTTCCTTATAAAAAGGTGTACAGTATCTTTTTAATTTTGTGGTGATCTATAACTGATGTTTACTTAGTACCTCTCTATAAAGAATAAAATTATATACTGTATATATATATATATATATATATATGTATGTATTATGAAATGTAATTTTTATAATTATATTATTGTAATAAATATCATATATATTTTTTAATATTATATATAATATTAAAATAATATATATATATATATATATATATATAGAGAGAGAGAGAGAGAGAATTGGATCTAAAAGGCAGAAAATTGAGTAGGGGTGCCGCTATTAAAAAAAAGGTTGAAAACCACTGCTCTAAATGTTTGACCAGTTCCTCCTTAAATTTATTTAACCAATCAACTTCCACAATGACAAGATGGAAGTTTGTTCCAGCAATTAAACCACCTGCTGGCTAAAGGCAAATTTCCGCACATCTATTCTACAACTGTCTTTCCCCAATTTGAATTTATGCCCTTAGGTTCGTAATCTGAACAAGTGGAAAAATCCCATCAGAATTCAGCGTGCTCAACTCATTCAAGGCCTTATACACCTCAACCAGATCACCTCGTAGGTGCCAGCCACTGCAATTTGCAGAACTTAAGCCTCTCTTGGTAAGAGGATCCCTTCATTCCCCTTCTCTGTACACGCTCAAGCAAATCTACATCCTTCCTAAAATGAGGCTTCCAGACCTTGACACAGTACTCAAGGTGTGGCCTGACCATTGCCTTATACAGAGGGATAATCATCACCTTTTCCCTGCTAGCAAAATTCCTATATATCATTGACAAAACCCCATGACCTGCTCTTGCAGTCTATCTGCATTGTTCAGAAAACTTCAAATTTGACTGCACAATTACTCATTTTCTACTACCCCAAGTGTAGTACCACACAGTTGGTATGTTCCTCTGGAGTTACTTCTACTCATATGCAGTACTTTGCATTTGGAAAGGTTAAACTTCAGTTGCCACTTCTCAGCCCATCTTCCCAAATTTTCTAGATCCTGTTGCAGTAGCACACTGCCATTAACAACCCTGCCAACCTTTGTATCATCTGCAAACTTCGACACTAAGCCTGATATACCTTCATCAATATCACTTGATAAATATACAAAACAGTGGACCCAACACCAAGCTGTGTGGGACTCCACTAATAACATTAGTCCACGAAGAGCAGCCCCCATATTACCACCCTCTGTCTTCTCCCACTGAACCATCTTTTTATCCATTGTAGCATCTTACCCTTAATACTATTCTGCTCCAATTTGTACAGTAGTCTTCCATGTGCAACAGTGTCAAAAGCTTTCCTGAAATTCAAGTATATGATATCAAAATTATTTTTTGCATCCAGTTCCTTTTTAACCAAATCATAATATCCAATCAAATTTGTCAAACAAGACTTTCCCTTAAAAAACCCATGCTGTGTCTGAATTATTGCTGCTGTCTTGTCTAGATGATCCTGCAATGCATCTTTAACCAGTGAACTCCATTATTTTAACCGGAACAGAAGTTAAACTAACTGGTCTGTAATTACTCGTGTCACTCTTAGATCTCCCTTTGTGAATTGGGGATACATTTACACATCTCCAGTCTGTGGGGACCTCCCCTGAGTCCAAGGATGGACTCAGGGGAAGACTCATAATTATGACTAAGGGTTTGCTTAGTTCTTTTGTTGCCTTCTTTAATATAACTGGATAGATCCCATCCAACCCCAGGTGCCTTTCTTATGTTTAACTTCAACAATTTCTCCAATTTTTAACAATTTCAATTTTTAGCATTGTGAAGTTGTTTTTTTTTATTAAATTTAATTTTAAAAAATTGTTTTGTATTGTGACTGAATAAATCCTTATTCTAAATTAAACTTAGTATTTCAACTTTCCTTAAACATACAACAAATTTTTCCTTACCACTGACTGAATTTCGAAATTGCGTATTTTGCCTTAATTAGATTATATTGGAAATTAAATTCTACTTTATTCATCAGTAAGTACATATTAAAATGATTTTCATCTTCTAAGTCCTGCAGTAAATGATGGAATTCGTCTTTTTTTCTGTTCTCTTCCAGTTTATCATGTATCCATTGCTTACTACCTTTTGTCTTGGCCAAACCAGCCATGGCCAGGGGCCTCATTTTCAGTGTAAATATTTTCTGAAGTAGTGATAAAAAATTAAAGGTATACTAAAGGGACCCCAAAATTAAATATTTCATCCCATTTCATCCTTAATCCACCTCTGTTCTCAACTATAAGAAAATCATTTTCTAAATTTTCAAAATCTGAAGAGGATGAAGTGTGGTGTGGCAATTCATTTCGCTTCAAGCTATCCCCAAAGAGAACATCACACATATATACTCCTAAGACCGACTTTGCAGTTTACACTGAACGGTGTTTAAGGTCGAATGGCACTGGGGGGGGGGGGGATCTCCCTTCTCCAAGTGACACGACGTGAGATGACAATCACTGCATGCCCTTGTAAACATAAATTGTTTTAGTTAGTGTCCAAGCAGGATTTTCATTCTAGTGGTAGTACTCAGTTTTTGTTTTACCGCCATTGCTGTCGCCAAACTTCAATGCTATTTCTAGTGTCAGTAGATATTTTCGTCTGCAGTGAGTGTTTGGGAGTGGATTATTAATTTTGTTTTAATAGTTTCTTATTAAAATTATTTTAGTAAGAGTTTGAGTTGTGTTGAAATAATTTTATACAAAAAACTTCTAATGATCATGTCTGATCATTCGGTAGAATATTTAAATTTTGGGTTTGTGCCTTCTCCCAGTAATGAAACAAAACTAATGTCCTTTATGTAAGAAAACATTTAGTAATGATGCTATGGAACCTTCAAAAATGAAAGAACATTTAAAAAAACAGCATAACGATAAAAGCAACAAAGACCTTGAATATTTCAAGACAATGAAGGAAAAATTTTTAAATCGTACAATGCTTAAGCCCTTTATAAAATCATCTGTAATACCGGTAGCCAGTGATGGACTACAAGCATTGTATGATATTGCTCTTCTAATTGCAAAGAAAGGAAAGCCACATACTCTTGGTGAAGAAATAATCCAACCCCTCTATAAAAATAGCAATAGAGGCAGTTATGAAAAAGGATGCTAATCCAGTTTTAAGGAGTATTCCACTTAGTAATACAGTGCAATGGAGGATTGCTGAGATGGCAAATGATGTCCAAACAACAGTAAATTCAGAGCTGAAAGAGGTTATGTTTGCTATGCAATTAGACAAGTCAACATTTGAAAGTATAAATATTTTAATGTCATTTGTATGGTGTGCATAGCTTAAATACAAATAAATAAATTTTCTGTTTATATTGCAGGATGACCACATGGTCAGAGCACATTCACACCAAATTTTAACTTGTTATGTACCAGTCTAATTGTCCTACCTGGCACCATGTAACTATTGGCTATTCCAAAAATTAAAACAAGAATTGATCAAGAAATCTGATCAAACAAGTTGGATTGCCTAAAAGCATTCACAAAATACTTCCAAAAATGTTTTTATGAGCAGCAAGAATGATGGGAACAAGTGCGAGAAAATTTATTTATTTGCAGGAGTACTGGAGAATATTAACAACGTAAACAAATTTTATCATTGAATAAAATTAATTTTCTTGCAACATTCATCAAAAGTTCTGATCGAACATTGTATATGCACTGTATAATGATCCCAATATATGTTTCAGGGAAATTTCAGTTTTATCCACAGTTCAGCATGGATAGAGTTTTGGTCAAAGTAGTACCTCCAGCCCTGAATCTGGATAGATTCAGAGCTGGTGCTAATCACTAGGACACTACAAAACCTGAAAAAAAAAAAAGAAAAAAAAAAAAACAGATAAAATTATCCAATCTAAGTAAAAATACAAAAACTTAACAAAGGTAGGTATGGCATAGAGATCTAAAAGAAACCTTTGTTGAGGGAATGTAGTGGGATCCATCTGGAGTGAGGCTTGTCCTACCCCAGAGATTTCCACTCTGCTTCAACTATCATGGATTATTTTTAAACAGACTTTAGAAAAATTCTTACTATGTAGCAAATCATTTGCTGTAGGGATGTTCACCACTTCCTGGTAGTGAACAAGGTTGCTTGTGAGGAGGAAAAGAAGGGTGAGAGCCAAACTAAAAAAAAAAAAAACAAAAACGTTGGGGGGGGGGGGGGGAGCTTCTCTAATTCAGTCCCCTTCCGGTAAATTATTAAATTCCATGAAAAATGAAATCAAAGTGTCAATCACACACACACACAGAGAGAGATATCAACTTGGCAGAGAAGTATTAATAATGAATCAACGGATCATAATAAATCAATAGCAAATGTAAAAACACAATCATACAACCAAGTTATAGTCATGAAATGAATAACAGTAGAAATCAAAGTTGCCAAATCTCTAGTGTTATTTGGTTATTTTTTTTTTTTTTTTTTAGGAGCATTAGCAACTAAGGCCATATTGCTCCGGGGATATGCGGTGGTCATTTCCTGACCTTTCCGCATCCTCCGTATTTGGCAGTCGCGGGCTCGAACCCCGGTCTAATCAAGAAGCGTGCGCTACGCACTGCTGCTCCTGCCCACCTGGCTACCGAGGTGCCATCTCTAGTGTGTGCACACATGCATGTGTGCAGGTGTGCTGTTGCATTATGTGCAATATTTTTGTGAAAAAAATCAAGAAATATGAGGGTTATTCCAGAAGTAATGTACTCTTACACATGCTCCTTATTCCATATGCCTGTGCTACTGATATTTATTAGGATAACAACTTGAAGTTTAACCACTACTGGTGTGATCAAAATAGAGTTCCTACATTGAATGTTTGTAGAATACATGCTGCATTCTTACCAGTAGGAAAGTGGTTAACTGTTTGATTCCCTTTTCACTCTTGCTTATATCAGTATGCTGATTTACGGCGGGATTACATTCCACCTCCTCAGAGTTGTTAGCTGAAGTGGTGTAAATCGAGAAAGAATGATAATGTATTTAAATGAGACAGGTTCCTTTACTACGAAAATCGAACTATAAGAGTTCATATAAGTGTTTTTTATATTAAATATTTGTGGTTATTTTATAATTATGAGATATAAATAATATTTATAGATAAAATACAAGTAATAAAATAAAAATTTAGTTTAGTACTTCGTTCATAGAGCCACCTTTGGACCATGTAGTAACATCACTGTCTGTCTCCCCCTCATGATGTTCTTTGACTGGTGGGATGGTGTTGGTGGGATGGGTCTGATGGAGGGCCAACTGGTTCTGCAGATTCTTTGGCCTTAGATAAGAACTGCAGCAACGATGTCTGGTGAGTCTTTCTCTCTTGTAACATATTATTATTAGCCATATGGTGCAAGGAAGCCTGAGGCTTATGCTGCAACAGCCAATTGTGGTAGGGTTCGATATGTTATTAACAGCTCTCTGGATGGAAGAGCTGCATTCCCAGTCTGGGTCATTATCACACAGAGTTTCACAGCATTTTTGTATTTGTGCCAAAGTGATTGAAGTGTCTTTGTGGTGAGGGTCCTAATTGGCCCAATCTCATGCTCTTCCTCCTCAGAATCCTGTTTACCCAGTTGTGCACCAGTTCCTCTAAGTCCTCCTTTGAAAGAGGCTCACCATTGCTTTGCAGCAACTCACTGACTTTATCAATTATTATCAACATCCTCAGCCATCTGAGTGACATCTTCAGCCACTGCTGAAACTGGCTCAAACTGAAGAAAGTAAGACACTGCATCAGGCCACAATTTCCTCCAAATTCCTTTCATGCATGATAGCAACACTTCTTTCCAGACTGCAGCAATGTTACTTATGGCCTTACAGATATTGCAGGACTTCTAGTAGTCCCTCACAGTCATTGAGTTAGATGCCTGCACTGCCTTGACAATCCCTTCGAAGGTCGTACATAAATAGTATGCCTTGAAGGCTGCAACAGTGAGGTGGTGTTGGGTGGCAAATAAACAACCGTCACATTCAAAACTTCATTAAGGATATCATCAAGGTTGACTGGATGTCCTGGAGCATTATCGAGGCCCAAAACGTTTTTGGGCAAGTTGTTTGCTGCACAAAATTGGGCTACCTCTGGACAAAAGTATGAAGTATACCATTCACTAAAATGGGTCTGGGTCATCCACATCTTCTTATTAGAGCACCAGAAAATAGGAAGTTAAGTCTTCAACAATACCCTTCATAACACATGGATTCTCTGAATGGTACACCAACATCAGCTTTAACTTAAGAGTGCCTGATGCATTACCACCGAAAAGTAAAGTAAGCTGATCTTTTTCAGCCTTAAAACCAGGGGCAGACTTCTCTTACAGGCTATGTACATCCTACCAGGCATCTTCTTCCAGTACAGTCCCGTTTCATCAACATTAAGACCAAATTTGGGGTATAGCAGCCTTCATCCATTACCTTTGAAATATGGGAGAATATTCCTCAGCACATGCAGTGTCGGCACTAGCTGCCTCACCAGTAATTTTTACATTGTGAATTCTGGTCTGGTTTTTGAACCAGGAAAACCAGCCCCTGCTAGCCAAAAATGATCCAATCTCTCCTAATTCCTCATTAATTTCACTGAACAAGCTCCTATCCTTGTCCATAACCAGGAATGTTATTTTGGTTCATATCATCTACCCACAGCACTAATAACTTCTCCTTCTCCATTATCTCACTCCTTGAATAAGTTGTTCTAGAAAAACTTACATTAATAATTCCTGTATGCGACTGCTTGGTCTTCTCAGCATTATTCATAATGGTTGTAACAGTAGAAGGTGCTAAGTTTAAGGTCTTGCACACCTCTGAACACCACTCACCAGACTCCATACAATGAATAATGTCCATTTTTCATATCAATCATTACAGATTTGCAACTATTTTTAACATCGGCAGGCACAGATTCACCATTAAGCTTAGCATGGTTGCACAATTTATTTAAAATAATAAGGCACTAATAAACACAGGAAATTATTAAAATTTCAGGCACAGCTCACAACACTTGCACACGAGGAGAAAGCAACTGAGGTCAACACTAGCGCCTCCTAGGTACCCACTTTCTAGGCTGCTTTTTCAAATTTTCTTTTTATATATATATATATATATATATATATATATATATATTTTGTTCATTATTATTTTAAAAGGGCATAAATGTGAAACAGTAAAATGAAGCATTGTAAAGTGGGGCCTACCTGTATTATCAATAAGGCCGCAACTGGAAACAATTAATTGAAAATAAATCAACCTAAACTTAGCCACATGTTGAAAAAATTTATTTCAGCTCTCTGAAACAAGTAAATGTAGAGTTATATGGGGAAAAAATACCAGAAGAAATAAAAAAAAAAATTTTTTTTTGTACATAAAGTTACGCTAAACTACTTTCTACATCCGTGCGTGCACGCACGCACAAACACCAGTTCTTTCTATTAATATATGGACACCCCTCCGTTGATAGCTGACTGCGTCTTGCTCATGCACACAACATGGTCCACCAGTCTGACAGTCATGCCTACATGTGCTGGATGCTCAGAGAAAGCTATTGTATCATCCTGACAATGAAGACTGGCAGAGGTAGCATGGCAATCCAGGGCTTTTTTTGATGGTTTGACCTGGGACTATTGGTTGGTTTGGACAAAACTATGAATGCCAAGGTCTTGCATCTTGGACAATAATGTGCTACCCATTGTAACATGTTGTCATGACAACATGTCTATCAGCAAGAAAACACTCCATATCATATTGTTTGCATTGTGACAGACAGGTTTGAACTCAAACATTGAAAAGTTGCCTGAGGAGCCCAGATTCCTGACCTCAATCCTATAGCAAACATCTGAGATGAAATGGATTGTTGGATTGGAGAGAATGCCCAATAAAGAGCTGAACTGGTTGCTGCTTTGAAGGCTGAATGGCAGAAAATATCGGAGGGAATTTACCAAAAAACTGGTGGAGAGTGTGTACTGTCAAGGTTAGAGGCAGTCATAGGGGCTAAAGGTTTCAGCACACATTATTAGTTTCCATATAAATAAAGGTTATTCGTAGATAAGCAAGTGCCCAGATATTAATGACAGGGCAGTAAAAATTTGTTTTGTATATAATGATTCACTGTTCCCCATATTTTAAAGTGCTTTCTGAAAACAAAAATTAAAGATGATTTTTTTTCTGTGACTGATCATTTAAAGATTATTAAAAGTAAAAATAACAATACTTTTTAAATATTATACTTATTGATAAGAGTGCAACCAAAGAAATCTGGTTCTTTATATATGGACTGAAGTGTAACAAAATACACAGGAGCCCATAATGCTTTCTCTTAAAAATTTTTAAAACAAGATTAACTGTATAATCTACATTTTTATTGAACAATTCACATAGTGACATTTTATACAGTGCTATATACAGATCTGAAGTATAATTATTCTGTGAGATGAGCACATCCATGAATTTACAACAGGCCAGATGAATAACCCTATCTTCCTCATTCCATCTTGGATGAGATTTAAATTTTTTAAAATTAATTTTTTAATTTTTTTTAAACAAGAACACTACAAAAGGTAATTACCTAACCACAGGTGTTAAACAGACCACTAATACCCAAGCAGGTCAACTGAATCTGACTCTTCTCTGGACAAAATTTGAGATATTTTGTTATAAAACTGGCAGAACAGAAAAGCCATTAGTATCTGCTTATGGGAAGAAGGTTCGGTCGATGTTCTGAATGAGAACCATGCTCATCTCAATGCTGAGTCCATGTGGAGTGTCTTTAATAACCAACAACTATCCTTCCTAATGATGGAGCAAAAAGAAGTGCATGTATACACAAATAGCAAAACTTATTCTTCACCACAGTGGTCATTATGTTAAGTTTTCTCCAAGTGCTTGCCATTAGAGGAACTTTGTCAGGAGATTCTGACCTTTCAATATTTTCTGGCAGTTAATATATTACATTAGCGCCAACACTAGGAAGGGTCATAATGCATAATCACATCATGTAACTGTTACCATTCATGTTGTTTCAACAGTATATTTTCAAGGAATATGGGCATTATTAGAAATGTTTATTTATTTCTCTCTTACTAAAGTGCGGTATGAGTAAAAGAGCTAGCACTGTTACTATGTGCAAGACTTAGCATACTCCCACTGATGCTAATATCATCAGAAGGTAATGGTTCCTGGGATGCTTCAGCAATTGCAATAGCATCAAAGCCTAATCGCGCACTTTCTTCATCAAAAGCTTCAATTTCTCGAGCTTGACGATCCAGTAAGAGTCTTTGTCTCTCAGCTCTTTCTTCTTGAAACTGCTGTTTTTCTAGTTCCATCTAAATGGGAAAAAATAAATTAAAAACGTTAATTTAACACTTAAGGTATATGAAGTGCATTCAAATCATAAGATCTCCAAATTTATTTCTCACAAAATACACAAGAAACATCAATGATATAAGCCATTTTTCAACATAATCTCCTGGAAGGAACAATGTTGGAAACAACCAAAACTCACTACTTGAAACATTAGGAAAGTATGGAGGATATAACCTCAAGTTTGTTTTTGTTTGGTTTTTAGGAGCATTAGCAACTAAGGCCATATTGCTCTGGGGATATGCGGTGGTCATTCCCTGACCTTTCCGTATCTTCTGTATTTGGTGGTCACAGGCTCGAACCCCGGTCTAATCAAGAAGCGCGTGCTACGCACTACTGCTCTTGCCCACCTGGCTATGGAGGCGCCTACCCTTATCAGCACAATGAGGATGCATCATTGCCTTGAGAGGATTGATTGTGCTTCAGTCCATACGAATATTTCTTCTGAAATGCTGGAAGAGATTACTTCAGAATCTCTTCAACAAGTTTCCTGTCACTACAGTGCCCTTGGGAACACTGTGTAAGGATTATTCGATCAATATCCCAGAAAACAGGAACCATAATTTTCTCTGCACTTCAAGCAATACTTTTTGGGCACAGATGTGACACAGCTTGCTTCCACTAAATGGATATCGCCTGGTTTCAAACACTGAACAGTGGGATCCATGTCACATCTACTATTACAATCGAGGACAAGATGAAAGATGCTTTACATGAAATTTACCTAGCCAATAAGTAGCTGCATTGGCCATTCACCAGGCACCAAACACACCCACAAACAAATCTTCATAACAGCCTTCACAATATGAGGAAAAAAAAAAAAAAAAAAAAAAAGGGGCAATCTTCTCAACCAGGACCTTCAAAAGCCAACTAAAACTTCGACATTACGCCACTGCCAAAACGTTTTATGTATGTATTAATTTATTTTTTTATTTACATGTATGTACTGTTATATTTATGTAGGTTAAACATAAAGCACTTTTTTTTTTTTTTTTTTTTTTATGTAAACTCCAAACATGAGAGGTATTAGAACCTATAGTACTTAGTACCGTGCTTGGGTTGGAGGTTGAGAAGACGAAAGAAGATATTTGTTGACATTGGACTTGAACTTCTGTAGACTGTAATTTTCAGGAAATACATATGAACGAAGGCCGTTCCAAAAAACGGCAGTTGAATGAATAAACGAGAACGATGAAAAGTTGGTTCTGTGCGTTTGGAGTTGGACAGTAAATGGATGTTGGCTGGTGGCGGCACGTGTTCGGACTGTTTTGAAAGAGAGAGCAGGAATTATAGAAGCCAATTCAGAAGAACAGTGCCCATGGAAGTATCTGTAGAAGAGGCATGCAGCAGAAACAGTACATCTATGAGACAGCGAGTGGAGAGACTTTGTTAAAGATGACTCATTAATTAACCTAACTGCCCTCTTCTGAATGGAATCGAGAAGCCTGAGAGAGGTTTTCGGGGCACTACCCCAGATATGGGAACAATATTCCATGGCAGGGCGGATTTGCGACTTATGCAGAGTCAGCAGCTGTTTGGAAGAAAAGTAACGCCGAGAGCAAAAGAAAAAACCAAGTTTTTTAGATGCAGAGGAAGCAATATTTGTAATGTGCTTGTGCCAAGAGAGATTAGAAGTCAGGGTAACCCCCAAAAGAGATATATCACTTTGCCTAGAAATCAGAGTGTCACTAAAGATAAGCATAGGAGCAGAAAATCCTTTTTGCGAGATATAAGACAAGACTGAGTTTTAGAAGGGTTGAAATCAACTAAGTTGTCTTTGCCCCACTGGAGAATTACCTGATGATTGGCATTTAAGGAATTGGTAGCAGATTTTCGAGAAGTTGAAGCTGATTGAGCAGGACAAGGTTTCTCAAAATGGAAAGTGGAATGCAATGTGCTATCATCTGCAAACTATGGATAGGATTTCCAGTCAATGGAAGAAGGTCATTAATATACAAGAGGAAAAGAGTTGGGGAAAGAACTGAACCTTGGGGGAACGGCATTAGTGGAGAAGTTAGAAGACAGACAGCCATCTACCATCACCCTCAGTGAGCGATCAGAGAGAAAACTGGATAACCAATTACAAAGAACAGTTGGCAAACCATAAGATGGAAGCTTGTTTAGAAGACCTTTATGCCAAACACGATCGAAAGCCTTTGAGATGTCAAGAGCAACTACTTGTGTTTCATCAAACCTTTCCAGTGAATTAGTACATAAATGGGTAACATAAGCCAGAATATCACCAGTGGATCGACACTGACGGAATCCATACTGGCGATCATTGATCAGACAGAAGGTTTATAGATAGTTTAAGAGTTGGCGGTTAATTGATTTCTCCATTACTTTATAAAGAGTAGAAGTAATTTCAATGGGACGATAATTGGATGGGAGGGATTTGTCACCCTTTTTAGGAACTGGCTGGATATGAGCAAATTTCCAAGCAGAAGGAAAAACACCTTTGGAATAAGAAAGTGAAAAAAGGCGCAGAGAATAGGAGTAAGTTCAGGAGCACAGGTTTCAAGAACAAGTGGAGAAATACCATCGGGACCTGGAGCTTTCTTAGCATCAAGATTCATCAAAATCCTTCTGACATCCTTTTGACGGAAGACCACAGGTGGCATCGAATGGAGCGTGTTGGGAATTGTTTTACCAAGATCATTAATACATGAGTTGGAAGAAAAATGGGATGGTACAAAAAACCAGAAAGTACAAATTGTGTGGTTTTTTTTTTTTGTTTTATGGTTGTGACCTCCAGAAATGTGTTTTAGAAAAATATCACAAACTGTTCAAAATTGGTTCTTATAACAGAACATATGTTAATGATGAAAGTGTAGTGAATTTTAGTAATTTGAATTGGTAACTAATGCAGTTCTATAAAAACGACATTTTTATAGAAGTTACAGAGAGTTACATAGTGAAAATTTCAACTTCCGAGGTTGTTGAATGAATTAGCAAAAAACTGTGTGTTATTGGGTTCACGTTACGATATTTTCACAATACGATGGTGTCTCTGGAATGGATTAATATCGTAAAGCTGGGTCCACTGTATTGTATAGCTATGCGCATGGTTTGAAATGCAGTATTTTTGAATGTTTAACATTCAGTTTTTGCAATTAATGTTCATATTTTTTATTTTGTTAAAACTTGATACTTTGAAAAAAAAAAAAAAAAAAACTTTCTAAACCTGGGAACTCATAAAACGAGAACTGCCTGTGCATGATTTGGAAGAAAAATGGGATGCTAGCAGGTCAGCTTTATCCTTGACTGAAGTAACAATAGAACCATCTGGTTTTGGCAGAGGTGGGAGCAGAGATGGACAAAAAGTTGCTACTAATAGCTTTGGCAAGAGACCAGAATGCTTGGCTACCATTAGGGCAAGAAGCAAGTTTTCTACTCTTAGCCTGTTCCAAATCTAGTTTGGACTGATTAATAACTGCTTTACAATTGTTGCGAGCTTTGGTGTACACAGAAAATGAAACTGGAGAATTAGAAACAAGCCAATTATGATATGCAACATTCTACTCTTGAACAGCCTTAGCACATTTATTGGAAAATAAAGGTTTAGATAAAGGACGAGATTTTAAAGTGGAGTGTGGGATAAAGGATTCCATTCCTGCAAGAATAATTTCACTGACACGATCTGTGCAAATGTTGACATCAGAAGTTTTGAAACAGTAATCTGACCAAGGAAAAGAAGAAACAAAATCTCGCAGGTCATCCCATTTTGCATTCCTGTAATGCCAAACAACACAAAGTTGGGAATAGCCATGAGATAAAGGCTCCATTGGAGAAGAGACAATCACCAAGTTGTGATCTGAGGTGCCTAAAGGCCCACTCACTTCGACCGTGTACTTAGAACAGTTGTTTGTCATGTTGACTTTATGGTTAGGATTGTCCGGTATTCTTGTATGTAAATGAACAATCTGTGCAAGGTCATTAGTAATTGCAAAAGCCTCACTATCTCGACCAGCTGGGTCGGTGTGAACATTAAAATCACCAAGGAAAGTTGGACTGGAGAAAGTCAAGTTGCAAAGAGAGGAAGTCAAAGAGCTCCAAATGATTAGTGGAGTTGGGAGAACGGTAGAGACAACAGATGAATTTGACACAAGTAGAGAGATTTTAAGCCAGAGAAGATCAAAGAGAGGAGATTCCAAATTGCCAAGTCTCTGACAGGGAATATCAGAATGGACATATGCACAAGTACCACCTTTGAGGCGTAAGGAATCATACAGCGAATAATTTGGGCATCTGAGATGACCAGTAGTTGAATCAACCGATAACTAAGATTCTGTCAGAAAAAGTACATGCGGTTTGGCAGACTGCAAGTGGAAATGGATATCGTTGAGATTAGAACTGAGACCATGTATATTTGTGAAATGAATCAGGAAGTGCTTGGGAGGTTTAGATCTTTTCGCAGATAAGCTTGCTCTATTAGTTTGACAATTCATGGTGTATTCAATAGTAAGAAAAAGTGGGTGGGACATGCTGTACGAAGTAATGACATTTTTGGATATGGCATACACATGGTAAGAATATACCCAGATCGTTGACATAACGTGGCCTCAACAATGCTCCCCGCATACACACTACTCGGACTCCCTCCATTCACTATCTGGCAGAGTAGAGGTAGCAAGATTATACACTAGCTGATCCGGAAGCCTCCTAGAGAGTTACCAATAGGTTCGGTCTGGTGTACTAACTAGCGGCCGGCCTGTGAACACCATTTTAGAGCTGTACCCTCGAAATGTAAGGAATATTGGATCTCGCCACGATGTTCATCATAACCTCAAAAGGCATTAATCATACTGCATGATGGAAGAGATAGGGAAGGGTTGACCGGAACTTAGCTCTAGAGACTAAACATGGGTTCCACTGCTTCAAGCCTCCAATAAGCAAAGTGGTGGTATTGCACAGGTTGGTGAGAGTCATCTAGCACCTAGTACTGCCTGGTAACATAGAGGGACGGCATTCCTCCATGTGGTGTGGGTGCCACACCTCGACCCCTGCTTACATTGGTTCACACCTGGGTGGTCACCCACCATGTACTTGTGCATGGAGGTTATACCCAGGATTACTAACGGTCCCACCATCATGAAGGTGCAAGCAGAGGATTTGGCTGCCACAGACCGTCCGGACTTCGCCAAAATTGGGTCCACTTGACTTGAGTGTCACCCGAATATCAGTTCCATCAGCGTTTTAGACTCCCAGGTAGCAAGTACAGCTTGTCTGGCATATCTGAGAGAATGTCTGTGACAACCTCAAGGACCAATGGCGAGATCCAACATTCCTTACATTTCAAGGGTACAGCTCTAAAGTATTGAAAACAGTGGGTAAAAGTTTTGGTGGTGGTGCCTGGAACCTAACCCTGTGATTCCCCATTGATTCCATGATATAAAGCAGGGTTGCCAACGAGTCAATCGCGGGTTTAATTTCGGTTGATCACGACAAATTTTAAATATACAGTCATCCCTCGATTTGCACGGTCAGTATACTACCAAAATTTTATATTGCGCAGTGGGTTTCACTACTTGCGCATTATTTTTTATTTTTTTTTATGAAGGTTCAAAAATAGGAATGAAGAGCAGATTTTGAAAATTTATTTATTAATTTTTTTTTGCATGATTGAAGATTTCATTGAAGGAGAAACATTTCACCATAATAACGTAAAATCCCACAGAATTCCAGCTGTCGGTATTATTACAACTGCAATAAGACTGAGTTTACTACCCGTTTATAATTAGATTTCACTAACAGAAAAGCCCAATAAACCAAAAAGTGCAAATTGTTTTTATTGTTTATGGTCGTGACTTCCAGAAATAGCTTTAGAGAAATATCACAAAGGCGTTCAAAACTGATTATAAACGGTGGTGTGTTTGTCCAGTTATTTTGGAAACAACTTCGTCATTTGGAAATCCTCTTCATCAGTTATCCTACGTTAGCTTTTCAGACAGAATATTTTTCCGGTTGGCGCAACTTAGTGTTTTAATTGGTAAGCATTGCTTTTGCTGATTTAATAACTGGACAGTACTTATATGTACTGTCCAGTTATTAAATACCTTTTGATTTAAAATGAATACTACGAAAAAGAGTAAAACGTATCATTTTCATCAAGAGTGGGAACTAGAATACTTTTTTTGTAATGGTGAAAGAAAAATGTTGCTGTTTGATTTGCAATGCTTCCATGACTATACCCAAAAAAGGAAATTTAGAAAGGTACTTCAACGCACTCCATGGTAAATACCAATCAGATTTTCTGCCGAATAGTGACCTTAGAAAAAATAAATTAGAACTTCAATCTAGATTATTTGTGAAACAAAATTTCTTCATGACACCTAATTTACAATCTAAAGCAATAACTGTAGCATCATTTAAAGTGAGTCATCTTCTTGCAAAAAAATGCAAATAATTTTGATGGTCAATTCATCAAAGACGCATTTTTAGAAATAACAGATTATTTTTTTGAAAATTTTAAGAACAAAAATTAAATTAAAAGTGCACATCAAGATCTGCAATTATCTCGAAATACTGTGATGCAATGCATCTAAAAAATGAGTAAAAATGTGAGCGAACAATTGCGTGCTGATATTGCTAATTGTGTGTCCTTTTCTTTACAGCTGGATGAATCTACAGATGTCAGTGATACAGCTCAGTTGCTCGTTTTTATTCATATGGTTTTCGATGATTCTGCCACTAGAGAAGAACTGTTAAAAGAAAGAACTAGAGGTCTTGATGTCTTTAACTCATTCAAACATTTTATTGAAAAAATTAAATTACCACTATTTAAGCTCGTATCAATAACAACAGATGGAGCTAAAGCAATGACGGGGAATCTTAACGGATTCATCGCATTGTGCCAAAAGGATGACGAATTCCCAGATTTTTTGAGTTACCCCTGTATCATCCATCAAGAAGTGTTAGCCAGCAAAAGATTAAATACTAAAAGTGTTATGGACATCGCTTTCAAAATCGTTAATTCCATCAGAGGACAATCTCTTCAAAGGAGACTTTTCAAAATGCAACTCTATGAAAAAGAACCAGATCTGATATTACACAGAGATGTGAGGTGGCTAAGTCGGAGTAAGTTTCTACACAGATTAAAAAATTTGTTGATCAAAGGGGAGATGATTATCAGCAGCTACAAGATACGGAGTGGTTGTTTGATCTTTTTTTAGCAGATTTTACCAGTAAATTAAGTGATCTGAATTTGGAATTACAAGGAAAAAATAAAAATGTGAGTGACATGATTAGTAGTATTCTGCATATAAATACCAATTTTTGGCAATGGCTAAGGATCTCAAAGAAAAAAACTGACCATTTTGCAAATATGCAAGAACGTTTGCAAAAATATCCTGTTTTTGAATTTAATAGTGAGAAATATGTTTCTGAAATCTAGAATGTTGTGGGTGATTTTGAAACCAGATTCAGTGATTTTAAAACAATTGAAGACATTGTACAATATATTTCTTATCCATTTAATGTAGACTTAGATACGAAGCAAATTGCAGAAAAAAATTGCTGTGATTTTTCACAAAGAGAAAATATTACTTGAAAATGAAATTATTATACAGGTGACCCCCACTTAACGCTGATAATTTGTTAGAAGAGCACTAAGTGAATCCGCACTAAGCGAGTGCCACATTCCCATAGGATATTTCCTAATCAATAATAAACGGTAGTGAAAAGATGCACAAATGTCGGTCAAAATATTTAATATTCAATTATTTGTACATATAAAATATTCTGCATTACATACGCATATAATTATGTGGTAACTACTTACGTATCAAAATTAAACTTAAAATTCCAATTAAAATCATGAATTTAATTGATCTAAATTGATTTAATTTAATTAATGAATTTAATCATGAAAAATGTGTCGATTTTGGGTTGAACTTTGGCCCTCTTCCAAATAAATTAAAAGGGGTATTAATTTTAAATCCCCCGCAGCGTTACCACCCAACAATAAAGTCAACTGATCCTTCGCTGCTTCGATCCCAGGTTTCAAACCTGGCATGTTTTTTCTTCTTTCAATATGAAACTTCTTTTAGGCATTCGTTTCCACAAAAGTCCTGCTTCATCTATGTTAAAAACTTGTTGAGAAGTATAACACACAATATCCCTCTTCAATAATTTTAAGTTGTTTTTTGAAAGTTTCGGCTCCTGCACTTGCGGCTTCTCCCTGGATTTTAAATCTATTCAACCAGCCTTTACTAGTTTTAAATGGTTCCACATTTTTTTTTTTTTTTTTTTTAGGTGAGTTTTCTTCAGATCATCATATTGGCTACTCTCTCTCTCTCTCTCTCTTTAATAATATTTAACTTAACTGAATTCTGCAAATATTATTTATATTTGAATTAGATAATATTTGAATTCTGCAAATATTATCTTCAATAAAATTATTATTATTAGCTATATGGTGCAAGGAAGCCTGAGGCTTATGCTGCACCAGCCAAAAATTTTCCTAGTTACTCAGAGAGAGAGAGAGAGAGAGAGAAGTAGAAGGGAATCACCAAGAAAGAGAAGAATGACGATATCCAGCTCAGGACCCTGGGTGTGCTAAGCTCATACTCACCAGATGTGAGCCCCTGGGGCTAGTTAAAGTCTTTATTTCAATCCTAATAGTCGGCCTAGCCCTAGTTGCTTGCAGTGAAACAGCTATCTTTCCCACTGCTAAAATTAATTCTTTATTTTTTTTTTATAATTGTTCTTACAGTTAAACTTGCAAGCCCTAAATTATGGCACACATCTGCTTGTCTTTGACCGGAATCGATTTGCTTCAAAACGTCTAATTTAATTTTCAAATTCAGTCTTCTTCTTACATTTATAGTCTTCGTACTGCACTCAGACATTGTTGCTTTTTCATTCTTATCGGCCATTATTAACCCTTCGAAAATGTAACTGCGTTGGTTGCATTAATTATGATACAATGTTCAAGTAATGTTAAAGCAAATATTACAAGCAATATACTTGATAATTTTTTTAAATGTTGATCTCGGAACTACGTAACAAGTCACTATACTGCAATTAAATTTCACTGAGCATGGGAAAATTTCTCAAGTCAGAGTGGGAAACGTTTTAATTCTGTTTTGCTATTCATTTTCAAGCTATCGGACTCCATCAAATGAAACGATTTCATTAAATATGCCAAAAATGCAATCTGTAAAAGAGCATTATAGTCAGATACGGGTTATAATATAAGAACAGCGTTATGGCAAAATCAGCGTAAAGCGAACCGCATTATAACAGGGGCTTGCTGTATTGCGAAACGATATTTTCCTAAAAGCCAGATCATCAGAAAAAGAGTTTTGGAAATATGTTTGCCAAGAAAAGTAACCAAATGTAAAAAAATGCAGTTAACTTTTAAATTCCTGTTTTGGTTCCACATATCTATGCAAATTGGCCTTTTCATATTTGAAACAAACAAAGAATCGCTGTGCTCTTACGGACTTGCATACAGAAGATTCTTTATGGTTGGCCTTATCACAGTATATCCCCGATTTTGAAAGCTTGGCAGATGACATGAAGACACAAACTTTGCATAAATTAAAATTTTAAATACGTATGAATTTAAAATAAGAATTCTGAATTGTATTGAATTTTAAAATTTATAAACAACATTTTTCAATATGTGTTGATTAACTTTTTTAACCTTGTGCAATGAAATTTTTGAGATGGTAGATCGCGGCATATTTTGAAGGAAAAAAAAAGTAGATCGCATCATAAATTAAGTTGGTCACCCTTGATATAAAAGGATCCATTTGCACCTGTCCCACCAGGAACCTAACCCTGGTGTAAATCAAGGGCTACCTATTCTTGCATCATTAATACCATTAATAAAAATAATAACCATTAAGTAAAAAGTAAGTAGGCAATTGTTGGTAGTATCAACATCCTTCCAGTATTTTACTTTCTTGTTTGGAAAAAGTAATACGTCTGGTATTCTCCCCCCCCCCCCCAGAAATAACAGGTAATGTTGACCCTTTTTTTTTTTTTTTTTTTGTTCTTCACTTTTTGGGATTGTGTTAACAGGGAATAAGCCCCATAACCTGTGTTTGCATTGCGGCCAATTTGCTCTTAGTTATGCCACTGGTTGTATGCACAATGTATGCACAATGTTGTAAAGCGTCCGGCAATTGCAGCCAGTGCAAGTAGCCGGCTGACAATTGAATGCTCTCAGTTGCGAGATTTTTTTTTTTTTTTTCTTTTTTTAAAGTCTGGTATAGTGTCACAATATTACAAAGGATATGCTACCAAGGTACATATATAATTTAATTATTTTGGTCCTTGAGGCTGTCGCAGACATTCTCTCAGATATGCCAGACAAGCTGTGCTTGCTACCCGGGAGTCTAAAATGCTGATGGAACTGATATTCGCGTGATACTTAAGCCAAGTGACCCAATTTCGGCAAAGTCTGGATGGTCTGTGACAGCCAAATCCTCTGCTTGCACCTTCACGATGGTGGAACTGTTAGTAATCCCGGGTATAACCTCCATGTACAAGCACACTGTGGGTTACCAGGGGTTGCAAGGTGTGGTGCCCACACCACATGGAGGAATGCCGCCATTCGGTGTTACCAGACAATACTAGATGACCAGTGCAATTCCACCACTTTGCTTATTGGAGGCTTGAAGTGGTGGAACCCATGTTTAGTCTCCAGGGCTAAGTTCCGGTCAACCCTTCCATCTCTTCCATCATGCAGTACGACTGATGACTTTTGAGGTTATGATGGACATCAGGGGAAGATCCAATCTTCATTACATTTCGAGGGTACAGCTCGTAAAACGATGTTCGCAGTTAGTACACCAGACCGAATCTATTGGTAACTCTTTAGGAGACTTACAGATCAGCTAGTGTATAATCTTGCTACATCTACTCTGCCAGATAGTGACTGGAGGTAGTTTGAGTAGTGTGAAAGTGGGGGGGGGGGGCATTGTCGAGGTCACGTTATGTCACGGATCTGGGTATATTCTTACCATGTGTACGCCATATCCAAAAATTTCATTACTTCATATAGCATTCCCCCTCACTTTTTCTTACCATTGAATACACCTTGAATTGTCAAATTAATAGAGTCAGCTTATTTGCGAAAAGATCTAAACCTCCCAAACACTTCCTAGTTCATTTCACAAATAAACATGGTCTCAGTTCTAATCTCAACAATGTTCATTTCCACTTACAGTCTGCCAAACCCCATGTACTTTTTCTGACAGAATCTCAGTTATCGGTTGATTCAATCACTGCTCATCTCAGTTGTCCAAATTATTTGTTGTACGATTCCTTTCGCCTCAAAGGCTTGTAGATATTCCGATATTCTCTGTCAGAGACTTGGTAATTTGGAATCTCCTCTTTTCGATCTTCTCTGGCTTAAAATCTCTCTACCCTCATTCTGTCAAATTTATCTGTTGTCTCTACTGTTCTCCCCAACTCCACTTGGACTCTGCTTTCCTCTCCTTGAAACTTGATTTTCTCCAGTCCAACTTTCCTAACAGTGAGGTAATTTTCCTTGATAATTTTAGTGTTCACAACTCCAGCTAGCTTCCATTTTCTAGTCACACAAACCCAGCTGGTCGAAATTCTGAGGCTTTTGCAATTACTGGCCTCGCACAGATTGTTCATTTACTACAAGAATACCGGACAATCCTAACCATAAAGCCAACATGACAACTGTTCTAAGTACACGGTCGAAGTGAGTGGTCCTTTAGGCACCTCAGATCACAACTTGGTGATTGTCTCTTCTCCAATGGAGCCTTTATCTCATGGCTATTCCCAACTTTGTGTTGTTTGGCATTACAGGAATGCAAAATGGGATGACCTGCGAGATTTTGTTTCTTCTTTTCCTTGGTCAGATTACTGTTTCAAAACTTCTGATGTGAACATTTGCTCAGATCATGTCAGTGAAATATTCTTGTAGGAATGGAATCCTTTATCCCACACTCCACTTTAAAATCTCGTCCTTTATCTAAACCTTGGTTTTCCAATAAATGTGCTAAGGCTGTTCAAGAGAAGAATGTTGCATATCATAATTAGCTTGTTTCTAATTCTCCAGTTTCATTTTCTGCGTACACCAAAGCTCGCAACAATTGTAAAGCAGTTATTAATCAGTCCAAACTAGATTTGGAACAGGCTAAGAGTAGAAAACTTGCTTCTTGCCCTAATGGTAGCCAAGCATTCTGGTCTCTTGCCAAAGCTATTGGTAGCAACTTTTTGTCCATCTCTGCTCCCACCTCTGCCAAAACCAGATGGTTCTATTGTCACTTCAGTCAAGGATAAAGCTGACCTGCTAGCATCCCATTTTTCTTCCAAATCATGCACAGGCAGTTCTCGTTTTATGAGTTTCCCAGGTTTAGAAAGTTTTTTTTTTTTTTTTTTTTCAAAGTATCAAGTTTTAACAAAATAAAAAATATGAACATTAATTGCAAAAACTGAATGTTAAACATTCAAAAATACTGCATTTCAAACCATGCGCATAGCTATACAATACAGTGGACCCAGCTTCACGATATTAATCCATTCCAGAGACACCATCGTATTGTGAAAATATCGTAACGTGAACCCAATAACACATAGTTTTTTGTTAATTCATTCAACGACCTCGGAAGTTGAAATTTTCTCTATGTAACTCTCTGTAACTTCTATAAAAACGTCGTTTTTATAGAACTGCATTAGTTACCAATTCAAATTACTAAAATTCACTACACTTTCATCATTAACATATGTTCTGTTATAAGAACCAATTTTGAATAGCTTTGTGATATTTTTCTAAAACACATTTCTCATCACAACCATAAAAAAAAAATAAATAAAATAAACACACACAATTTGTACTTTCCGGTTTACTGGGCTTTTCTGTTACTGCAAGATTATTTTGGTGAAATGTGTTTCCCCTTTACTGAAATCTTCAATTGTATAAAAAACAAATAATTTTCAGAATCTTCTATTTGTTACTTTTTTTTTTTTTAAAGCTTCATAAACTTGTTACTCTGTGCAAATTGTGTTAGTTGCAATTTGTGCGTTCCGTTAAAAAATGCTCATGCATGTATTGAAATTTATAAAGAAAATAGAAGATTATCTTGGAAACAAATGCCTCGAAGCATTTCTGAAGAAGGTGACTCCTTGTGCAACAAACCAACGAGTGCCTAGCCAATAATAAGGATCAACTAGTGTGCATTTAGTAGATGATGAAGGATAAACATTCTTTAAAATTTGTAAGTCATAAATAATTTCTTTATTATCATAAGTTGCTTGATTTTACAGGCTACGTTTTAATTTCTTTGGATAAATCAATCATTTTTTAAACAAACTAATTAGCTAACTAATTTCATTGTTGAGAACATAAGACTTATTTTTAATATTATGTCTATGGGATTTAATTCCTGCTTTACGAGTTTGCTTTATAAGCGCGAACTAGGAACAAATTAACTCGTAAATTCGAGAACTACCTGTATTAATGATCTTGGTAAAGAATTTTGAACAATCTTGATGCTAAGAAAGCTCCAGCTTCTGATGATATTTCTCCATTTGTTCTCAAAACCTGTGCTCCTGAACTTCCTCCTGTTTTTTGCCGCCTTTTTTTACTTTCTTATTCCAAAGGTGTTTTTCCCTCTGCTTGGAAATTTGCTCATATCCAGTCAGTTCCTAAAAAGGGTGACAAATCCCTCCCATCCAATTATTGTCCCACTGCAATTACTCTTTCTAAAGTAATGGAGAAATCAATTAACTGCCAACTCTTAAACTATCTAGAAACCTTCTGTCTGATCAATGATCGCCAGTACAGATGATGTCATGTTGATCCACAGGTGACATTCTTGCTTATGTTACCCATTTATGGACAAATTCAACAGAAAAGTTTAGTGAAACACAAGCAGTTGCTCTTGATATCTCAAAAGTTTTGATCATGTTTGGCATAAACATCCTCTAAACAAGGTTCCATCTTATGGTTTGCCAACTGTTTTTTGTAATTGGTTATCCAGTTTTCTCTCTGACCGATCACTGAGGGTAAAGGTAGATGGCTCTCTGTCTTCCAACTTCTCCATCAATGCTGGTGTCTTCCCAAGGTTCAGTTCTTTCTCCCATTCTTTTCCTCTTGTACATTATTGACCTTCCATTAACCAGAAATCCTATCCATAGTCTTGCTGATGATAGCACATTGCATTCCACTTTCCAGTTTGAGAGACCTTGCCCTGCTCAATCAGCTTCAACTTCTCGAATATCTGCTACCAATTCCTTAAATTCTGATCTCCAGGTAATTTTCCAGTGGGGCAAAGGCAACTTAGCTGATTTCAATCCTTCTAAAACTCAGTCCTGTACGATTCTTCTGCTCCTATGCTTATCTTTGGTGACACTGATTTCTAGGCAAGATGATATCTGTTTTAGGGATTATTTATTAATTATCCTATATAACAATATACAGAAGTTCAAGTCTAATGTCAACAAGTATCATGCATGGTACTAAGTACTTTAAGTTTTAATACCTCTTGTGTTTGGGGCTTACATAAAAAAAAAAAAAAAAAAAAAAATGTTAAGTAGTAGACTCAGAGTCAGGTTAAGGTTTTTGAACTGGGGCTTTACGATACTATTCAGGGCTCCTGAGCGAAAACTTTACAACAAAAAAAGATCTTGATGAAAAATCAATTAGGAAAATTACTTTATTATGTGAAAAAAAAAAAAAAAAACAACAACATACAATGCAATTTTTTTTTCTTTTTTCTTGTTGTTTAGGTAACAGTATACGAAAATGAACTCGGCTAAAATGAAGAAACTTGGGAAATTAGAGAAAAATAAAAATGCTCTGGATAAAGCTAGGCAAAATTGTCACGATAACCTACATCAAAATCTAATATCATAAATGAGGAAGTGGAAGAATTCAAATAACTCAGGGAACACCGAGATGACTGAAGTGCTATAAAAATGTATATCAAATGAATCTGAGTCAGAATAAGACAGTGATGGTATTAAACAGCAAAAAGATATTAGATTTTGCTGATAACATGTTTAGAGAAGATTTGGTGTGGCTTACTAATCCACAAAGATAGTAATTTGGCCCCAAATTTAATAAAGAACATTTGGTGGAATGAGTACAGAGAAGGGCAACAAGATTAGTGAATGGAACAAAGGGTTGCTCTTAAGAAAAAAAGGCTTAAGTTTTGCAAATTACAGTGTCTGGAGCCTAGGCACCAGCGTGGTGATCTGATAGAGGTGTATAAAGCCTTGAATGGTTTGAGCATGCTCAATGCTGATGGGATTCTTCCTCTTGCTCAGAATAATCACCTGAGAGGGCATAAATTCAAATTGAGGAAAGACAGATGTAGGATAGATGTGCGGAAATTTGCCTTTAGCCAGCGGGTAGTTGGCTGGTGGAACAGACTTCCATCTCTTGTTGTGGAAGTTGATAGCCTAAATAAATTTAAGGTTTAGCTAGACAGGTATTTTGAATGAATGGAGGGGTGAAATGGGAGTGGTGTTTTTTTTTTTTTTTGCTGATGCTGCATAAGCTTGCTTTCTTGCATCATATGCCTCTACTAATGCTAATTTTCATAATTATATAGGTATTGCTTAAATTTTATACATACTGTATATGATATGTAAAAGTAATAAATAAAAAACTCAAGTACTTACTAAATATATTAAGAAAATAACCATTTATAAAATAGTTTGTTGTTATTATTTACATATTTAATATAATTTTTTGTAATACAGGCATATATAGATGTATTACAAAATACATCTATATATGCCTGTAAATAAGAGGTAGGTTAGCATTAGGCAACTGATGTTAATGACTTCACATTCTAAAACCCCCTAGTACCTTACAGGGTACTGTAAAGAAGATCTTGCTGTAATTTGGTGAATGAATAGAAAAGTTTGAGTAATGTATGCCATCATTTTTGTAATATTGTACAAGAAATTATCTTGACTTCAAAATTCTGTTATTCTTAATAATGCTCTGGCCATCCACTCAATGTTGTATACTATGTGCAAAAAAGTCCCATTACCCTCTTTTGTATCTGCCTATCAGAATGGTCCATTCTGATAGGCAGATACAAAAGAGGGTAATGGGATGTTTTTGTGATGTGGTGATATGCTTTCAATCCACAATTTTTTTTGCATGATCTCTCACTGTTGGCATGAAAGCTCCAAGTCCTGTGACCATTCCCAAATTGATTTAGAAATAGCACTAGCTGTTGTTGTTATGGAAGTTTAATGGCACATATTACCCCCGGGGGCTCACATTTGGTGAGTATGGGCTTGGCAAACCCAGGGTCCTGAGCTGGATATCATCATTCTTCTCTTTCTTGGTGATTCCTTTATACTTCTCTCTCTCTCTCTCTCTCTCTCTCTCTCTCTCTCTCTCTCTCTCTCTCTCTCTCTCTCTCTCTCTCTCTCTCTCTCAGGGGGTAACTCGGGAATTTTTTTTTTTTTTTTTTTTTGGCTGGTGCAGCATAAGCCTCAGGCTTCCTTGTACCATATGGCTAATAATAATAATAATAATAAGCTGCTATGGCTATAATGTGTCTATCCATTTATTATATAAAGGGATAAGAAATTTCAGTAAGGTCAGAAAAAAAAAATTTTGAAATCAGAAATGATTAAAAAAGGTCCAGTGTCTGAGAAAGTTAAAAAATTCAGAAATATTTGCCTTATCACCAATGAGAAGTTGAAGTTCTGTCTTGTTTATAGTAGGGGAAGTCAATAAAAATATGTTTAACAGTCAGATTGTTAGAACAATGTGGACACTGTGGCGATTCATTTCCTGTGAGTAAATGAAGGTGGGTCAGATGGGTATGATCTGTTTTTGCTCTTGAAAGGACTACTACTTCTCGTCTTGACGTACAGACACAGGAGTGCCAAATTTTCCGATCCTGTTTAAACTCAAAGAATTTATTATCAGTCTGAGAGTGCCAGTGTGCTGTCCATTCTGATAGGCAAGCAGCATGAAAGGTTGTTGTACAATCTGAGGTAGTTGGATTTTTTGCAGCTTTAATCGGCCAGTGCACTGCCTAAAATACTGGAATGTGCTGGAATCCAACAAAACGTGACCATTTAGCAGCATTCTTCAATTTGTAGTAATAAGCTTCTGATTTCATCTAGAACAGGGTGAACTTTATCTGAGGAATTACATAATGCCATGATTGAGCTGAGGGAATCAGTGTAAATAATAAATTTTAAGGAACAGTCTGAACAGAGATTTTCTAAAGCTAGTTTGACTGCATATAATTCAGCTGAGAAGATACTGAATTTGGATGGAAGGGTTGCTGAAATAATGATATTTGAGAACACTGCAGCTGCTCCAACATTTCAATTTGATTTAGAGCCATCTCTATAAATTGAGGAAAAATCAATATATCTCAGAGAGTGAATTGTATGAAGTTATTTGACATTTGATGATTGCAAAATATTCTTTCTCCATTGAGAGAGATAAGTGTCACAGGTTGGTAGAGGAGGAGCCATGGTGGTTGAGTACAAGATGGTACCTGTTGTATGGAATGGACGGAAACACTCCAAACCTGCACCAGGTCAAGAAGGCGAAGATCAGCTGGTTTTGCTATACTGGGTTTATTTCTGAATAGGTTTTGTAATGGTGGGTTGAAAAGATACGACTGAATAGGATGAGATGCACAACTTTGTATTTTGACAGCATACTTCAGTAACAGTTTTCCTACGTAAAGTTAGTGGGCTCGTGACCATTAATGTAGAGACTGGGGATGTTCTGAATGCACCAAGTGCAATTCTCAAAGCACTGTGTTGAACGAGATCAAGCCAGCATTATGCACTCGTTCTGGCAGCATCATAGGTGGGAGCAGGGAGGTATGATCTGCACCACACATTTGGGCAGATAAAGCTCTGAGTATGTTTAACTTTTTTAGACAGGAAGTCCGTACCTTTTTAATATGACCTAGGAAATTTAACTTATTTTCATTGCTTAATCCTATAAACCTGATGTTACAGGCGACTGGGATGGAGACATTAGAAATTTGAAGTTCAGGATCCAGATGAAGTTTGCGTTGTCTACAAAAATGGATAGCAACTGTTTTCTGCTGCAAGTCAATAGCTGTTGAGGCCGGCCCATTTTTGTGTGATATCTGAGTCTGTCTTTCAATAGATCTCATATCTTGGGAATGGCAGGAGATGGAAAGGTCATCTGCATAAAGGTAAGTCTCAACTGTATTTGGAAGCTGTTTAGTGATAGAATCTATTCTAAGAGCAAAAAGAGTGGCACTCAGTACTGATCCCTGTGGAACTCTTTCTTCCTGAATGAATGTTGCAGAGAGGACACGTTAGTATTGAACTAGAAATGATCTAGTACATAGAAAGTTCTGAACAAATATAGGAAGGTTGCCCTGTAGTCTAAGAAAGTAAAGAAAACTAAGTATACCATGCCGCCAGTGGTATCAAAAGCCTTCTCTATATCTATTGAAACCATTACTAGATGCTCATCTTTAACAAAAGCATTACAAATGGCAAGTTCAGCCTTCATCATAAGATCCAAGCATGACCTACTTTGACGAAAGCCATACTGACTATGGCTCATTAGATGCTCTTACTCAATGATCCAGAGGAGTCTTCTGTGGACAATTTTCTCAAGGATTTTGCTGAGGCAGCTTGAGAGAGAGAGATATGGGTCTATAGCTATGGGGGTTGGATGGATCTTTTTCAGGTTTTAAGAATGCCAAAACAGTAGAATGATGCCAAGAAGCTGGAAAAACATTTTCTAAAAATATACGATTATAAAAGACCAGGAGTAGGTGCAAAGCTTTGTCATCAAGATGTCATAGCAGGACATAATAAATCCCATCTGGCCCAGAAGCACTACTGCGACTGTTTTAATGGCATGCAAAAGTTCAAAATATTGCAGGTGTTGTTTGGAAGAAGGAGGGCAGTTTTAAAATTAACAGCATGCTTTTTTTTTTTAGTGTTTTTAATTCATTGGAATGAGGTAGTATAGGCTGATGATGCTGAGATTTCAGCAAAAGTATTGCCCAAAGCATTAGCTATATCTAAGGGACTAGATAGATCTACCCCATTTCAGGAGAGGATGGGAGAAATTATGGTAGGAAACCTACCAGACAGCCGTCTAATTTTTTCCCATATTATTTTGGGATCAGTGTTTCTGTGAAAAAGCTGGATGCAAAGCGGGTCCAGGATTCTTTCTTGGCTTGCCTTTGTATGAAGCATGCTTTTGTCCTTAATTTCTCATAATTAATATGATTGGCTGTGCTTGGACTTTGCTGAAATAAATTCCAGGCTTTATTTTTTGCTCTGTTGCATTCCTCATTGCACCAGCAATTATAATGCTTTCAGCTTGGGGGATTTGATAGTGATACTGTGTCTTTTGCCACTTTTAGGAGATGCACTGTGATGTAATCTGTAACATTATCAATAGGATGGAGGTGAATTGTTTTCTCATCAAGACAGATTGATGATTGAAATTTTGCCCAGTTTGCAAGGACAAATTTCCATTTTCTGCAGGGTTAATTTAAAGAAGTCTGTGCTATTGAAAATTTGCATTTGATTGGAAGTGGTCAGTCATTTGTAATGCACCACTCTATGGTCGGGACCAGTAATGGAGAACAAATTGAGAGATCTTTTAAGGGATGATCTTTTAAGAGATCTTAAAAGATGATCTCTATTGAGAGATCATCTTTTAAGGGCACAAAAGGTGATATAGTTGTACACGTTGGCACTAATAATATTAAGAGTAGGAGACCGGCAGAATTACTTAACAAGTACAGGTCACTGTTGAACAAAAGCCGAGAATTAGGGTTGAATTTGAAAGTGTCTGCAATTCTGCCCAGACATGATAGGAGGGAGTATATGATGAGAGCCTTGTCGATCAATTCGGCCCTGGAAAGATTGTGCAAGGCTCAAGGGGTAGAATTTTTTTCAGCCTGGACTGTACTTGTTAACAGGAGAGATTGCTTCTACAGGGATGGGATACACTTAAATAGAAAGGGTGCAAGAATATTTGCTGATGCTATCGAGGCAGTGTTAGGTGGGTCGGAAAACTGCTAGCTTGGGGGGAGACAAAGACCAATAGATTGACAGTAGCCACTGGCAGAGGTGAAAGAGATTCTTGCACTGCTTCTATTAGAATGAGCAGAAGCCTGAAAAACAAGATGCATGGTATTTCAGAGACTGCTGGGAGCCATTGCGGTACAAGTAAACACATGGGTTGTGTTAGGGTAGCTAAGAATAGAAACAGGTGCAGGTATACTTGCGTGTACACCAATGCTAGGAGTTTAGTAAATAAATTTGATGAATTTGAGGTATTGCTCAAAACATCGAAGGCAGATATTGTGATATCAGAGACGTGGTGTCACACAGATATAAGGGATGCGGAACTGCAATTTGGGGAGTACAACGTCTACAGAAAGGATAGACAGGATAGGAAGGGGGGAGGTGTTATGCTATTAGTTAAGAAACACATAAAAACCAAGGAAGTGAAGCCAGTCGACATCGCTGGACAGTGCAGTGTGGAGTCAGTTTGGTGTGACATAAACATTGGGAGATCAAAATTGAGAGTAGGAGTGTGCTATAGGCCTAATGACTCTGATGAGTATAATAAGGAACTGTACAGGGAAATAGAGTGGGCCAGTAAACCAGAGTGTCTTATAATGGGAGATTTTAATTTCCCAGATATTGACTGGAATTTGGGGGCTGGATACTCACACACTAGCAGGGCTTTTGTGGATTTATTGGATGATTGTTTTCTACATCAGCATGTTCGGGAGGCAACTAGAGGGAGTAATACTCTTGATTTGATTATCAGCAGTGATTCTTCATACACGAAGAATCTGCAGATAAATGAACCACTAGGTGGCAGTGATCACAGTGTGCTGAAGTGGGATTTACTCAAAGAGGTAACTACCATTAGGGGTAAAGGGAAGGGTTATTGCTTCCGTAAAGGCGACTACGATGGACTGAGACAGTATTTAAATTCTATACAGTGGGACCAACTGATGATGTTACCAACAGCAAATTCACAATGGGAAGCATTCAAAGAACTTATCTTGGAAGCTACTAGGCTTTACATACCAACTAAGAAATATTGTTCAAGGTTTAGGCCAAAATGGATGTCAGATGAACTAATGAGGCATATGGCAGAGAAGAAAAATGCATGGGATACTTACAAATTAACACATGACACAGAAGCCTATGATAGATACAAGTTGATATGCAACCAAGTTACAAAGGAGGTTAGGCAGGCGAAGGCAGATTACGAGAAATCCTTGGCAAGGGATGCAAAGAAAAACAGCAAAGAGTTCTTTACTTATGTAAACTCTAGAAGGAAAGGGATGAATCAGATTGGTCCACTTGATATTGATGGGTCAAGTGTTGATGATCCTGCTCAGGTAGCTAACAAACTAAATGAATATTTTGCATCGACATTCACACATGAGGAGTTATTCAGCGAGGGGAATGCCAGAGGTGTATTCAACTCTAGCAGTAAGTTACAGAATCTTGAAATAACTGGGAGTAAAGTGGAGGAGAAACTGTTGAAGATAAACACAAGAAAGGCACCCGGGGTGGATGGGATCTATCCAGTTATATTAAAGGAGGCAGCAAAGGAAGTAAGCAAACCCTTAGCCATAATTATGAGAGCTTCCTTGGACTCAGGGGAGGTACCCATAGACTGGAAATGTGCAAATGTGACCCCAATTCACAAAGGAGGATCAAAGGCTGACACAAGTAATTATAGACCTGTGAGCTTAACTTCTGTTCCAGGAAAATTAATGGAGGCACTGGTTAAAGAAGCACTGCAGGATCATTTAGACAAGACTTCAGTTATAGCTCAGACACAGCATGGTTTTGTTAAGGGGAAGTCTTGCCTGACCAACTTGACTGGATACTATGATGCAGTCACAAAAGAACTGGATGCAGGGAATAACTTTGATATTATATACTTGGATCTTAGAAAGGCTTTTGATACTGTTGCACATGGAAGACTGCTACACAAATTGGAGCAGTGTGACATTGGAGGCAAATTGCTGCTATGGATAAAGGGGTGGTTGAGTGGGAGAAGACAGAGAGTGGTAATCAATGGACACTGCTCATCGTGGACTAATGTTATTAGTGGAGTCCCTCAGGGCTCAGTGTTGGGTCCATTATTGTTTTCTGTATTTATAAATGATATTGATGATGGTATATCGGGATTAATGTCCAAGTTTGCAGACGATACAAAGGTTGGCAGGGTTGTCAAGGACACTACTGACACTATGCTGCTGCAACAGGATCTGGAAAGGTTGAGCAGATGGGCTGAGAGGTGGCAAATGAAGTTTAACATTGACAAATGTAAAGTACTACACATGGGAAACAGCAACCCCAGAGCAACGTATCAACTCTGTGGTACAACACTGACAGTGGTAGAGAATGAAAGGGACTTGGGGGTGGTTGTGCAGGCAGATATGAAGTTCTCTGAGCAGTGCAGACGGGCTGCAAGAGTAGCTCATGGAGTATTGTCAATGATATACAGGAATTTTTCCAGCAGGGATAAGGAGGTGATTATTCCATTGTATAAGGCGATGGTCAGGCCACACCTAGAGTACTGTATACAGGTCTGGAGGCCTCATTTCAAGAAGGATGTAGAGCTGCTGGAACGAGTACAGAGAAGGGCAACAAGATTAGTGAATGGAACAAAGGGGTGCTCTTACGAAGAAAGGCTTAAGTTTTGCAAATTACAGTGTCTGGAGACTAGGCACCAGCGAGGTGATCTGATAGAGGTGTATAAAGCCTTGAATGGTTTAAGCATGCTCAATGCTGATGGGATTCTTCCTCTAGCTCAGAATAATCACCTGAGAGGGCATAAATTCAAATTGAGGAAAGACAGATGTAGGATAGACGTGCGGAAATTTGCCTTTAGCCAGCGGGTGGTTGGTTGGTGGAACAGACTTCCATCCCTTGTGGTGGAGGTTGATAGCCTAAATAAGTTTAAGGCTCAGCTGGACACGTATTTGGAACGAATAGAGGGGTGAAGTGGAAGTGGGGTTTTTTTTTTTTTTTTTTGGCTGATGCTGCATAAGCTTGCTTTCTTGCATCAAATGCCTCTACTAATGCTAATGCTAATCTATTGCTGAGGTGTGTCCAATTAGGAGCTGTATGTGCGTGGGTGCACCAGTATTCAGTATGGTGAGGTTTTGGGCCTCTAGAAATCTTTCAATGAGTCGAACCCATCTATCTAATTTAGGAGTGCCCCATAAGGGGTGGTGCCCGTTAAAATCCCCTAATATATAGAGAGGTGGAGGTATCTATATGATGAGATCTTCAAGATCTTTTAAACAGTAAGCATGTTGTCAGTAAAAAGATTGACACAAATGTTATGGTAATATGGAGAGTTATACAAACAGCAACAGCTTCTAATTTAGTTTGAAGTGGGATATGTTTAATTGGGATCTTTGAATTTACTAGTATTGCCACACTGCCATGGGCAGCATTGGATGTATTTTGATAAAGGCAATAGTTCTTTATCAAAGGAGAAATTTGTGAGGTTAGGTAAGTTTCCTGTAAACAAAGGGCAACTGGAGAATATCGGTTAATTAGGTATTGAATATCATCAGTTTTGCAACGAAAGCCTCTGCAATTCCATTGTAAGACGCTGTGGTTCATTTAGGTTTAGCTGAGGATGATTCAGATGACTATTTTTTGTTTGAAGAGCATTTTTTTTTTTTTTTGGAAGGTGGGTGTCCGGTATCCATTGTGCCGTTTGCATTAAGTTCTAGTATGGTTTCCTCATTATCTGAGTGTCATCATCATCAGCCATTTTCAATCCACTGCAGGATGAAGGCCTCTCCAGCAACTTTCCAGTTCCTTCTGTTTTGAGCACTGGCCATCCATTTACTACCCACAAACTCATGAATTTCATCTATCCATTTCTGCCTTTGTCTTCCAGGTTTTCTTCTAGCTCCTCTTGGATACCATTCTGTTATTTTCTTAGTCCATCTGTCATCATGTCTTCGAGCTATGTGTCCTGCCCAAGACCATTTTAGTTCTTTAGTTTTGATAAGGATGTCCTTTACTTGAGTTTGTTGCCTAATCCATGTGTTTCTCTTTTTATCTAACAGTCTGATTCCCAATATGATTCGTTCCATTCTTCGCTGTGTAGTTCTCAGCTTCTCTTCCATTCTTTTGGTGAGTGCCCAAATTTCACTTCCATAAGTCATGGTTGGGAGTATACATTCGTTCATTATTTTACGTTTCAGACAAACTGGGATATTGCTCTTCAGTATGTGACTATATTTCCTGAATGCTATCCATCCAAAATTTATTCTTCTCTTGACTTCCAGCCATTTATCATTATTACAGCTAATAACTTGTCCCAGATAAGTATATGACTCCACCTTTTCAATTACTGCTCCTTCAATCATTATTTCCCTTTCTGTGGCATACTTGCTCATCATTATTTCATCTGAGTGTACATCTACTTTCATACTATTGATAGATGATTCAGGTTTCTTGCTGTATTTAGTAGTTTTAAATTTTTCTCTGTTATGGAAGATGGTCCGAGTATCAGCTGGGATGCTGATTGGAGTCTTCACTGGTTTTAGTTTGATGTGTGTCTTTTCCAAAGTTATAACGTACTTTTAATCCATAGCTAGAGATGGGCTGGGTGGTATTGATACAGCTGTTTGAGCTGCTGCTGAATGAGAGCTTCAAGTGTGAGATGCATACGAACAACTGGGCACAGCCAACATAGCCTGTCTGCATGCCTCAGGGCATATGACTTTATGCTCTATTTTATATTTTTGGATTTTCTTCAGTGTTTTCCACATTTCACATGATTTGGAAAAGGTTGGGTGACTTTCTTTGCAGTTGGAGACAAATGGGACTTGAGGCTGAACAGTCTGCTCCTTGGAACCACAAATAGGACAAATGGCATCACCTCTGCATGCTTGTTGGGAGTGTACATATTTTTGGCATTTAAAACAACGAATAGGATTAGGGATATAAGGCCGAATTTGGCAGTTTAAATAAAAAAAAGGTAAAGTGCAGCCATTATCAACCCACTGTAGGATGGAAGCCTCCTCAACAATTCATGGTGAGGGAAATGGACCATAATCTGCCACGCTGGTCCAGTGTGGGTTGGCAGATCAACTGTATTCAGCAGTCAGGGGCTGAGGATGGCAAATCAGGGGTGCTGAAAGTTAAAATTATGGAACGAGATTTCCATCTTTTTTGGTCATTATATGTTTTGCACTAATTACTTTTTTATTGCTCAGTTCCTGCACCAATTCCTCTTCAGATACTGTAATCAGGTCCAATTCAGTGATGACACCTTAGGAAGAATTTAATGTATTGTGGAGAGTGATAGATACTGCTCAAAACATTTGCTAGCAGCCCAGCAAATGTTTTGAGCAGCCATTATGAATGTTTTGAAGTAACTGTTTCAATCAGGAGGTCTCCAATTGCAGCCGTTTAGCCATTTTTGGTGTTCCAGCATGGATTCCAAATATCTTTGGATAACAAATGGTGATAACTTTCTGACAGGCTGGTTGGAGAGAGAGAGTGAGTGTATCACCAGAAAGTTTAGCATCTCACTGCACTGTATTTCTCTTCGGAGCCTTTTCGGTTGGTTCAAGTCTTCATCATTGGGTTTGTCTGGCCTTGAGTTTGAAAGCTCTAGAGGTGGATAGTTGTCTATACAGTCAGTCCTCGTATAACACGTGTTTACATTACACGAATTCGATCATACACGATTTATAAATAGGGGAACAATATCTTATATAACACGAACCGAATTCGCTTATGCACGATTCGCCTTTGTGTTTACAAGATATGGCAGTCGAACGTGGAATCACCCCAACCAAATGCAACACGATAGGAATGAAGAGGAGATTCTGAAAATGTATTCATGTGTTTTATATCAGTGAATGGGAAACACATTTCACCATAATAACGTAAAATTCCAGCTATCGGTATTATCACGAATGCAATTAGATCGAGTTTACTACCAGTTTATAACAAATTCCACTAGCAGAAATGCAACTGGAAATTGTTTTTATTGTTTTATGGTAGTAACCCCCAGAAATGTGCTTTAGTGAAATGTCAGGTGTTAATTGTGTATCTCTGCCTTTACGGTGTTGTTTATTCAGTTGCTACACGTGCGCAGCTTTGTTTATGTGTATCAAGCGTGCCTCCTCGTTTTGTAATTGTGTTTTATTCCCTAAAAATGAGTAAAATACTTAGGTGTGAAAAGGAAGCGTCCTGGTGAAGACACTGCAGATTCAGACAGAAAAAAAAAAGCAATATCGATAAACAGAGGCGGACTGGGTCAAAAATTCTTATCCGGGAAAATCTGTAGTGTCCTCACACTAGCGTTTATGGCCAAAATCACACCGGCCTCTGACCTACCATGGTTTCCTTGGTAAGGCTTATGGGCAGTCCGCCTCTTATCAATAGAGAAAAAATATGAAATTGTGAAACGCTTTGAGTGAAATGAAAGACCATGTGATACAGACCTAAATGAGGCAACGCCAAGAATTACAAAGAATGCAGAGAAAATAAAAACAACTTTGATAGCAGGAACAACTCAAAGGGTAATTAAAATCCATTAGATTAAGACACAAAGAATTGGAAGAGATGGAACGGCTGTCATCTGTTTCAATAGAAAATCAAACAAAAAACAAGTTTGCTTACGATAGAAGCAAAAGCATTAGCAATATTTTATTACATAATGGTCGTAATAAAATACGTATTTTATTCGTAAAAAATACTTATGTATTTTTTATTATATAATAAAATATAATATAATAATAATATTATAAAAAAATTATAATATTATTTTTTATTACGTAAGTATTTTATTACGATTATTTATTGTGTTTGGTAATTTTTTGTGTTGTTTATTGTGTTTGGTAATGTTTTGGTTACCAATGTGTGTTCAATCTTGGGTGGTCGGCACCTAACCCTATTTTTCCCATAGGGCCTGTTGTTTATATTGCACGATTTTGCATTGCACCAGGGTTTCTAGGAACACAACTATCGTGCTATACAAGGGCTGACTGTATCCATGGTTACTCCTTTTAGCCCTGGAGGATAACTTTTCTCCAAGGTTACTGGCCACCATGGGGAGGCAGGAGAAGTGTCGCTCGGAGGCCAAGTGGCTGAAGTGTTAGTTAATTAGTAGAAATAGAAATACAGGAAAATGTAAAGAAAGGTGTATTTCCTTTCTGTGTTCTAACTTGTGGCTTTTAGTATAGAACTGTATTAAAGTAAGACTGTTTAAAGAAATGCAGAAACTTAAAATATAATTTCAATCGCTTATCAAGAGCACTTCATAAATCACAAGAATATTGCTTGGCCTCAAAATACGCTTGGCACCCGGGGGCCAATAGTGGCAAATGATGCAAGCTTAAACAAAAAAAAAAAAGAACCCCTTCCTATTTCACCTATTCATTCCCTACAATAGTTTGTCTTTGGTCCAGTTCTTTCTTGAATTTCTTTAAGCTATCAAATTCCATAACAATAGATGGAATTTTGTTCCAGCAATCAACCAATCTCTAGCTAAAGGCAAATTTCCACACATCTATTCTGCAACCATCCTTTCTCAACTTGAATTTCCCTCCCTCATGCATGTGGTAAGTGGCCTCTGTAGTCAAGTGCGCAGGAGCGGGAGTGCAGTAGCACGTGTTCTTTGAGTAGACCGGGGTCAAGCCCCTGACTGCTAAATATGGTCGATCTGCCAAGCCACACTGGACCAGAGTGGCCGATTATGGTCCATTTTCCTCAGCATGACTTGTTGAGGAGGCTCCCATCCTGCAGGTGATAATGGCTGCAGTTTATCATGTGTGTGGTCTAACAGGAGGAAGAATCCCATCAGCACTGAGTTTGCTTAATCATTTCAATGCTTTAAACACCTCAATCAGATCACCTCGCAAGTGCCTAGTCTCCATACACTGCAAATTGCGGTGTATGAAGACTAGCACACCTTTGTTCTGTTCACCCATCTCATTGCCCTTCTCTGTACTCATTCCAGCATGCTTCAGAGATGCACTGGGCTTGCACACCAGACTGCCCATTTTACTGGTGTTTCCAACCCTAGTCTACCCTTAATGTAACAGGTTTAAAATAGATGCTGCTCTCAGCATAATAGTTTGATCTTTGGTGGTGCATTGTTATTGAATCTGGCAATGCAATCAGTCTAGGCATCTTTCAACATTTCATTGGTATATGGTCTTGCATAAGTCAATGTGTTCATTAATATGCTTTCCTCTTTGATGTATGGAAACTCCCCAGCCACTACTTACATAATTATAATGCTTTCGATCAAAGGAAAAAACTGCATTAGAGAATTTAAAATTGTAGTTTCTGCAATGCAGACACCTGCAATTTTTATAACACCAACACATAAGATTATTTGGGGGGAGGGTTATAGAGCTCTTTGAATCCCTTTTAGATCTTTTGTAAAATACTAAAGTTGTGTTCTTGCCTTCCAACTTCCAACACAATCTCCATTATTTACCCTATGGACCAAGGAATTATGGAAACTTTTAAAGACAATTACATGCACAGAACATTTTCAAAAGTAAAGCAGACATAGACAATAAACCATCAGTAAAGAAATTCTCATATAACTTTAAATATAACCATGGCCTGGGCTAGTGGAATGGTGTTGGTAAAAATATGGCCAGCTTGTGTGTATAATTATGGATGGCACTAAGTGATTATTTTCATTTGAGAAATGAAAAATTGTGGGATAACTCTGTTATAGTTAATGCTTCCTTGTGCATTTCAGTTCTCCAACCAAAAACCATGTACAGCCACTCCCCAACTTATGTAATACTCAACTTATGGAAATCTGACTTTACGTAAGTTTTTGCCGGTGGGTGTAAACTTAAAACGATCGTGGAAACGTATTTTGCATCCCGTAGGAATAAATGGAGGTATCATGAAAATATCGTAATGTGAACCCAACAACACACTGTTTTTTTTTTTTTTTTTTTTCGGTAATTCGTTCCAAGACCTCGGTAGTTGAAATTTTCGCTATATAATTAAATATAACTAAGCTATTTATCTCTCTAAAAGGTCATTTTTATAATGGAAATTGCACTACACTTTAATCGTTTTCATATGTTCCATTATAAGAATCAATTTTGAACGCCTTTGTGATATTTTTCTAAAACACATTTCTAGAGTTCACTGCCATAAAACAATTAAAAACAATTTGCACTTTCTGGTTTTCAGGCTTTTCTGTAAGCGCAATCTAATATAAAGGGTAGTACACTTGATCTTGTTGCATTTGCAATAATACCGATAACTGGATTCTGTGGGTTTTTACATTACGGTGTTATGGTGAAATGAGTTCCCCTTCATTGAAATCTTCAATCATATAAAAAACAAATAAATACATTTTCAGAATCTTCTCTTCATTCCTATTTACTTATTACAATGGCAAAGGGAAAGGGACCAACGGAGTGTGCAAGTGCTGGCAGTGCTAGGAAACGAAAGTGAATACTATTTTAAGGGATAGTGCGCATATAAAAGAACATGTTAAAGGATCAATGTATTTCACACCAGGGCCAGTCCGCCCCAACACTGATCACAAAACTGTGTTCAGGTGCTATATTGAAGATGAAAAAGCTATTAATGACATGGATGGAAAATCAGATTCAGAAGCAAGTGCCCTGAATATAACGGCCATTCAAGCAAGAAGTATTTATGAAGATAACAATAAGCATGGCAACACCAAGCCAAGTTTGTGGCAAGCAACAGGTGGTTTAATAGGTTCAAGCATTGCACTGGTTTCCAAAACATTAAAGTATGTGGTGAAGTCGTCAGTGCCGATTCTGCAGCTGCAGAGAAATTTTGTGATGCATTCGAAAAACCCCTTCTAAATATGCACAAGCCCACAACTTCCACAGCGGTGTGCTTATCAGCTGGAGAGTTAATTCTGGCAACGATGCTCGAAAGGCAAAACTTGCTGATGTTATGCCTGTCTTCTCTCTCTTTTTGTAATTTTTTCCTGCACATGAGATAAAGAAATTTAATTCTATTTACATGTTCGTCAAACATTTCTTTTATGCTTCTATCAAATTCAGCATGCATAGTTGCAAGTGCGAATTTCTCTAAATGCTTATTTAGGGAAATTCCAACTTACGTAAAATTCGATTTACGTAGTGTTCCACAGAACGCAATCTTTACGTTAATCGGGGAGTAGCTGTATATCAGTTCTTTCTTTTTTCATAATAGCATCTGATAGGCACCTATTTTAAAACTCCAATAACAATCTGCAAAATATAATTTTTTTTACTTTCAGTGATATTGATAAATACAGATTTTTTTTTTTTTGCAAATCTATTTGTTTCAACTTGTCTATAAAAACTTGTTCTCCAAATATAATTATATTTAAACTAAAGGATAATTATGCTTTCAACTACAATAAGGAAACATGCTTTGGTCTTAAGAATTTGTGATAGACACTCACTAAGTCTTTAAATTTACAATGTCATTCAGCTTCTATAAAACATCTAAGTAAAATTAAATGCAACAAGGTATCTTTAAGAGTATAATAATCTATATAATTTTTGTGTAAACACACCATAGACAACTCAAACAAAAAAAAACTATGTTAGTAGTTTGAAGGGTATCATTTTATATGTATCTCATATTGTGCTCTTCCTTCACGAGTTGCCATGTATTGCACTACCTCGAATAAGTAACGCTTCACTGAAAGAGAAGACTATTGTTATTTATTCTCAGTGGGCATCACCACCCAACAAGCCTTGAAATGATGCCATCTGGGTGGTGGTGCCCACTGAGAATAAGTAACAATAGTCTTCTCTTTTAGTGAAGCATTACTTATTCAAGGTAGTCCCATATATGGCAACTCATTGTGAAGGAAGAGCACAATATGAGATACATATAAAATGATGCCCTTCAAAACTACTAAGTTTTTTTTTTTTTTGAGAGCTGTCTATGGTGTGTTTATACCTATAAAACATCTTACGGTCAAGTTTTATTGTGTCAATCAGTTTTGACATTCAACACATTGTTTTTGCACTTGTCTCTGATTCATCTTTTGTAACTGTGATTGACAAGGATGGTGACCTTTATTACTTTACTGACAGGGGGGGGGGTAGTGTTTTGGCATGTATTTTTAGCCTCTCAGCAACACAGGAGTTAAATATTTTAACACCTATTTTTTCCTTTGAAAATAAATTTTTAATTATATTAGTTTTTAATAAACTAAGTTCTTTTATTAATCTTTACTGTTTTCTAAATTCAGGGAGGGTATCACCCTAGACCAGCAGTTCTCAAAATGTGGTCTGCGGATTCCTGAGACCCTTTCAGGCAGTCTGCGAGTTCAAAACTATTTTCACAATAGTACTAAGACTGAGACTTGGGTCCTCAATAATTTTTAAGAGTGTAAAGGAGTCCTGAGACCAAAAAGTTTGAGAACTACTGCCCTAGACCACATTGCACTAAAAAGTGATAAATTATGTCAAACCATTTTCACATATTTTTTGTATCACAGCCATATTCATTAAAAAAATTAAGAAAAAATTTGCAGAATTTTTTTAAATACTGATTTCAATGCAATTTTACTTTTTTTTACGAAAAAAAAGACAGAAAAACTTATTTCTTCAAAAAGAAGGAAAAATTCTATGGTATCAACTCTAGTTCCACAAAGAGATGGAAGAGGAGACAAATTGAATCAAAAAGACTTTCTCCATTGTAAATCCAGAGTTATAGAATTATACATAATAATAATAATTTGCTTTTTATAGCAGTTATAATTAAATGCTCATTATTTTGCATGTAGATTTCTATTAAATTTTGGTATTTGAATTAACAGAATTGAAAAAAAAAAAACCGAATTTTACACCTCAGATTGGCTTCTGCAGAAAACTGGCTATACATGTAGAGCAATAAATTCATGCAGGGAAGAGAAATGCTTTTACATTGCTGGAACTCTATACTGGAAAGTATAGGGATCAAGTTGTGTGTGTGTGTGTGTGTGTGTGTGTGTGTGTGTGTGTGTGTGTGTGTGTGTGTGTGTGTGTGTGTGTGTGTGTGGTGGGGAGGGCACACATTTATTATTTTTTTAATAGCAAAACTGCCATTAATTTTTGAATCATCCTTATATTTACAGTAAACCCCCGCTATTCGCGGTCGCTGATTTAATATAAAATGAAACCTAAAAAAATGTGAATTTTAAATCACCATGAACATTTTCCGCCATAAAATAACATGGGCACGGCTAAAATCATCTTTCCCGGTCAAAACAGTGCTCAGTGGGTGGGGGGAGAGGGGTGACAAAATCGCGAGCGTGGATGTTTCTCGCTAATCCTTGTTCAGTATGTTCTATGCGCTTGTCATGGAAGGTTTTGTCGTTTGCTTTTAATTTATATGCTTATAAATTGAATAAATTTATTAATTTATAAATTGATATGCTTATAAAAGTGAAAAATCTACCGTTTTGCAGTGTGTTAGTGTAAACACTTTTTCGAGTGTGTTAACGGAAGAAAGTGACTTTATTGTGGACAAATTCTTTTCTAATCCCTACAAAAATATGGCTATGAATAATAAGGGAATTGTGAAAAGATCAAAGAAGGTGATGACATTAGCGAGTAAAATTCAGTTATTAGACAATTTCTAATGGTGAAAGTGTCTCGTCAGTGGCAAAACATAAAATCAATGAGTCAACGGTACGATCAATCAAGAAATCGGAAGAAAAAATCCGCCGTAGTGTCCGTGAAAACGCGCTAATTGCTTCAAAAATTTACTCTGTAACTCTATCTGATAAGCCTATCTGATGTTAAATTAGAAAAAATGGAAAATGCCTTAAATCTGTGGATAGAAGACCGAATTCAAAATAAAATTCCCTTCAGTTCACTCATCATTCGTGAAAAGGCAAAACACCATTATCAACACTTTAGCGAAACTGGTGATAGAACTGGCGGGATAAGTTTTTTAGCTAGCAAAGACGCTGGTTTAAAAGACTTGTTTCAAATTTCTAGTAAATATTATATTTAATATTAAATTGTTTCTTATTTTCATTTCGATGCCTTATGCTTGCACATTTCACTATGTACTGCATATGTACATAGTCATATTATGAAAGTACATATAATACATACATAGACAAAATTTTAGACTAGTTTTTCTTATATATTTCATACTTTGGAATGGAACCCCTTTATTACTATGGAAGCCATAACTCAGTATTCACGGCATTTCTCAGGAACGTAAACCCCGCGAATAGCGGGGGTTTACTGTATTTACATTCCACTTAAGAAATTTTAAAAAATTTAACTATCCTGAAAATAGCACAGAGCATTAATTAATATAGCAAAAGTTCTTTTCTTGCATTTACATAGCTACATTAATTGTTGCAATACACTATTTTCACTGTAGTTATACAGATTTCCAGATATTATTGGTTTATGCTCTAAAATTATATGGAGTCTAAACATCGTCAGCTTTACATTCAGGTGCCAGCCTATCTGCCCACTGACGAGACAATCTTCGAAATGGTGCTATGGAGGCAGTGGCACTCAATATTTCATATAGTGAAGGAATTCACAGTATGAGAAATTGCTATAATAATACGGTTTTATGAAACCTTTTGTATTAGCTATATTAATTAATGCTATGGATTTCATTGTTATTACATATTGCAGATTCTGAAAACAACATTAATATACTTACTTTTTGTTCTAAAACAGCTCGACGCATAGAAACCCGATCTTCTAGCTCTCGCCTTTCTCTGTTTCTCTGGGCTTCACCTTGCATTTTGATCTTACTTTGAAAAGCAGTGAGCAGCTCGAGCTCTTGTTGTAACTGATCTTTCAATTGACGATACTCTAGCTCTTGGGATTCATCAAGTCGAATCTGATTAAATAAAAAGGTAGTATTAATATCAATAGTGTTTTGGTAATATTTAACAATAAAGTGTACATGATCATTTCAATATTCAAAAAGTATGCCCCTCTGCTATATTATCTGATGCCAAACAAACAATAGTTTTGGTTGGAGAAGAGTGAAGTTCTTTCACATATTGATCCCTCAAATTATGATGCTACTACTGTGAGTTGCATTGGTGCTGACCACCAACTGAACTTCTGTTTCAAGAAGTATAACTGCCATTTAAATATAATGTGGTGACATGATCATAAAAACTTGTTTAAATAGTTATTTCCATTCCTTTATAAGGTGGTACACCATCTTATCAGCACTGTTGTTAAAATAAAATTTAATGGCACAAGAGCAACCGAGGACAAATTATGTCTGCCTATTCATTCAGAAAAAGACTTAAGGTTATATACTTTGGTAGGTCAGTGTGATTCAGTTTAATTCATATTTCCATCCTCTGGAAGGAAATGAGATGTTTATGAAACTGCCATACTGGAAAGTGACTAGAAAATACCTGAGCATATGGTCAAATGATGGGGACAATCAATGGTGGACTATTAACAGGATGTGCACTGAGAAAGAGTTCCCCCAATAGAGAAAAAGAAAAAATTAAAAAAAAAAAAAAAAAAAAAAAAAACAAACAAACAAACAAAAAAAAAAAACTGGAAGGTGATCTCTTACACCAAAGTTGTTTTTTTTTTTTTTTTGTAGTTGTTGTCACATCGGCTTCTGTGGCCATAATGCACCTCCCAAGGTCTTTGTAGTACTTTGATCCAAGCCCAAGGCGGGATTCGAACCCACGACCTTTGGGTTGCCAGGCAGGCACTTGAACCATCCGGCTAGCCCGGTTGGCACCAAAGTTGTAAAGGTCTTCTAAAATACCAAATATGCAAGTTGTCATATGACTTTACCATATCAAAGAAGACTAACACCAGGAGGTCTCAATTTCAGAATGCACTTGGAATAAATGTTTCCAGTCTAATTATGTGGTACAAAGTGGAATTGTTCCTTCGGTAGCCAGATAGAATGCTGGAGAGAAGGTCATTTGATTCCAAGTACCACAAAAGACAAGTGTTGACCATTCTCTCCAATATTTTGCACAAACAGCTAGTCAGAGCAATAGGGCAGTAGCTTGTTGTAAATTTAGGATCCTTTTTTGGCTGAGCAAAAACAAGAACAGTGTGTTCAGGTGTCCAGAAACTACACTTCAAGGAAGATTCTGTTGTATGGGAGGAGCAGATGTGGACCACACTGAAAGATGTTCAATTGTTTTATAATGGATGTGTCATCTGGTCTAACAGCACTTGCCTTTGTAAGGGTGAGAGCTGCTTTCAGTTTGTGAATGGTAAATAGTAGTACTATTATAATGGTAAATGATGCCAGACATCATTTGGTCCACACACGCTTGTTACCTAAGATGTCAGCATGCCTGGGGATTGAGGATGGCAGTTTATTTTCAGCATGCAAGGAATCTGTATATATATCAGTTTTGCTATGGGCAATACCAGTTGGTTCATTGATATTACCCAAAGCAAAACTGATTGCATAGTGTTCGGTTGTGGCATAATTCCTACATTCAATGCTAAAGGAGGAGAAAGGCTGCTGCAGCAGTGCATATGTGTGCACACATACAGGCACAGTGTACTGAATGCCAGATTTATTTTCAGAGTATTTACTTTCAGTGATTGTTTTCAACTGAGGGTTAAAAAGTACTCTTCAATAGGATGTTTTTTAAAACTGAATTTTGGTTGCATATTACCCTGCATATTAGGAGTAGTATTTTTTTCTCTTTGAACCCTTCTCTTCTGACATTGGGGGGGTAATCTAACTTTATATAGAGGCTCCAGACAGGGAATGTTCAAAAGGCACAGAAAATAGTGGTGGTGCTTTGAATGGTGTTATACTTTGTGATTATACACTTCCTGAGCAAATAGCACCATAATCTAGATGGGTAATAGAGCACATAGTACAAATGAATCAGGAATGAATCATTTGGCACCTCTCTCATGTCATGAGAGAGGTGGTGCTATGTTAAGATGGTTCTTTGTATATAGTTGGGGAAGGACGTTACGTGGTTGTTATCCATTAAGAATTATTAATATGTATAATTAACCTCTCTTTAATCATGTGGAGTTTTTAATATATATTTTATTAAGCATAGCCTAAACTAATATATACTAGTGTAATTTTTTTGTTAGTTGTTGACGCATCAGCTTCTGTGGCCATAATGCACCTCCCAAAGTTTTTGCATTTTACTCTGATCCAAGCCCAAGGCAGGATTCCAACCTGCGACTTTTGGGTTGCCAGGCTAGCCCGGTCGGCATACTAGTGTATATATTAGTTTAGGCTATGCTTAATAAAATATATATTAAAAACTCTACGTGGTAAAAGAGTGTTTAATTATACATATTAATAGTTCTTTTGTATGTTATATATTTGTATGTTGTATGTTATATGCAAAGCAAAATTGAGTTAGATATAGTATTAATCTTTCACAAGTGAGTTCGCTAAACCTGGGTACTGAATTTACAGTAGCAGTGGGCTCTGTGCAGCAAGATTTCTAATAGAATTTTGTAAAGCTGAAAACTGTACATAAATGATTTCAAATATTCATTTGATTCTAATTTAGAACTGACAACCTAATATTAGAATGCAATTATTGTCAAAAATCAAATCAGAATCATTTTTTTTGTATACTTGAGTTGAAATCGAATTTTGTTCCCTCATAAAATCTAATTTTCTCCCTTCTAATTCCATTTCGAACTTTGAACATTGAGTCTACTGTTCCACGCTTTAAGAATTGTTTTAGTTGTAGTTTCCTGTATTCCCAAGCCAAAAACATATCAAATACCTGACCAATGGCCTTCTGAAAAAGGAATCTGCCAAGGATGGAGAAAGTGGTTCCCCACACTTCAAATATATTTTCCCATCACAAGAACTAGATAATAGGCTGCCCATCATAGCTTCATCTCACTTTCCTTGGTACCTCTTCTTCACTGAATACATTTTGGGTGGAATCCCACCTATGTTTGTCACCAACATCACCCATATTTGATCTGAAGAAATCCAGGTGAAACTGCAAGTGTGTATGTGTGTGTTTGGGTTTTTAATGGTGCTTAAGCTACACTGGTTATAGTGCACCTGTCCATAGGGATGTGCTAGGAAAAATTCAGAATTGAAGTCACTTCAATTTCATTTTAGAAACCTATTCAGAATCGATGATATATTCCAATTTTTTTTTCAGAAAGCTGAAAGGTTCATTAATATTTGCCTGATCGCCAATAACATGCTCTAGTCATGTTGGTTGTTGAAGATTTGCTAAAGAAAGCAGGCCCGATGTTCTGTCCTGTAGATAGTGAAGACAGTCAATAAGAATATGTTTCACTGTTAGTTGTACTGAGCAGTGTGGACACTGAGGATCATCACCTGTGAGTAGATGGAGGTGGGTCATATGAGTATACTCCATTCTTGCCCATGCAAGTACCACTTCTTCCTTTCTAATTGTCTGGATGCTCGAGTGCCAAAATTTTGGTTCCTGTTTCAACTGGAAAAGTTTATTATTAGTCTGAGTATGCCATAGTTCTTTCCACTGTGCAAGGCATGCTGCTGTTATGATGACATCATAGTCAGAGGCGGGAATATGGACAGAGGTCAAATCTAAAATTGATGGATTTTTTGCAGATATATCTGCCAGTTCGTTCCCCCTTTATCCCTGAATGTGCTGATATCCAACAAAAGTTCACCAATTGTTGCCAATGTTCAATTTTCAAGAGCAACCTCCTGATCTGGTTTAAAACAGGGTGATTCGTATAGGAGGGATTTTGCATCGCTCTAATTGAGCTGAGACAGTCTGTGTAAATTAAATATTTTGGAGATGGGTAACGCTTCAGACTTTCTAGAGCTAATTTTATTCCATGTAGTTCTGCAGAAAAGTTGCTATACTCAGGTGGAAGGGAAGCTGAAATGAAAGCAGAGGGAAACACTGCTGCTCCAACAGCTGTTGAGATTTGGACCCATCGGTATATATTGGCAGGAAATCGGCATAACTCTGAATATGACTTGCATGGAGTTGTTTCACGTTAAGAGTCGGTAGAAGATTCTTAACCCACTGAAGAAAATAAGTATCAAAGTTCAGTTGAGGAGGGGGGAGTCCAAGGTGGATGAAAGTAATTCATTATCTGTTGAATATTGTGAAGAGGAACTTTCCAACTCTGTGATATTTCAAAAAGTCGTAGACCTGCTGGTTTTATTTTATTAGGTTTATTTCTATATAGATTAGGTAGTGAATAGGATGCAGGCAGCAACTTATTATTTTGGCTGCGTCTTCAGTGGTAACATTTTTCTGCGGATGCACAAAGGGGGTTCGTGAGCTTCAATATATAGACTACGAGTTGGAGATGTCCTGAAGGCTCCAAGTGCAATCCGTAATGCACTGTGTTGTATAGGATCCAGCCAGCGTAGTACACTCCTTCGGGGAGAATCATAGCCCAGAGCACCACAATCCAAACGGCATCTAATCAGTGCTCTATATAATAGAAGCAATGAGGTAGGATATGGTCCAGAAGACGGCAGATAAAGTTCTTAGTATGCTGAGCTTGATGAGACAGTTATTACGCATAAATTTAATATGTTCAAGGAAGTTTAACTTGTTGTCAAGGTCTAACCCAAGAGTCTGGGATCTGTATGCAATTTATGTATTTATGTTGATTGCAGCAACAGTTTTTTGTTGTGAAAGACTATAGCCATTGAGCACTGCCCACTTTTGTATTTTATTTAGGGATATCTGGAATTGATGTTCAATAGATCTCATGTCCTGAGAATGGCAATAAAGATCATCAGCTTAAAGGTAAGCCTAAACAGTATTTGGAAGTTCTTTTGTAATAGAGTAAGTTATAAGGGCAAAAAGGGTTGTGCTCAGTACAGATCCTTGGGGAATGCCTTTCTGCAAGAACGTTGTAGAAAGAGAGTTAAAATATCGTACTTGAAAAGAATGACTTCATAAAAAATTCTTAATGAATATAGGCAGATTGCTGCGTAGACCAAGGGCATGCAATCTCTGAGAATGCTGCCACAATAGGTAGTATCAAATGCATTCTCTATGTCTATGGAGACCATAACAAGGTGTTCATTTTTCACAAAGGCTGAGTCTGCATTGCAAATTGCAGACTCAGCCTTGATCACGAGTTCTAAGGCAGAACTGCTTTGGCAAAAGCCATGTTGACTCATTAGAATTTGGTCTTCAATGATCCAAACGAGTTGTCTGTGGATCATTATCTCAAGGATTTTACCAAGGCAACTGGAAAGGAAAATTGGCTGGTAACTATAAGGACTGGAGGGATCTTTACCGGTTTTCAAAAAGGCCAGAACTCTGGCATGGTGCCAAGATGTAGGATAGATGTTTTCCCGAAATATATGATTACAAAATAACAGCAGCAGCTGCAGTGTTTGTCATCAAGGGTGCTGTATCATGAAATAATATATTCCATCTGGCCCTGCAGAACTGTTGTGTGTTGTTCTAATGGATTGTAGAAGTTTTGAATACTGAGTAGTAGTAGTGGCATGTGATGCAAGAAAGCAAGTGTATGATATTATGCAGCATCAGCCAAAAAAAAAAAAAAAAATTCCCACCAAATGCATGTCCAGTTTCTCCTTAAATTTATTCAACCTATCAACTTCCACAATCACAGATAGCAGTTTGTTCCAACAATTAACCACCCGCTGGCTAAAGGCAAATTTCCGCACATCTATTCTACATCTGTCCTTTCTTAATTTGAATTTATGCCCCCTTAGGTAAGTAATCTGAACAAGTGGAAGGATCCCATCAGAATTCTGCATGCTCAACCCATTCAAGACCTTATACACCTCAATCAGATCACCGCGCAGGTGCCTAGTCTCCAGCCACTGCAATTTGCAGAACTTAAGCCTCTCTTGGTAAGAGGATCCCTTCATTCCCCTCACCAATCTTGTTGCCCTTCTCTGTACACGCTCAAGCAAATCTACATCCTTCCTAAAATGAGGCCTCCAGACCTGTACGCAGTACTCAAGGCATGGCCTGACCATTGCCTTATACAGAGGGACAATCACCTCCTTTTCCCTGCTAGCAAAATTCCTATATATCATTGACAAAACCCCATGACCTGCCCGACAGCCTGTCTGCATTGCTCAGAAAACTTCATATCTGGCTGCACAATTACTCCCAGGTCCTTTTCATTTTCTACCACGTTAAGTGTAGTACCACACAGTTGGTACGTTTCTCTGGGGTTACTTCTACCCATACTTTGCATTTGTCAAGGTTAAACTTCAGTTGCCACTTCTTTGCCCATCTGCCCAAATTATCTAGATCCAGTTGCAGTAGCACACTGCCACTGCTGTAACTAAAAACCATGCCAACCTTTGTATCATCTGCAAACTTCGACATTAAGCCTGATATACCTTCATCAATATCATTGATAAATATACAAAACAACAGTGGACCCAACACCCAACCCTGTGGGACTCCACTAATAACATTAGTCCACGAAGAGCAGCACCCATTGATTACCACCCTCTGTCTTCTCCCACTTAACCATTCTTTTATCCATTGTAGCAACAGTGTCAAAAGCTTTCCTGAAATCCAAATATATGATATCAAAATTATTTTTTGCATCCAGTTCCTTTGTAACCACATCATAATATCCTATCAAATTTGTCACACAAGACTTTCCCTTAACAAACCCATGCTGTGTCTGAATTATTGCTGAAGTCTTGTCTAGATGATCCTCCAATGCATCTTTAACCAGTGACTCCATTATTTTACTCGGAACAGAAGTTAAATTAACTGGTCTGTAATTACTTGTGTCACACTTCGATCCCCCTTTGTGAATTGGGGATACATTTGCACATCTCCAGTCCGTGAGAACCTCCCCCGAGTCCAAGGATGCTCTCATAATTATGGCTAAGGGTTTGCTTAGTTGCTTTGCCGCCTCCTTTAATATAACTAGATAGATCCCATCCACCCCAGGTGCTTTTCTTATGTTTAACTTCAACAATTTCTCCTCCACTTTGCTCTCAGTTATTACAAAATCATTAAGTATCCTGCTACAATTTGATAACCTTGTGCCATTTTCAAACCTTAATAATTCCTCATGTGTGAATGTAGATGCAAAATACTCAGTCAGTTTGTTTGCTATCTGAGCAGGATCATCAACAGTCGAACCATCGATGTCAAGTGGACCAATCAGATTCATCCCCTTCCTTTTAGAGTTTATATAAGTAAAGAAATCCTTGCTGTTTTTCTTAGCATCTTTTGCCAAGGATTTCTCGCAATCTGCCTTCGCCTGCCGAACCTCCTTTGTGACCTGATTACAGACTAGCTTATATCTGCCATAGGCTTCTGAGTTGCTTGATAATTTATATGCATCCCATGCATTTTTCTTCTCTGTTACGAGTCTCATTAGTTCATTTGATAACAATTTAGGCCTAAACCTTGAACAATATTTCTTAACAAATAAATATGTAATATTTATTTGTTAAGAAATAAAATATAAAAAAATAGAATATAAAATATAAATAGAAATAGAATAAATTTGTTAAGAAATAGAATATAAAAAAGTATGAAACTTTTTGTAGCATCCACGATTAATTCCTTGAATGCTTCCCACTTAGAATTTACTGTTGGTAACATCGTCAGTTGATCCCACTGTACAGAATTTAAAAACATTCTGAGACCACTGTACTCACCTTTATGGAAGCAACAAAACCCTTTCCTTTACCCCCGCTGGTAATTAAATTAAGTAAATCCCACATCAGTACACTGTGATCACTGCCACCTAGTGGTTCCTTTATATAACTTTCCATATAACTAGAGGCTAGTTATATCGAAAGAGTAGAGAGATACGAAAATTTATGGGTTGCTGTTCAGTGGTGATCTCGATTTTATGAAATTCTAGGGAATAACTTGATGCTGCCGAGACTTGGGCAAAAGTTTTACCCAAGGCATTTTGCTATATCAAGAGGAGCAGCAGAGAGTTCTTGCCTATTCCAGGAAAGAATTGTGGAAGGGATGGTCAGAAAGCTGTCTAATTTTCTTCCATATTAATCTGGAGTCAGTGTTTCTATTTACAGTGGACACAATAGAGTCCAGGAATATTTCTTGGCTTGTCTTTGAATGAATCTCGCTTTTGCCCTTTGCTTTTTATAGTTAATGAGATTAGCTGTGGTTGGGGATTGTCAAAATAAATTCCATGCTTTATTTTTTTTCCTTCTTTGCTTTCGTGCATTCGTCACTCCACCAGTAATTAAAATGCTGTCGGGCTGGAGGATTCGATAACTGAAATGAGATTTTAGCTGCTATTAACAATTGGGATGTGATATATTCTGTCACTTTCATCTATGGATAGAGAGAATTTCCATTTCCTACAGGGTTGTGCTAATGGTGGTTGTGCAGTGAGCAGATTACAAACAATTGGAAACAGTATCTGGGAGCATACTGAAAGATCAATTGTAGAAGTTTGTCCAGTTGGCAATTGTATGCGAGCCAGTGCTCCAGTATTAAGAATGGTAAGCTTTGCTTATCCAGAAAGGTTTCAATTAGTTGGCCATATCTATCTAATTTAGAAGATCCCCATATGGGGTGGTGACCATTGAAATCACCCAATAGACTGAGAGGGGAAGGTAACTGTATTAGAAAGTCTTCAAGATCTTTGTAAGAGAAAGTATGATTTGGTGGAAGATATATTGAAACCAGCATTATCGCAATCTGAGTGAAGAAACGTACTGTAAAGCTTCAATTTCTGTTTTAAGAACAATTTGCTTGGCCTATGAATTGATCAAGATCGCCACACACCTCCACTCAATGTATTGCAATCTTTTCAATATATATAGAGTAGTTCTTTATGGAGGTGGAAATTTGAGAAGTTAAACAGATTTCCTGTAAGCAGAAACCAACTGGAGAGTAGCAATGGATTAGGTCATAAATACTGTCGATATTGCTAGAAATGTCTTCTACAATTCCACTGTAAAATATAAGGCATTACTTGAGATAAGTACAAGGAGCTGTATCTGACTGCTTTTTTAGTATATATTTTTCTAAACATATATTTTTTCTAAACATATAATTTTTCCACATATATTTCTAAAATCGGATCTTCCTGGTTGGATGAGTAATCAGTATCCATGGAGATGTCTTGGATATTGTTTCTTCAACTGGAACTTTTACTACGTGAAGTAGTAGTGATCACTGGTGGGGAAGAATTTGTCACTGGTACTATAAGGGGAGTGCTACTTGCCTGGTCTGAGTGCTTAGGGACACTGGACTGATTAGCATTAGCATTAGTAGAGGCATTTGATGCAAGAAAGCAAGCTTATGCAGCATCAGCCAAAAAAATTAAAGTAAAATAAATAAATAAAAAATAACCACTTCCACTTCACCCCTCTGTTCGTTCGAAATACCTGTCCAGCCGAGCCTTAAACTTATTTAGGCTATCAACTTCCACGACAAGGGATGGAAGTCTGTTCCACTTACCAACCACCCGCTGGCTAAAGGCAAATTTCCACACATCTGTCCTACATCTGTCTTTCCTCGATTTGAATTTATGCCCCCTCAGGTGATTATTCTGAGCAAGAGGAAGAATCCCATCAGCATTGAGCATGCTCAAACCATTCAAGGTTTTGTACACCTCTATCAGATCACCTCGCTGGTGCCTAGTCTCCAGACACTGTAATTCGCAAAACTTAAGCCTTTCTTCGTAAGAGCACCCCTTTGTTCCATTCACTAATCTTGTTGCCCTTCTCTGTACTCGTTCCAGCAGCTCTACATCCTTCTTGAAATGAGGCCTCCAGGCCTGTATACAGTACTCTAGGTGTGGCCTGACCATTGCCTTATACAAGGGAATAATCACCTCCTTATCCCTGCTAGAAAAATTCCTATATATCATTGACAATACACCATGAGCTACTCTTGCAGCCCGTCTGCACTGCTCAGAGAATTTCATATCTGCCTCCACAACCACCCCCAGGCCCCTTTCATTCTCTACCACTGTCAGTGTAGTACCATAGAGTTGATACGTTGCTCTGGGGTTGCTGTTTCCCATATGTAGTACTTTACATTTGTCAATGTTAAACTTCATTTGCCACCTCTCAGCCCATCTGCTCAACCTTTCCAGATCCTGTTGCAGCAGCATAGTGTCAGTAGTGTCCTTGACAACCCTGCCAACCTTCGTATCGTCTGCAAACTTTGACATTAAGCTTGATATACCATCATCAATTACATTTATAAATACAGAAAACAATAAAGGACCCAATACTGAACCCTGAGGGACTCCACTAATAACATTAGTCCAAGATGAGCAGTGTCCATTGATTACCACTCTCTGTCTTCTCTCCCTCAACCACCCCTTTATCCATAGCAGCAATTTGCCTCCAATGCCACACTGCTCCAATTTGTGCAGCAGTCTTCCATGTGCAACAGTATCAAAAGCCTTTCTAAGATCCAAGTACATAATATCAAAGTTATTCCCTGCATCCAGTTCTTTTGTGACTGCATCATAGTATCCAATCAAATTGGTCAGGCAAGACTTCCCCTTAACAAAACCATGCTGTGTCTGAGCTATAACTGAAGTCTTGTCTAGATGATCCTGCAGTGCTTCTTTAACCAGTGCCTCTATTAATTTTCCGGGAGCAGAAGTTAAACTCACAGGTCTATAATTACTTGTGTCAGCCTTTGATCCTCCTTTGTGAATTGGGGTCACATTTGCACATCTCCAGTCCATGGGTACCTCCCCTGAGTCCAAGGAAGCTCTCATAATTATGGCTAAGGGTTTGCTTACTTCCTTTGCTGCCTCCTTTAATATAACTGGATAGATTCCATCCACCCCAGGTGCCTTTCTTGTGTTTATCTTCAACAATTTCTCCTCCACTTTACTCTCAGTTATTACAAGATTCTCTAGCTTACTGCCAGAGTTGAATACACCTCTGGCATTCCCCTCGCTGAATAACTCCTCATGTGTGAATGTCGATGCAAAATATTCATTTAGTTTGTTAGCTACCTGAGCAGGATCATCAACAGTTGACCCATCGATATCAAGTGGACCAATCTGATTCATTCCCTTCCTTCTAGAGTTTACATAAGTAAAGAACTCTTTGCTGTTTTTCTTCGCATCCCTTGCCAAGGATTTCTCGTAATCTGCCTTCGCCTGCCTAACCTCCTTTGTAACTTGGTTACAGATCAACTTGTATCTATCATAGGGTTCTGTGTCACGTGTTAATTTGTATGTATCCCATGCATTTTTCTTCTCTGCCATATGTTCATATGCCTCATTAGTTCATCTGACATCCATTTAGGCCTAAACCTTGAACAATATTTCTTAGTTGGTATGTAAAGCCTAGTAGCTTCCAAGATAAGTTCTTTGAATGCTTCCCATTTTGAATTTGCTGTTGGTAACATCATCAGTTGATCCCACTGTATAGAATTTAAATACTGTCTCAGTCCATCGTAGTCGCCTTTACGAAAGCAATACCCCTTCCCTTTACCCCTAATGGTAGTTACCTCTTTGAGTAAATCCCACTTCAGAACACTGTGATCACTGCCACCTAGTGGTTCATTTTTCTGCAGATTCTTAATGCATGAAGAATCACTACTGATAATCAAATCAAGAGTATTACTCCCTCTAGTTGCCCCCCGAACATGCTGATGTAGAAAACAATCATCCAATAGTGTGTGAGTGACCAGCCCCCAAATTCCAGTCAATATCTGGGAAATTAAAATCCCCCATAATAAGACTCTCTGATTTACTGGCCCACTCTATTTCTCTGTACAGTTTCTTATTATACTCATCAGAGTCATTAGGCCTATAGCACACTCCTACTCTCAAATTTGATCTTCCAATGCTTATGTCACACCAAACTGACTCGACACTGCACTGTCCAGTGATGTCGACTGGCTTCACTTCCTTGGATTTTATGTGTTTCTTAACTAATAGCATAACCCCTCCTCACTTCCTATCCTGTCTATCCTTTCTGTAGACATTGTACTCCCCAAATTCCAGTTCTGCATTCCTTATATCTGTGTGACACCACGTCTCTGAAATCCCAACAATATCTGCCTTTGATGTTTTGAGCAATACCTCAAATTCATCAAATTTATTTACTAGACTCCTAGCATTGGTGTACACGCAAGTATACATGCACCTGCTCTTCCTCTTAGCCACCCTAACACAACCTATGTGTTTACTTGTACCCCAATGATTCCCAGCAGTCTCTGAAATATCCTGCACCTTATTTTCCAGGCTGCTGCTCATTCCAATAGAAGCAGTGCAAGAATCACTTTCTCCTCTGCCAGTGGCTACTGTTAATCTATTAGTCCTTGTATCCCCCCAATCTAGCAGTTTTCCGACCCACCTAACACTGCCTCGATAGCATCAGCAAACATTCTTGCACCCTTTCTATTTAAGTGTATCCCATCCCTGTAGAAGCAGTCTCTCCTGTTAACAAGTACAGACCAGGCTGAAAAAAATTCTACCCCTTGAGCCCTGAACAATCTTTCCAGGGCCGAATTGATCGACAGGGCTCTCATCATATACTCCCTCCTATCGTGTCTGGGCAGAATTGCAGACACTTTCAAATTCAACCCTTATTCACGGCTTTTTTTCATCAGTGACCTGTAATTGTTAAGTAATTCCGCCGGTCTCCTACTCTTAATATCATTAGTGCCAACGTGTACAACTATATCACCTTTTGTGCCCTTAAAAGATGATATCCGCTCTACAACGTCATCAACCTTTGCCCCTGGCAGACATACCCTGGTCCTGTTCCACCTATCCTTTTTACAAAGCATGTTTCCTGTTTCCCTGACAACAGAGTCACCAACAACTACTAGTTCCTTTGGGACCAGCGCATTCTGCCTTGGGGGCTGCTGTTGTGTTGCGCGATGACCAAGTGCAAGCTCTGGCATTGGTGTGGGCAGCTGAGAGCTTGATGGGCCCCTCACTTGTAATCCTTCGAGGGTATCCACCCTGTCCTTCAAGCTCTCATATAGGCCCATAACAATGCTGAGTTGACGCCTGATTTCCTTACACTCCTTGCATCGCGCACATACAAAGACATCCCTCATGGCAGTATCATGTCCCATACCTGACTGCTCCGCAAACATCAAGCAAATAGTGCATCTTAAAAGGCAACTGCCCCCCTCAGTTCTCCTCTGAGCCACAGCATTCCCATTAGCTTGAGCCTTTTGCTTTGCTGCTCTGGTTTGAGTCATGATTTCGATTTACTTTCAATAAAATTTCAATTTCAGTACAAAATTAAATCCTAAACTTGTATCCCAACACAGTTATAACGCTATATTTATGTTTCAGTAACGAGTGTTATCTACGAAATATTTGTTTCAGTAACGAGTGTTATCTACGAATTATTTATGTTTCAGTAACGAGTGTTATCTACGAAATCTACGAGTGTTATCCACGAATTATTTGTTTCAGTAACGAGTGTTATCTATGAAATATTTGTGTTTCAGTAACGAGGGTTATCTACGAAATCCCTTTATATAACTTCCGTATCAAGTTATGTATTAATTATTTATTTTTACTAATTATTTATATTATGTAACCTAAGTGGTTATATGTATAGTTAAAATTACAATTTAATTGCCAACGAAGTTTGACAAGATTAAGAGATTTTACTGATTAATTTTCGGGTAACAATGGCGGCTATTTACGATCGGTAAACATGTGGATACTAAGTAATACCGATACTAAGTAATACCTACAAAATCTCTAAGTTACTTTAAATTTAAGTACCATTAATAGGAATATAAAGCTACTCTAGAAAATAAGTTAATATGGCAATTTAAACTAATAAAGCAGAAAATAAATCAGAAAAAACTTCTCTGTTCCAAGTGCGTCAGAAAGGCACGTCCGCACGGGCAACCCTCGTCCTCAGACAATCGATGCTGAGAGAGAGAGAGAGAGAGAGAGAGAGAGAGAGAGAGAGGACAGCTTGAGCCTAGTCAGAGATTGACATATTTGGGGGGACTGTAACATCAGTTTGGGTGGACACTGTTTGTTGTTTTTGTGCAATACTGGTATAGGTACGTTTTGGCATAGTAGGAGCAATTATTTTCCTCACTTCTTGATAGCTTACCTTGTTCTCCACCTTACATTTAACAATTTTTTTCCCCAGTCTTCCATCTGTCATAAGTTTTAGAATACGCAAGATGGTTGCCTTTGCAGTTGGGACAAGTCATTTCTGCCACCAAACATTCAGACTGACTATAATCGGAAGATCCACAGTTGGGACAAACTGGGTTTCCTCTACATGTTTTCTGAGAGTGGTCATACTTTTGGCACTTGCAACACCAAGGGATTGGGAATATGGGGACAAACACGGCAAAGTAGATATCCCACTTTTATCAATGATGGTAGGTTAGGGAAATTAAATGCAAGGATAATATTCCTGGTAGGTGTAAGGTTATTGTCTTTTTAATCATGATTCTTTTTGCTGCAATAACATTTTGATCCTGAGTCGGAACATTTTGATCCGTCATATTCAACAGATCCCAGCTAGATACCACACATTTGGATGTATTTAGAGTTGAATGAGGAGATACTTTCACTGGCATCCCAGCAAAAATTGAAAGTTGTAGCAGTTTCTCTGAATGTCAGAAGTTTGCTGTTTCTGTAAGTAGATTGCAGTCTCTCCACAGCCTTAGGAGATCCTGGAATACTCTCCTGGTGTATTTTCCCTGGATGAGGAAAAGAGGTAATTTGCTGATAGGTTTGTCTGAAAGTGAGTGCATAATTAATTAGAAATGCAGGAAACTCTGTTGTTGGTGAATTTATTTTCAACCTCTTAGGTTGTGAAATGTCATAATCAGTTTGTCTGTTGCCGAAAGCTTGTCGGCTCTAAGAGTGGAAACATATTGTGTTCCATATATGCTCCCTTTGGCCCTTGGCAGATCAGCTTTTATGCCAAGGTTTCTGGCACCGCCACAGGGAGGCAGGGACAGTGCCTGGTGCAACCAAGTGAAAAGTAGTAAGGGATTAATAATAAAACTATGGGAAAAAAGAAAGGTAGCTTTCCTTTCTTGCTCTGTACAAGTTCTTTTGTAACAAGAGCTGTTATTAAATAGATAGATTGCTTAGCGAGAGGAATGTAAAAGAGCTATGTATCGCTTTTAGAAAATCACACTGAAAGGCACAAAGAAATCACTCAGTCACAAACGCTTGGCACCCGGGGCTGAAACTACAAGTAATGGAGCTCGACTGACATTCTGAATCCTATTTTTTTGACAAATTTCAATCAATTTTTCAACTAGTTTTTCATAATTTTCACTCATTGTTACCAAGAAAGTATAATCTGAAATGAACTGCCAGGCATTTTTATCAGCATCAGTCATTTTGTCTTCCATTTCTTGTGAAGCAAATATCTGCTTGTGGACAAATAAATATGCCAAGTTTTATTTTTGCTTCAGAAAATTTTGAAAAACAGACTGTATATGATTGAAGGTGTCACCTTGACAATCAAATGCTTTAAAAATTGTCCCAGCATGATATGGAATGGTGAAAGCAAGACATTTTCTTGGAACCTAGGAATTGTTTACTACTGTGTGTGTGTGTGTGTGTGTGTGTGTGTGTGTGTGTGTGTGTGTGTGTGTGTGTGTGCGCGTCAGGCTGCAACTAAATTCTGTAAAACTTTTCCTTTTCCTGCTTTCCCAGAGGCAGAGAAATCATGTGAAAATAGTGACACCAACTTGCAAACTCAACAGGTAGTGACCTTGGAGTCACCTCACCACAGAAATCCTATTTATACTGGTCATACTTGATGTCTAACACATGCTTCATATTTCTACAGTCATTGTACACATTGGGAATATACACTCTTCAATTCCTGGTGCAGTATGTAACAGGAATCGATCAGTGTATATTCCCAATGTGAAGTAACACAGCTTTCAAACATTTATTTGAAAACTGTCTATTAAATGATTCCACTCTTGATTGTAACTGATACTACTTTCTTCATAAAGACCAATCAAATAAAAACACAATAGTGCAGAGATTCTGAAGCAGTGTAAAAATGTATATAGGTATCTTTTTCTGTAAGTAAAAGTTATTGCGGCTCGGATCCATTAACTATGAGGTTGTAGTTTCCTGTGTTCCTAAGTCAGAAAATTTGATTTGTGTTCCCAAATCAAATACCTGACAAATATCCTTCTGAAAAACCTCCTTAATGGAATCAGCCAAGAATGGAGAAAGTGGTTCTCCACACTTCAAATATATTTTGAAGCCTCTTTGAAAAGAGATGTCAGGAGCTCTGCATTAAATTTGAGTCATCCAATTCTTGATGATTAGCAAAATGTGGCCCTTTACCTGAACAGGCTTCTGAAGCACATAATTCCATGGTGTAATTCTAGTTATTCTATTCACCAGATTCCTCATCTAATTCTACAGACTCATCTCTAGAAGGTGGATTGAGTATTTGCAGGCTTTTAAAATTGTACTTTTACTGTATTTGCCAGAAGATTAGACACACTGGACCATAAGATGCATCCAGATTTTAGGAGAATTTTGGAAAATATATTTTATTATATATATATATATTTGAAATAAAATTTTTTTTCAAATAACGGTTTGAGGAAGACTGAACATTGTCCCATTTGCACAGTCTTTGGAATAATTTAAAAACTTCAATTTGAAGCCAGCCATGTATAAAAACCTCTCCTGCCTTGTACCTATTTTCATCAGGCCTACAAATTAATAACAATTTACATCTACTGTATTGCATGAAACATTGAAGCACGACCTATTAAAGAGATGTTTTCCATCTCCAGTGGTAATTCATTAATTTGAAGATGGGGTTACTGATTGAAGGTCATGGATAATGTCACTCAAATGATTACTAATAACCATAATTTGAACTGACTGTGCTGCATGTCGCTCTACTTGGATCTCAGTGGGTTTGTTTGTTTGTTTTAGTTAGTTCTTGGCACATCGGCTTCTATGGCCATAATGCACCTCCCAAGATTTTTGCAGTACTCTGATCCAAGCCCAAGGCGGGATTTGAACCCGCGCCCTTTGGATCTCAGCAGGAACAAGGGATATACAAGGCGATGTCTCATGTAGTGAAGGTAAGGCAAAGCTGCATGGTAATTCCCAGTAATCCTATCCAGAAAAAAAAAAAAAAAAAAAAAAAGTTATAAAAGAAAGTAGCGTTTATTTATGAGTTATAGGACCTCACTTTTTCCTGCAGTGCCTTATATTAAAAGTACATAGTGTCCCCTTAAAGGCATATCCATAAGCTATTAGAATCAATATGCCCAACTGCTGATTCATAATACCAAATGTGTTTGATATATATGTAAAGGAATTACTAATATTTGTTAAGTGTTTCTAATAAAAACATAAAGACCTATATAAAAATTTAAAAAACTTTGAATTTATAAAATAAATTTAATATAGGTGAACAAATATTAGTCCTTACAGAATCGATGTTATGAGGAATTCAAATGCCTTATAAGCGTAAAATTAACACTAAGGAGGGAAAGTATGAACCATGAGTTATAATTTTTGGTAATAAAAGTGTAATTTAACTGTATATTACATTTCAGAATTTTTTTACATTTTTTCACATTAGTAGGAGTGCCACCCCTGCAAAATGCAGTCTGTAAATGTTAAAAAACGGCATTGCATACACTTTGTATATACATTTTGGAACATGAGACAAAGGAGAATTTTAGAAAATATCTTAGAGAAAAAGTACATCTTATGGTCTGGCAAATATACTATGTCCACCAAGCAAAAGTTGCAGTTATGATGGTAGTAGTAGTGGCATGTGATGCAAGAAAGCATGTGTATGAGCTTATGCAGCATCAGCCAAAAAAAAAAAAAAAAAAATCATACTATTCCCTCCAAATGCCTGTTCAGTTGCTCCTTAAATTTATTCAACCTACCAATTTCCACAACGACAGATGGAAGTTTGTTCCAGCAATTAACCACCCGCTGGCTAAAGGCATATTTTCCGCACATCTATTCTACATCTGTCTTTTCTTAATTTGAATTTATGCCCCCTTAGGTTCGTAATCTGAACAAGTGGAAGCATCCCATCAGAATTCAGCGTGCTCAACCCATTCAAGGCCTTATACACCTCAACCAGATCACCGTGCAGGTGCCTAGTCTCCAGCCACTGCAATTTGCAGACTTAAGCCTCTCTTGGTAAGAGGATCCCTTCATTCCCCTCACCAATCTTGTTGCCCTTCTCTGTACACGCTCAAGTAAATCTACAACCTTCCTAAAATGAGGCCTCCAGACCTGTACGCAGTACTCAAGGCGTGGCCTGACCATTGCCTTATACAGAGGGATAATCACCACCTTTTCCCTGCTAGCAAAATTCCTATATATCATTAACAAAACCCCATGACCTGCCCTGGCAGCCTGTCTGTATTGCTCAGAAAACTTCATATCTGCCTGCACAATTACTCCCAGGTCTTTTTCATTTTCTACCTCCTTAAGTGTACACAGTTGGTACGTTTCTCTGGGGTTATTTCTACCCATATGCAGTACTTTGCGTTTGTCAAGGTTAAACTTCAGTTGCCACTGCTTAGCCCATCTGCCCAAATTATCTAGGCTCGAAGGGTAACAACCCTGTCAACCTTTGTATCATCTGCCAACTTCGACATTAGATCCTAGAAATTGTAACCACATAATACAAATTTGATAATATCCTATCAAATTTGTCAGACAAGATTTTCCCTTAACAACTGAGAGCCCTGTGGGACTCCACTAATAACATTAGTCCACAAAGAGCAGCACCCATTGATTACCACCCTCTGTCTTCTCTCACTTAACCATTCTTTTATCCATTGTAGCAACTTACCCTTAATACCATTCTGCTCTTTGTACAATATGGACAATAGTTTATGGACAACAGTTTATTATCTAGATGGTTTATGGGCACTCTTCATATTTGGAGTACAACAAAAGGTATACACTTATATATACCATGATACCATCTCGAAGTTGCTGACCTGCAAATATCACAGTAGAAATCAAGTAATCACAACTTGTCTTCATCAGCCATAGGCATTCCAAAGTAGACTTTGAGGTCCTTGAGGCTGTTAGAGACATTCTCTCAGACATGCCAGAGAAGCTGTACTTGCTACCAGGGAGTCTAAAACACTGATGTAACTGATATTCGGGTGACACTCAAGTCAAGTGGACCCAATTTCAGCGGAGTCCGGACGACCAAATCCTCTGCTTGCACCTTCACGATGGTGGGATAGTTAGTAACCCTGGGTATAACCCCAGTGTACAAGCAAATGTGGGTGACCACCCAGATGTGAACCAACGTAAGCAGGGGTCAAGGTGTGATGCCCACGCCACATGGAGGAATGCCGGCCCTTTGTGTTACCAGGCAATACTAGGTGGTAGATGATTCTCATCAACCAGTGAAATACCACCACTTTTTTTTTTGGAGGCTTGAAGTGGTGGAATCTATGTTTAGTCTCCAGAGCTAAGTTCCGGTCAACCCTTCTCCATCTCTTCCATCATACAGTACAACTGATGACTTTTGAGGTTATGATGGACATCATGGCAAGATCCAATCTTCCTTACATTTCGAGGGTACAGCTCTAAAATGGTGTTTGCAGGCTGGCTGATAGTTAGTACACCAGACCGAACCTATTGGTAACTCTTGAGGAAGCTTACAGATCAGCTAGTGTATAATCTTGCTACCTCTACTCTGCCAGATAGTGACTGGAGGTAGTCTGAGTAGTGTGTGAGTGGGGGGGGGCATTGTCGAGGTCACGTTATGTCACGGATCTGGGTATATTCTTACCATGTGTAAACTGTATCCAAAAATTTCATTACTTCATACAGCATGCCCCCCTCACTTTTTCTTACTATTGAATACACCATGAATTGTCAAACTAATAGAGCAAGCTTATCTGCGAAAAGATCTAAACCTCCCAAACACTTCCTAGTTCATTCCACAAATATACAAGGTCTCAGTTCTAATATCAACGATGTCCATTTCCACTTATAGTCTACCAAATCCCATGTATTTTTTCTTAGAGATTTTCAGTTATCAGTTGATTTGTTTGTTATTTAGTTTTTAGGAGCATTAGCAACTAATGCCATATTGCTCCGGGATATGCGGTGGTCATTCCCTGACCTTTCCGCATCTTCCGTATTTGGTGGTGATGGGCTCGAACCCCGGTCTAATCAAGAAGTGTATGCTACGCACTGCTGCTCCTTCCCACCTGGCTACGGAGGCACCTTGGTTGATTCAACTATTGCTCATCTCAGTTACCCAAATTATTCGCTGTATGATTCCTTTTGCCTCAAAGGTGGTACTTGTGCATATGTCAGTTCCGATATTCTCTGTCAGAGACTTTGTAATTTGGAATCTCCTCTTTTCGATCTTCTCTGGCTTAAAATCTCTCTAATTCATTCTGTC